>NC_061512.1:41363872-41471570 GCF_022539505.1 Lolium rigidum
CACGTAGGGTGGCGTTCGCAAGTCCTAAACGGGATGTTCCTAGGATCAACTTCATGTTGGTTTTTTGGCCTTGTTTAGGATCGGCTTACGAGCACCGTGCGTGGCCATCTGGCCCAACCTGGAGTAGGATGATCCGATTATGTGGTGCAAACCCTAAATCGTCGTAGATCTCATTAACTTCATCTTGATCAAGCAGGACCACCAAGTATTCGTACACCCCGTACGGATCATGGGTGGATCGGCTCTTTGAGCCGATTCACGAGATAACTCGAGAGCCGATCGAGGCTCGTATTTAACGTTTACATGTATGCCCTGCAGGAAACTAAGCGAGGCAATCTCATCACCTTCCGGACCAGGTATAGGTCAGGTGGCACGCCCTTGCACTTCGCAACGCCGCGTGTGACCAGAAGAGCATTGCGGGCCGTCGCTCGGAGGGGTCTCAGCCAGCCGCAGCTCTAGGCTCCCCCCGGCTCTACAGTGTTGACAAGGCCGCTGCCCGCCGGTGGGTTTTGGCAGTCAACAAGTGTACAATGAAAGTTCTTACTATTGAACTTTTTTAGTAGATTACATGCGATATTAAGTGAAAGTTTACCATTTTTCTGTTTGCTACATATATGTGGAAGCTACAACACGAACTATTATGTTTGGCTATGGATTTTAAATGTATATTGAAAGAATGGAGCGACTTTGGTGGAATTAATCTGCTATTGAAAGGTTTACCACTTTTGCATGATGTTGAATAAATATATACATATAGTTTTATTGTGAGATATGTTCCTCTAGAAGGTCAAATGGGGTTAATATGCTCAGTTTGATAACGAGGTGCATTACATGTGCTTGATATGAGAAAAGTGGAACCTTAGTGAACAGTAAAGATGAGATAATTTTGGGTATTACTCTCTATGCAAATGATCTCGAATTTTAGATTTTAGTTGAATTACACTTTAATTTTAAGTGAAATAAAATGTTACTATTTTGGAATATTACGTGGCTCTTTTTTATATCTAAGACAATAACATAATTTGACGACCCCCTTCTCGTGTATTTCTCTCAAATAACTGTTTCACTTTGGATTAGTTGTTGCGCGCGCCTGAACCGGACTCGGGAAATCAAGTCAGTTGTTGCCCACGAGAAGCAGCAGAGGCACGGTATGGCTAGCGCACAAATACAAGGAGGGTAGCAGTGGCACTAGAGTGAGTTTCTCGCGATGCACGCGACCACCTTGCCATCGCGCTGGCCCTTTGCCGGGTGCCATCACGCATTCACGTGGTGGCGCTTCCCTTACAAGATCAGATGTACAAACTCAATCTGATCTATTAAACAAAGCCTGCCTTTCTCCCATGCTCTCCTTCATCACCCATGAAGACTCTTCCAAGAATCAGCATAAGCGATCATGGAGGAACTCAGGGAGGTCCAAGCCAGCACACGTGTGTAGACTGCAGTTGCAGTCCATATCTCTTCTCCGGTCTCTGCCTTAATTTTTATTTTATTGTGTACACAACATGTTTGACGCTAACATGCTTATAAAGTGAAGGTAATATTCATGTGAATTTGTTTTTTCTTTGTACTTAATTTTTACATGTATTGTTCACATCATCACATGTGTGACACTAAACCCAAGATAAAGAGCCGTGGCGAAGCACGGGCATTCAACTAGTAACTAACAAGATTTTTTAACTGAATGTGTCAACAATCGACAGTTACCCAAATTCATAAAAGTTCAGAGTTCGACGAGGGATGAGACAGGGTTTAAGCCAACAAGGAGGACGCCCGCGTCGCGTTCGAGTTCTTCCGCTGGGCCGACCGGCAGTGGCACTACCGGGAGCGGGAGGCCCCCGATGTTGGTTTATTCGATGAAATACTGAGCCTCCTCCTCAGCCGCAGCACTGCAGCAGGATCCATGACCCCGCCCGCCGCGTCATGCGCCTCATGATCCGACGACGCGACGTGAGGAACGAGCCGCAGCAGTTTGCGCACCTCAAGGGCTCTTGTATATAGTCGTGCTCAGAAGCTCGGCTATGGCATGCGCATGCTTTAGCTCATGCAGAAGGACGGGTGCACATCTAACATGTCAATTTGCAACGTGGCTGTAATGTGATTGTTGTGGTTGGGTGCGTCGACAAAGCGCTCGAACTTGGCGACAGGATGCGCCCCGTCTCGGGGTCTAGGCAATTTTCTTATCAAGGGGCATGGCCGGGTTATGTAGTGCTCGGCGGGTTGTTGAGGCGACATATAGAGAATATATGCAATGTTACAAAATGGGTGCCCACCCGATAAGATTACCTACTATACAGTGATGGGCTTCTTGAGCAAGAAGAAGAGCGTGGCTTTGCTCGAGAGGATGCGGAATGATACTGGTCTGTTTCTCGATCAGGTCACGTATAACATGCTCATCCATCAATCCATGTGCATGCTTTGCTCGAAAGAGCGACGCGGAGGCGCTTGCATCTGCGCGGCCAGGCGATGCTACCAAAGCCTCTGATCTCTTCCGCCGCCGCCGGAGCATTGATTTGATGGGCAAAGCCCGAGCGGGGATGATGGTGACGGCTGGGTTCTCTCCCTTGTGCGGCGGCGACTGTTAGCATTTTAATCTTGATTTGTTTCTATCTGCATGTACTGGTTAGGATCATGTAGTTACTTCAGCCGGTGTGCAGGGTGAGATACTGAGCTGCCTATAGGCCGTGCGAAGCGGTGAGAATGGCGAGATGCCGAGCAGTGGCGAGAAGCTGCTGTACATGCCAGTGTTATCGTATGAGGGTTTGGGAGGAACTGGCTCAACGCTCTGGGGCGTGGCCTATCTCATATATATAGGGGTACCAAAGGGTACGTACAGGGTTACAAATACAAATACAGAATATACAGTCTAACACCCTCCCTCAATCTTAACTGTGGCCTGAAGTATTCAGTAAGTTAAGATTGTGTCTACATCTAAGGAACAGTGGAAGCGGAAGCGGTTTGGTGAAGATGTCAGCAAGCTGGTCCTTAGACGAGATGAACTTTATCTGTAGTCGTTTCTGAGCAACTCGCTCTCTCACAAAGTGGTAATCAACCTCTATGTGTTTGGTGCGAGCATGGAACACTGGATTGAGCGACAGATATGTGGCGCCAATGTTGTCACACCACAGAATGGGCGGCTGCTTAGGAGTCATCTTCAATTCTCGAAGTAAAGACTGCACCCAAATAATCTCAGCGGTGGCATCTGCAACAGCTTTATACTCCGCTTCAGTGCTGCTACGAGAGACTGTGGCTTGCTTGCGTGCACTCCAGGCGATCAAGTTAGAACCCAGAAATACAGCATAGCCCCCCGTTGATCGCCGGTCATCAGGGTTGCCAGCCCAGTCCGCATCACTAAAGGCAGAAAGCACAGCCGTAGGCGCCGGTCGAAGGTGAAGACCATGTGTGAGAGAGGAACTCACATAGCGCAAGATGCGCTTGACAGCAGTCCAATGAGTATCCCGTGGCGCATGCAGGTACTGACAGACACGGTTTACTGCATAGGAAACATCAGGACGAGTGATGGTAAGGTACTGGAGACCTCCAACAATGCGGCGGTACTCAGTAGCATCATCAGCAGACAGCAAAAGACCACCATCAGCAGATAGAATCTCAGTAGAGGACATCGGTGTAAGCGCAGCCTTGCAAGCAAGCATACCAGCACGGCGCAAGAGATCCTGTGAGTACTTCTGCTGAGAAAGAGTGAGCCCATCGCCAGAATAGGTAACCTCCAAGCCAAGAAAGTAATGTAGCTTGCCAAGATCCTTGAGAGCAAACTCAGACCCAAGAGCGACAATCAACCTGTCCGTAGCAGCAACAGATGAGCTGATCAAGATAATATCATCAACATAGACCAGCAAATACATGGTGAGCTGGGGACGCTGAAAAATGAACAGTGAGGTGTCGGCAGTGGAGGGAACAAATCCATGAGCGCGAAGAGCTGCACCAAGCCGTGCATGCCAGGCGCGAGGCGCCTGTTTGAGGCCATACAGAGCTTTCACCAATCGACAAAGATGCTGTGGACGAGCAGGATCAACAAAACCAGGGGGTTGGCGCATGTACACCTCTTCCTCCAACACGCCATGAAGGAAAGCATTCTGAACATCCAACTGACGAAGAGTCCAGCCCCGAGTAACAGCAAGTGACAATAGCAGCCGAATAGTGGTAGGTTTAACAACAGGACTGAATGTATCCTCGTAGTCAAGCCCATACCTTTGCTTGAACCCTTTGGCAACCAGACGAGCCTTGTAGCGCTCAATGGAACCATCGGCATGCTTCTTCACCTTAAATATCCATTTGGAGTCAATTATGTTAACACCCGAGCGGGGAGGAACGAGCTGCCACGTGCCATTGTTCTGAAGAGCTTGATATTCTAGATCCATGGCAGCACGCCAATGTGGAATGCTCATAGCAGCCCGATAGTGTCGTGGTTCAGCAGACGGGTCCGCTTGCGCTTGAGCAAGGCAGGAGGCAATCCATGCAACAGTGCCATCGGTGCGCTCCTTGGGGCGATGAATCCCGCTGCGACTGCGTGTATGTGGACGCAGGGCAGGCGGAGGCGGCGGTGGTGGTGGAGGTGGCGGTGTTGGCGAGGATGACACGGGCGAGTCGGCACTTGCAGTGGTCGAAGGCGACGTACAGGGGGTCGCCGATCCAGTGGAGAAGGCCGGCCCAGCAGGAGCCGACCGCGCGGGCGACGTACGAGGAGGCGACGCCGGCCTGCTTGGACCAGGCGACACCGCGGGAGATGGCGGTGGGCTGGGCACCGGCCCATCGGCGGACGGCGAGGCGGACGCCTCGGGACGCGACGCCGCTGCATGTCCCATGCAGCGATCGACGTCGGTGGCAGCAGGCGGCGCGGCGGGCGCATCCAGGGAGCTCAAGGCGGGCTCCGCGACCGGTACCTGCACCGTGGTTAGGCGAGTAACACGGGCGAATATGCAACATCATCAAATTGGCCAAGACTAACCGGAGAGTTATTTGTGGGTGGTGAAACAGATGAAGATGATGGCATATCGGAAAAGGGAAACACGTTTTCATCAAAGACAACGTCGCGAGATATATAGACACGGTTTGTGGGAACATGGAGGCACTTATAGCCTTTGTCAAGAGCACTATAACCGAGGAAAACACACTTTTTCGATCGAAACTCAAGCTTTCGATTGTTGTAGGGCCTAAGGTGAGGCCAACACGCACAACCAAAAACCTTGAAGAACGTATAATCAGGGAGTTCCTTGAACAAGAGCTCAAGAGGTGTCTTCATATTAAGGAGCCGAGTGGGAGTTCTATTGATCAAAAAACACGCAGTGGAAAAGGCATCACTCCAAAAGCGAAAAGGCACAGATGCATGAGCAAGAAGTGTGAGGCCAGTTTCAACGATGTGGCGGTGCTTGCGCTCAACCGCACCGTTTTGCTGATGTGTGTGTGGGCAAGAAACGCGATGCGAGATCCCAAGTTTGCTAAAGAAGGTGTTGAGGTTGCGATATTCACCACCCCAATCCGACTGAACATGAATAATTTTGTGGCTAAGGAGTCGCTCGACATGAAGTTGGAATTGCACAAACACATTAAACACATCAGCTTTGCTTTTAAGTAAATAGAGCCACGTAAAGCGACTGTACGCATCAATGAAACTGACATAATAAGTATGACCACTAACAGAGGTTTGGGCAGGGCCCCATACATCTGAATAAATGAGTTCAAGAGGTTTATGAATAACTCTAGTAGAGGAAACAAATGGTTGCTGATGACTCTTTCCCTGCTGACAAGCATCACACACTGCTAGACTTTTATTACTAGATAACGTAGGGAGCTCATGGCGACGAAGAACATGGCTCACTACCGGAGACGCAGGATGACCAAGGCGCGCATGCCAATGGGCAGTCGACACACGCACCCCACTGAAGACCTCCGGGCCCGACGGCGCCTCCAACGCGTACAAGCCCTGGTGAACTCGACCTCTAAGCAGAACCTCCCGCGTGACTCGGTCCTTTATGAGAAGATGAAACGGATGAAACTCACGAGAAAACATCATTATCATAAGTAAACTTACGAACGAGAAGAAGGTTGCGAGTTACTAGGGGAACACGGAGGACATTGCGAAGATGTAAGCGGCGGGAGGTGTTAGAGAGAAGAGATGCTTGGCCAACATGAGTGATGGGCATACCTGAACCGTCAGCCGGTGCGGACCTTGTCTTGGCCACGGTAGGGCTCGTTGGAGTTGAGCTTACCCATCTCGCTTGTCATGTGATCCGTTGCCCCGGTGTCGAAGTACCAGGTGGGATCAATGGCGAAGGAGGGGGTGTAGCCGGAGTAGCCGTCGGCGATAGCGGCCTGCTTCTCGTTGCCGCGACCGTCATTGCCGATGCCGAGGAAGTCGCGCTTGAAGCGACGGTGGCACCGGGATGCAAGGTGGCCGTCGATGCCGCACAGTTGGCAAGTGGGGCGAGGGCGCCCACCCGAGGATGGCGGAGCTGGTGGGCGAGGCTGCCATTGGCCAGGTGGGCGAGGCTGCCACGGACCTCCAGCAGGCGGGCCACCAGGGGGCGGAGGGGCGCCGCGACCACGACCACCACTAGGGGCGCCACGGTAGGCCGCATGTGCGGCGAAGTCGTGGACGACGGAGGCCTCTTGGCGACGCGCCTCAACACGCCGCTCGGTGGCCAGTAAGCGCGTGTACAACTCATGAGGAAGGATCGGTGTGATTCGATCCTCCACATGCTCCACCAGATTGTCATACTCCTTGTCAAGCCCATGTAGGACATGCTCAACGAACTCGGAGTCCCGGAGAGGCTGGCCGATAGAGGTCAGCGTGTCCGAGATCGTTTTGATCTTGTTGAAGTAGTCGTGTGCAGAGGAGTTCAGCTTCTTGCAGTCACCGAGTTGGCGACGAAGATCATTGCCTCGGGCCACGGACTGCTGAGCATAGCTCTGCTCGAACGTGCGCCAGATGTCGTAGGAGGTGGCGGCAAACAGCACAAGGCCGGCGACGCCCTCCGTGAGCGAGGACTGCAGTGCCGAGACGATAGCCTGGTCTTGGGCGACCCAGGCGGCGTAGAGGGGGTTTCCGCCTCCACCCTCGTGCCGTTCGCCGTCGGTGCAGCGACCGTACGAGACGGACAGGGAGACTCCCATCGACGAACCCATCGAGTCGACGGCTGCGAAGAAGAGGCAAGATCTGCGCGCGCCGGTACGGATAATTATCAGGTTTAAGACGCACGAGTAATCAGATTGGTTAGCTGATACGGAGTTGGGGCAGCGCCATCCGCAGAGGCCGGAGCGTCGGCGATGGCGGGCGATGCAGCGGGGGCCGTCAACAACGGGATCGGCGGCCCGGACAGGTTGGTGCCGGCAAGGGGCGATGCAGCAGCGACGGTGGATGCCACCGTCGCGAAGTTGGGCGGTGGCGGCGGGAACGCACCACTGGAGAAGCTGGAGAAGGAGCCCGCCTCTAGGTGTAGCGGCCGGGTCGTGCTGTACGATGCCATCTGACTCGTGGCGCTCGTGGCAGGGAGCCGAGCGAGCGACGGCGGGACGGCGAGGGCCGTGGAGGCCGTGGAGGACGGCGGGACGGCGGGACGGCGAGGGCCGTGGAGGCCGTGTCGGCGAGGGCAGTGGAGGCCGTGGAGGCAGGATCGGTGGCGGGGAGGGCACCCGAGGCGCTTGAAGCGGCTGCACCAGTCGTCATGGCGGCGGCGGCGCGATCGGAGAGATCGGTGGCGGCGGCCAAGAGAGAAAGAGAGGTGCGGCGGCTGGGGGTAACCCTAATTGCGGTGCTCTGATACCATGTTATCGTATGAGGGTTTGGGAGGAACTGGCTCAACGCTCTGGGGCGTGGCCTATCTCATATATATAGGGGTACCAAAGGGTACGTACAGGGTTACAAATACAAATACAGAATATACAGTCTAACAGCCAGTGATGACTAACTGCATGTTCATGCATGCTAGCCGGCGAATGCCTTTCCTGGAGCGAATCTAGGAAGAGCAGGTGAGCTGTTAGTGCAGTACGTGCATGAGTTAGTGGGTTCAGAGTTAGTGGAGTAGTGGGCGAGTGTGTGCGCCCTATCGTGTAGTGTGTGAGTCTATTTAATCATCTGTAAGCATGTTTACTTAGAGCCACACCAGAGAAATAGAGAAAGGAAAAAAGGTCAGGCTGCGTCAGACTGCTGACACCAAAAACAGAGATAGCTGAGAGGTAGAAGAAGAGGGGCTGCATGTTGCAGCCCCAACAGCGACTGTGCGCGGATTCGGAGGCGATTCAGCGGCGTGGTGCTGAACTGCTACGGAAGAGCGTGCGGCACGGCGTCGACGGCCCTGCTGGCGCAGCGGCAACAACCTTGAGCACACTCGTGACCCATCTGGACCTGAGCGGGTCTGCAGATCCTGTCTAGGGCACCGGGCGTGCGCGTCGGCGCTGGTTTGCTAGGCACCATGGTGGTGCCAGCGGCCAGCCACGCGGCGGCGGCTGGATCACTGTGACCTTCTTGAGCGGTGGTTTGGAAAATCTTCGTCGTCTCGGTATGGTGGGAGAGCGCGCGGCAGAGGGCCACCATGGGCAGCCAGGATTGGTCGGCAACAAGCAGGCTGAAGGTGGACTAGTTGACTGGAGGGTCTCGGTGAGTCGGTGCTTTTTAAACTGAAGGCTCGACGAGCCCGACTTTGAATTAACAAAGCCATCATGGCCAGGAGTACAACAAGAACATCCACAACAGAAAAAAGTAAGCGAAAAAACTAGGGTGCTCAAAGAAAGTTCGCTCTTGGAAGTTCGCTCTTGGTTTTGGCCCGAGCGCCACGACGATACCCCGCAGGCACCATTTCCCTCTTGAAGTGTTGCCGTGGCATCGAGTGCCCGTCTCCTCCCGTTTTTGCTCCAGGGAAACCTCAGATCCGGTGCATCCGATGGTGGTATATATATCTAGGCCATGACCCCGTTGAGGGCATCGTTTTTGGAGTCCGATGCGGCTAGAGGGTCATATGGTATGTTGGTGGCAATGGTGGAGCGGCTTCCTCTTGCACAGAGTTTTTGGCAGAGATGTCAAGTCATGCTTGGCCGACATGTACTAAGCTGAGTGATGCCTAGTCGGTAGGTGGTACGCACGATAGATCTTCTAGAGCCTTGAAGCTGTGTCGACTGGTGGTACTTGGCGGCATGGTGCCGTGGTGTATTGGCGACGACCGTGATGTGCGTAGTTGATCGCGCAGGGCGCGGTGATGCCGGCTGGCACCATGGCTGTGCGTCTTCGCATTGATCTACACCTTCGAAGATGGGTCAGCGAAGGATAGCGGAGGCGGCGACATCCAGTGCGAACTCGTTGGTGCAACTGCGCGAATATGCTGGGGCGGACTTAGAAGGTGGTTTCCAGATCTTATCAGGGGGCCAGTGATGGATTGCTATCGTCGTGCTCGATGGTGCTCGGGGTGTTGTGTTGACGGCTTTGGGGTGTATGATCTTTGTATTGCCTTTGCTAGCCTCTGTTGCTTAATAATGAATAAAAGTTATGTGCATTACTCGATGCAGAGGCTAGATTACACGGGTTAGTAAAGACAAACATATTTAACACATACTCCCTCCGTTTACAATTATCCTGTGTTCTAGGTTTAGTAAAAGTTAAATTTATAAAGTTTTACTAAAAATATAGGAAAAAATATATAAATATCGAAAATATAAATTTAGTACTTTTAAAATCATCTTGAAATGTATTTAAGATTGTATAAATTTGCAACTGTGTATGTTGATATTTTTTGTGATAATCTTTGGTCAAATTGACTAATTCAAGGATAAATAAAAAAACGGAGGAAGTAGTATGCTCGGTAGATGACTTTTAAATTGTAACTGCTCGATGTGCCCGATAACCAAAGCAAAAGTATAAAAAACGTAACCAGACAAAGAAACAAGCGTACACAACTAATTGGGAGAGTGGTAGCTCATTCTCCTTCCGGTGCAGATTCAACTAACTCAAAGTTCAACGTACCTTGCTTCATGTTTTGTACGATTGGGGGAGTGATATATAGCTCATTCTCCTTCCGGTGCAGATTCAACTAACTCAAAGTTCAACGTACTTACTTCATGTTTTGTACGATTGGGGGAGTGATATATAGTGCCCCTACCGGTGCAGATTCAACTAACTCAAAGTTCAACGCACTTCATGTTTTATATGGAGTAAAATTGCACAAACACACACCTATAGAGGTTGTGGTAACAAAAACATCCACTGCTGGTCGGGTATTTGTTAGTATAAAAACACTAGCTATTGTGTACCTTCGTAACAAATATCACAAGTCTACAAAGTTTAGACAATTAACTTGGATTATGACATGTTCAGGCAGTTGCAGGAGGTCCAAGATAGCTAGGTTGGCGTGGCTACAGGAGAGATGTGAGCGGCGCGTCGCGCGACCATGAGCTGAGGGCAAAGAGGATCCGTGGTTTTGAGGTCGCAGCGAAAAGAAGACTGACGACGACAGAGGATGGGGCAGCAGAGGGAGACACATCGAGGCCACGGAGTAGGGAATAGATAGCTTCATGGGTTAGGAGCTATGTTTCATCATTTGTATTGATGCGATACGGCTAGTACAAGAGGAACAACATGAACAGTAAAATCTGCTCACTTGGTGAGCTTTAGTTCACAACTGTGTTAAAACTAAACGTATATCTTTCATCGGTGCAATAATAATTAGTACGACCAGTTGTGAAGGTCCTGTCATTATCGAAAAACTAATTTGCGCATGTCAGGCCACTGAATTATTAACCCTTCTACCTTGTGTCATCTCTATAAGTAAGCCGGCTTTAACAATAACTAGATTTAGATGTGCGCCTTGGCGCACGACCCCGTTAATTTAGCTTAATTAGCCGATTATATCCAAAAGGTAAAGAAAATTAGTTGTTACCAAATGGATGATCACAGCGTCAAGACCCAAGTTTGAACTGAGATTTAGAGGTGTGCATGCACCCGTGGCTCTCGCATGTGTTTATATTTTGTATAATAACACTATTAAAAAATAAGTGTGGACCTTGGCCTTTTGTAGAAACAACAAAGAAAACTTCTTAAACAGGGGTGATAACACATGGTGTGTCATATAAGATATAAAATAGCCGAGTCAAGTGGCCTATAAGCAACCCTACTGGTACTTAAGGAGTGCACAACGATATTTAGGGAGATGATCTTGATTCTAAGTTTAGCAATAGCTCATCCTCATTCTCAATCGGCTCAAGACAACAACTCCGAGCCACAGGGTCAATGAGGAAATAGAAGAAGATGTAGGCCAAAGATGTTCAATCTTTTTTCTAAATCCTGCTCGCTGCACAAAAAAATATTGAAAATAGAAGTGCTCAATACAAACAACCAAAGGAAATATATAAATCCAACAACAACATAACTGAGCAAAACCACTTTGGAACAAACTTGCCAAAAAAATGTAAATAGTAGGAAAACAAGTGAAACTCAGCAAAATTTCCACATAACTCGAGAGCAGCCACTGTTAGAACTATAATCGATCTAGAGGTATAATAGATGCAACAAAAGATAAATAGTACTCTGTAGGATAGTATAGCAGGCACAAAAGCACCACAAATCAATGGAAGTATAACATTTCAGGATACATACTGAATATCGCAGTTGGTCCTAAATAACTAAATAAAGTTAACTTAAACCATCAATCTAAGAAAGCCTTTAATACTTGTAGCATGGTTTCAAAGCTTTTCAAATGATGGTGTTTCCTTCAGCCTTCATGATACAGAAGATAAACAAAATCCTGAACGTTTGAGACGATCATTTCCATCTCACGCAAGACCTGGCCTCCTTCAGCCTCCCATCCCTGTCTGGACTGCCATTGGGTAGTTCCTCCACATAGCTAGCAAAACTGCATCTCTACGTGCAAGAGTTTCAGCTACAACAGGCCTTGTGATACCTGAATACTGCATGCAGCTTGCCACCAGATAATTACCCCTTGACACAGTACCGGATCCGGTAAGGCGACATCCAAATTGATATTAATTAACCCACAGTACAGTTTAGGCCTCCTTCGGAAAGGAATTTGAACTCAGCTGGTACTGCAATTCACCATGTGTGTAGCTTCCAAATAGACCGTATAGTAGAAACTCCAATTGATCCTTCATTTCTGGGGATAATCTTATGATCAAGGACATCATGAGCGGATGTTCTGAGATGTAGTGGTGGTTGATGCGTGTAGTTGACACGTCCGTTGGGAACCCCAAGAGGAAGGTGTGATGCGCACAGCGGCAAGTTTTCCTCAGTAAGAAACCAAGGTTTAATCGAACCAGTAGGAGTCAAGAAGCACGTTGAAGGTTGATGGCGGCGGGATGTAGTGCGGCGCAACACCGAGATTCCGGCGCCAACGTGGAACCTCGCACAACACAACCAAAGTACTTTGCCCCAACGAAACAGTGAGGTTGTCAATCTCACCGGCTTGCTGTAACAAAGGATTAACCGTATTGTGTGGAAGATGATTGTTTGCAGAAAACAGTAAAACAAGTATTGCAGTAGATTGTATGCGATGTAAAGAATAGGACAGGGGTCCACAGTTCACTAGAGGTGTCTCTCTCATAAGATAAAAGCATGTTGGGTGAACAAATTACAGTCGGGCAATTGACAAATAGAGAGGGCATAACAATGCACATACATGACATGATAAATATAGTGAGATTTAATTGGGCATTACGACAAAGTACATAGACCGCTATCCAAGCATGCATCTATGCCTAAAAAGTCCACCTTCAGGTTATCATCCGAACCCCTTCCAGTATTAAGTTGCAAAACAACAGACAATTGCATTAAGTATGGTGCGTAATGTAATCAATAACTACATCCTTAGACATAGCATCAATGTTTTATCCCTAGTGGCAACAAGCACATCCACAACCTTAGAACTTTCCGTCACTCGTCCCGGATTTAATGGAGGCATGAACCCACTATCGAGCATAAATACTCTCTCTTGGAGTTAAGAGCAAAAACTTGGCCAGAGCCTCTACTAATAACGGAGAGCATGCAAGATCATAAACAACACATAGGTAATAACTTGATAATTAACATAACATAGTATTCTCTATCCATCGGATCCCGACAAACACAACATATAGTATTACGGATAGATGATCTTGATCATGTTAGGCAGCTCACAAGATCCAACAATGAAGCACAATGAGGAGAAGACAACCATCTAGCTACCGCTATGGACCCATAGTCCAGGGGTGAACTACTCACTCATCACTCCGGAGGCGACCATGGCGGTGAAGAGTCCTCCGGGAGACGAATCCCCTCCCCGGCGAGGTGCCGGAGGAGATCTCCGGAATCCCCGAGATGGGATTGGCGGCGGCGTCTCAGTAAGGTTTTCCGTATCGTGGCTCTCGGTACTGGGGGTTTCGCGACGGAGGCTATTTGTAGGCGGAAGGGCAGGTAAAGAGGCGGCACGAGGGGCCCACACCATAGGTCGGCGCGGCCAGGGCCTGGGCCGCGCCGCCCTACTGTTGCGCCACCTCGTGGCCCCACTTCGACTCTCCTTCGGTCTTCTGGAAGCTTCGTGGCAAAATAGGACCCTGGGCGTTGATTTCGTCCAATTTCGAGAATATTTCGTTACTAGGATTTCGAAACCAAAAACAGCAGAAAACAAAGAATCGGCTCTTCAACATCTTGTTAATAGGTTAGTTCCGTAAAATGCACGAATATGACATAAAGTGTGCATAAAACATGTAGATATCATCAATAATGTGGCATGGAACATAAGAAATTATCGATACGTCGGAGACGTATCAGCATCCCCAAGCTTAGTTCTGCTCATCCCGAGCGGGTAAAACGATAACAAAGATAATTTCTGAAGTGACATGCCATCATAACCTTGATCATACTATTTGTAAACATATGTAATGAATGCAGCGATCAAAACAATGGAAATGACATGAGTAAACAAGTGAATCATAAAGCAAAGACTTTTCATGAATAGTACTTCAAGACAAGCATCAATAAGTCTTGCATAAGAGTTAACTCATAAAGCAATAAATCAAAGTAAAGGTATTGAAGCAACACAAAGGAAGATTAAGTTTCAGCGGTTGCTTTCAACTTATAACATGTATATCTCATGGATAATTGTCAACATAGAGTAATATAACAAATGCAATATGCAAGTATGTAGGAATCAATGCATAGTTCACACAGGTGTTTGCTTCTTGAGGTGGAAAGAAATAGGTGAACTGACTCAACATAAAAGTAAAAAGAATGATCCTTCAAAGAGGAAAGCATCGATTGCTATATTTGTGCTAGAGCTTTGGTTTTGAAAACATAAAGAGAGCATAAAAGTAAAATTTTGAGAGGTGTTTGTTGTTGTCAACGAATGGTAGTGGGCACTCTAACTACCTCATCAACCAGACTTTCAAGAGCGCCTCCCATGAAGAACGTTATCTCTACCAGCAAGGTAGATCATCCCTCTTCTCTTTTGTTTACACATGTACTTTAGTTTAGTTTTTCTTTATTTATGGATGACACTCCTCCCAACCTTTTGCTTACACAAGCCATGGCTAACCGAATCCTCGGGTGCCTTCCAACATTCACATACCATGGAGGAGTGTCTATTTGCAAAATTAAGTTGCTTACCTGATGAATCGGAGCAAAACATGTGAAGAGAATTATTAATGAAAGTTAATTAATTGGGGCTGGGAACCCCATTGCCAGCTCTTTTTGCAAAATTATTGGATAAGCGGATGTGCCACTAGTCCATTGTGAAAGTCTGTCAAAAGTAAATGACAAGATCGAAAGATAAAACACCACATACTTCCTCATGAGCAATAAAACATTGACACAAATAAGAGGTGATAAATTTTGAATTATTTAAAGGTAGCACTCAAGCAATTTACTTTGGAATGGCGGAGAAATACCATGTAGTAGGTAGGTATGGTGGACACAAATGGCATAGTGGTTGGCTCAAGGATTTTGGATGCATGAGAAGTATTCCCTCTCGATACAAGGTTTAGGCTAGCAAGGTTATTTGAAACAAACACAAGGATGAACGGTGCAGCAAAACTCAAATAAAAGACATATTGTAAACATTATAAGACTCTACACCGTCTTCCTTGTTGTTCAAAACTCAATACTAGAAATTATCTAGACTTTAGAGAGACCAAATATGCAAACCAAATTAGCAAGATCTAGGTGTTTCTTCATTAATGGGTGCAAAGTATATGATGCAAGAGCTTAAACATGAGCACAACAATTGCCAAGTATCAAATTATTCAAGACATTTTAGAATTACTACATGTAGCATTTCCCAATTCCAACCATATAACAATTTAACGAAGAAGATTCAACCTTCGCCATGAATACTATGAGTAAAGCCTAAGGACATATTTGTCCATATGCAACAGCGGAGCGTGTCTCTCTCCCATACAATGAATGCTAGGATCCATTTTATTCAAACAAAACAAAAACAAAAACAAACCGACGCTCCAAGCAAAGCACATAAGATGTGACGGAATAAAAATATAGTTTCAGGGGAGGAACCTGATAATGTTGTCGATGAAGAAGGGGATGCATTGGGCATCCCCAAGCTTAGACGCTTGAGTCTTCTTAGAATATGCAGGGGTGAACCACCGGGGCATCCCCAAGCTTAGAGCTTTCACTCTCCTTGATCATATTGTATCATACTCCTCTCTTGATCCTTGAAAACTTCCTCCACACCAAACTCGAAACAACTCATTAGAGGGTTAGTGGACAATAAAAATTAACATGTTCAGAGGTGACACAATCATTCTTAACACTTCTGGACATTGCATAAAGCTACTGGACATTAATGGATCAAAGAAATTCATCCAACATAGCAAAAGAGGCAATGCGAAATAAAAGGCAGAATCTGTCAAAACAGAACAGTCCGTAAAGATGGATTTTATTGAGGCACCAGACTTGCTCAAATGAAAATTCCCAAATTGAATGAAAGTTGCGTACATATCTGAGGATCACTCACGTAAATTGGCATAATTTTCTGAGTTACCTACAGAGAATTAGGCCCAGATTCGTGACAGCAAAGAAATCTGTTTCTGCGCAGTAATCCAAATCTAGTATTCACTTTACTATCAAAGACTTTACTTGGCACAACAAAACACAAAACTAAGATAAGGAGAGGTTGCTACAGTAGTAAACAACTTCCAAGACTCAAATATAAAACAAAAATACTGTAGAAAAAACATGGGTTGTCTCCTATAAGCGCTTTTCTTTAACGCCTTTCAGCTAGGCGCAGAAAGTGTAAATCAAGTATTATCGAGAGATGAAGCATCGATATTACCTTGGGCTTTACCCTTACCTTTCTTGTTCTTTTCCTTACTCTTTGGCTTAGGGAATATATGGCTACCCCCGGGTGTAGAGGTGAATTTTAGGGTGCCTTCTCTTATGTCTATGACTGCTCCCAATAGTTTCAGCAGGGATCTTCCGAGTGTGATTTGTCCTGTTCCTGCGCATTCAATGACAAGATAATCAATGGATATTGTTCTCCCAAGAATGGTTGTATGCACACCCGCAGCTATTCCTTTAGGAATTATAACAGAGTTATCAATAAGAGTTATTCCTTCTCCCCCTTCAGCGAATTCCCAAAGTTTCAAAGATTTATGAATACTCTTAGGCATTAGGCAAAATTCAGTCATAATATCACAATTAGCATGAAGAGTTTGGCCACCTATGACAATTTTAATAGTAGGATCCCATAATGAAGGTTCAGAGTTCACTAAAACTTGATCAAGACGGTTACGAATGTATCCATAATTTTCATTTAAGCGAGATGCACTTGTCTCAAGAGTGTTTAATCTATTATAAATGCTAATAAGGGCTGAATCAAAGTTATTAGCTGAATCATGTGATGCAACCAACTTCTTTATGGCATTAAAAGCTTGATCCCCATTGCAATGAAGGAAATCTCCTCCCACTAGAGCATCCAAGGCATATCTATAGCGAATCATAAGACCAAAATAAAAATTACTAAGGAGTAAACTTAGAGTCATTTGAGGTTCAGCTTTACGATAAGAAGTAAAAATCCTGGACCAAGCATCTTTAAAACTTTCCTCATCCCCTTGTTTAAAAGTAAAAACTAATTCCTCAGGTGAAGAAGTAACAGGTACAGAGCTAGACATGATAACAAAAGTAAACTAAATGCAAGTAACTATTTTTTTTGTGTTTTTGATATAGAGTGCAAGACAGTAAATAAAGTAAAACTAGCAACTAATTTTTTTTGTATTTTGATATAATGCAGCAAACAAGTAGTAAATAAAATAAAGCAAGACAAAAACAAAGTAAAGAGATTGGGAAGTGGAGACTCCCCTTGCAGCGTGTCTTGATCTCCCCGGCAACGGCGCCAGAAATTTGCTTGATGCGTGTAGTTGACACGTCCGTTGGGAACCCCAAGAGGAAGGTGTGATGCGCACAGCGGCAAGTTTCCTCAGTAAGAAACCAAGGTTTAATCGAACCAAGTAGGAGTCAAGAAGCACGTTGAAAGTTGATGGCGGCAGGATGTAGTGCGGCGCAACACCGGAGATTCCGGCGCCAACGTGGAACCTGCACAACACAACCAAAGTACTTTGCCCCAACGAAACGGTGAGGTTGTCAATCTCATCGGCTTGCTGTAACAAAGGATTAACCGTATTGTGTGGAAGATGATTGTTTGCAAGAAAAACAGTAAAACAAGTATTGCAGTAGATTGTATGCGATGTAAAGAATAGGACCGGGGTCCACAGTTCACTAGAGGTGTCTCTCCCATAAGATAAAAGCATGTTGGGTGAACAAATTACAGTCGGGCAATTGACAAATAGAGAGGGCATAACAATGCACATACATGACATGATAAATATAGTGAGATTTAATTGGGCATTACGACAAAGTACATAGACCGCTATCCAGCATGCATCTATGCCTAAAAAGTCCACCTTCAGGTTATCATCCGAACCCCTTCCAGTATTAAGTTGCAAAACAACGAGACAATTGCATTAAGTATGGTGCGTAATGTAATCAATAACTACATCCTTAGACATAGCATCAATGTTTTATCCCTAGTGGCAACAGCACATCCACAACCTTAGAACTTTCTATCACTGTCCCAGATTTAATGGAGGCATGAACCCACTATCGAGCATAAATACTCTCTCTTGGAGTTAAGAGCAAAAACTTGGCCAGAGCCTCTACTAATAACGGAGAGCATGCAAGATCATAAACAACACATAGGTAATAACTTGATAATTAACATAACATAGTATTCTCTATCCATCGGATCCCGATAAACACAACATATAGTATTACAGATAGATGATCTTGATCATGTTAGGCAGCTCACAAGATCCAACAATGAAGCACAATGAGGAGAAGACAACCATCTAGCTACTGCTATGGACCCATAGTCCAGGGGTGAACTACTCACTCATCACTCCCGGAGGCGACCATGGCGGTGAAGAGTCCTCCGGGAGACGAATCCCCTCCCCGGCAGGGTGCCGGAGGAGATCTCCAGAATCCCCGAGATGGGATTGGCGGCGGCGGCGTCTCAGTAAGGTTTTCCGTATCGTGGCTCTCGGTACTGGGGGTTTCGCGACGGAGGCTATTTGTAGGCGGAAGGGCAGGTAAAGAGGCGGCACGAGGGGCCCACACCATAGGTCGGCGCGGCCAGGGCCTGGGCCGCGCCGCCCTAGTGTTGCGCCACCTCGTGGCCCCACTTCGACTCTCCTTCGGTCTTCTGGAAGCTTCGTGGCAAAATAGGACCCTGAGCGTTGATTTCGTCCAATTCCGAGAATATTTCGTTACTAGGATTTCTGAAACCAAAAACAGCAGAAAACAGCAACTGGCTCTTCGGCATCTTGTTAATAGGTTAGTTCCAGAAAATGCACGAATATGACATAAAGTGTGCATAAAACATGTAGATATTATCAATAATGTGGCATGGAACATAAGAAATTATCGATACGTCGGAGACGTATCAGTGGTATATCCCAAAGAAATCTCGTGCTGCATTTCAAAAGAGTTACGCTGATGTCATCAATTCTTTGTTGTTTCTTTCAAGCTAACAATATTTTTTTCCAAAGATCTTGCAGGCTACAGTATTTAGCATCTTGTTCACTGGTTCTTAATTTGCTGGTTCTCTACTGGCTAGTGCTGTGTACGAGTTCGAAAGGCTTGGATCACTGGATTATGTTGTTTCCTCGATCGGTATTCTTCATGCTGATTAAACCATGAAAATATACACACCAATAGCATAGTTGATGATAACACAAATTTCCAGAAATTACAAACACGAAAATCTATAGGAGGCAGTGTTCAGTTACAGATAAGAAATGAACATGTGCTTTCACATCCAAAAAAATAGCCAAATCATTAATGATTGAATGTTATCAAGAGAAAACCAAATGCATCCGATGGAAATACATACATTCCTTGCAGAAAAGTGGATATAAAAGGATTTATGACATGTGAGAACTTGACTACATTAAAAAACTGAGTAAATAACAAAGTACAAAGAACCTGAGTGTGTTGGCTCGGTCACCTCATTGACACGATAAAGTACAAAATCAAATGGTAGAAAGTTTGCTCATCGTATTGTCTTTCAGCTAACTGAAGTGAAATGGTACTAAAAAAACAGGTACACCTATTTTATTCCAGCGGATATATGACTTCATTTCACATTATTCATGTAGCACATCAGACCTTTTAGTGAGGCAAGAGGTTTCATTCAAGGAACTTACTAAATCTGAACCACATACTCCAATTTTCGTAGACATATCTGTGGATATTCACACGTTGGTAAAGTCCATTTTTACAAAGGAGGGTGGCAAATCAGGGGTTACAATATAATCAAAGAAATGGCAGTTGGCCAAACTTAATAAGATGCAGATGTAAATTAGTTTCAGTTACAAAGAAGTACAAACCTAAATCAACCTACTACTCAAGCTACACAGCAACAGTTCTAAGATTAAAGATACATACTCGTACTTTTCGGAGATCAGCATGCATCTTTGTTAGAATCGAGAAAATACATGTATATGCTGGACAATAGTGTTCCGGGGAAAATAGATAAATTCTTACTGAATTATGCTTATGCAGCTAGCCATGAATCTCTATACAACCTTTATTGAAAATATAGAAGGGTCTATAAATTGACGAATAACACCATTATGAACCAACTTCCGATGTCATTGCCAGGATATAAAATAGGAAATCATAAGAACATCACTTATGCTTCCTAAAAATACAAAAAGCATTTAGCAGCAGAAGGGTGACATTAATTATCTACTACCAACAACTTTGATATCTAAAAAATAAGCTGGTATGAGTTTCGCAAGAAAGGGACAAAGAGCAACCAACAATTTCCATGAGTAGAAGGGAAGCAATAATCTTTCAGGACCCTAGAAACACATACTTTCTTGCAAAATTGTTGACACTCGCGAGAGAACCAAGGGTCAGGATAGTGTCCAGAACGGCTTCTTGTCTTCTTTGGTACATACAACCTGGAAACCTCAAAATCAGTTTTGATGAACCAAGTGAGTTGCTCATCTCATCAAGAAAGAAATCAGCAATCAGTATTGATTGTATAGAGAACACTGATAGCAATCCTTGTGTGCTTGTTTCTACAGACATTCCAAGGGTAGCAAGTCTGCATTAGCAAATATGTAATGCATCGGTAGGAACCTTATCTACTATAAATGGTCAGATGAAGGAGAAATAAATTGTGTAAACTGTAGAGTATAAAGTTCGATGGCAAACAATAGAACTGTTGCGGGGTCCGTGTTGTTCTCTGTTGCCCAGGCTTAGTCATACAAGTAAAACAGTAACAATATGCTCTCTTCTGCTCAACGGAATGGAATATACTTTGCTAGCCTTTTTTCAGCTAAAGCAAAGTTACCAATGCAGCAATAACATGTATGTAGATAACTCAAAATGTACATATGTGGGAAAAAAAAGCAAAACAGAGTAAAGTTTATAGCCCCATTGCAATGACAAAATGTTTATGTAAAAGCAATTGGAATGCCGAGCGCGGTCACATAAGGTATGTAAAAATAGCTTTTCTATATATATTGATAGGAAGAAGTGCTTTTGTAAACATAGTCAAATAAATATCAATAAGAAAGAAGTGCTTTTGTAATAGCAATAATAAATGTGACATCCACAATACAGGGTTGCTCGTTTCATTTTTCTATAGTGTAAGAATATACATCCAACTAAAGGTTGTCAACCATTCCCACTCAATATTGACACACCAACCAACCAAGTATAGTGTTGGATCTTCATACTATGGTGGCGAGGGACTCCCATAGTTGCCAGGAAATTGGTCACCTTCGCTTAAATCAGAACCTTCCGCAGAAACTTAGTTGATTTGGAAGCGGTCAAGGCCGGCTTCTGAATGTCCAAAAGTGTATTTTATTTTATTGTCTAGTTTGCTTGATCTAATGGTGTAATTTTCTTCAGCTATCTGGTTGGTCTTCCCTCTCCCACTGTTTAGATAGTTGGACCAGCGGAAGATAAATTTATATATGGGAACATCATATCATGACGATATTCCCCCCTTGTACGCAGACCAAAAGCCAAACAAAAATATTACGTGTGAAAGAAAAGTCTTTGCATCATCTTAAGCCTAGTAGCACTACAGAGGGAAACTTAAGCTCACAGAACTTCCTAGACAACCACTTACAACTATTCTATCTGAAGTAGTACGTGCACTTTGAAAGTACTCTATCACTGAAATTGTAAGTAGACATACCCAAGAGACATAATTTAACTTTTTACATATCATACATTATTACTTACAGATAATATATCCTCCCCATTAAAAGCCATGGGCAGTTAAGATTAATCACCAAGCCGGAGGGCTGGCGGCTCAAAAACCTTGGATATATGTATCATTCTGAAGGGAAGAACGAAACTTATTTGTCATATGGATGCAGCCCTCTTGGGTAAACTTTCTCACCCTCCAATGCATAATGTCTCTATGCCTATGATATGATCCTATCATGTAGGAGAATAAACACAAGTTAATAGCGGAAACTGAGAAATATTTCCTTCTCTAATGACAAAAATAGAGAATAAAACACAAGTTAATAGCGGAAACTGAGAAATATTTCCTTCTCTAATGACAAAAATAGGTACCACCTAAAATTGCCAGAGAAATACCAGCGATAATTAAATATACCCAGATAAATAAGATATATTATCTAGAGCAAGAAATATGTATGCAGATAAAGATATAGCATAAGGGGAAATTTACATGCCTACTTCACACTGATGAATTTGATGTTAGCAACATCAAAAACAAAGGCAATCAAGATCCAAGTTCACAGGATCTATGTACCATAGGCTCATCGTAAAGAGAACAAAGGTGTCTAAACACAACTCCATCGGTTTGATAACGCACCTACGAGTAATGGCATGAATAAAGTGGACTGCATAATTGATTGCAGTGCCACCATATGCAATGCTCCGATGGTCACAAAATTGTGAGGAAGTGTGAAAAGCCAAAAATAAAAGTAGATTGCAACACTAATTGCAGTATGACCATATGCAATTCGCATTGGCCCCAACAATATGAAGGGGCGCAAGCCGCCATAGCGAAACACCGAGAGAATACCAATATGATTGAATTAGCATAGTCTAACCTAAACACACGTTAGATTTTGCAATTTTTACATTTTACACAATATAACCTAAACACACAATCCACCACCAGTCACAAGAATTTTGCATTTTTCAAAGAAGACTTGAAGCACGAGACAACCGAGGATGAACCAGTTTTGTCGGGGCACATAATTATTATTAACCTTGCCAAAAGGAAACATTGTTGATACATAACATATAAAGGGATCCACTATAAAAGATTTAGCAGATACTTATACCTTCCATTTCACAGTGTCTCACTATAAGGAGGCAGAGGCCATGCCGCTGCCTAATTTACTCAAGCAAACAACTTAACTTTGGTCTATCTATCTCTGCTCAACCAAAAGACCAAAACAGTATAAGACAAAACATGAGAAAGGGAAGCGGACATGCATCTGAATGAGAACATTTTGAGCAAGCATACATTTGGTCAAATGGTAGGATGTAGTGAAAATAGAGTTACCTTAGTTTATGTTTAATCTAAATTGTTTCATTATATAAGGATAACCCATATCAATTTCCGAAAATAAATGGAGATGTAGAAGATAGGAGAGCCAATCCAAACCTACTCATCACACAAGAAAAACAAATCAATTTCTGGACTATAAATTGAGATGCATCTATTAGAGTTAGAAAGACACGGTGAGAGAGTTGGCACCTCCTTGTCAGATCCAACACAGGAAACTGTGTCTAACATCCGCTAGTCGATTTGAGGCAAGAGCACAACCAGGGAGATGACTCTCCCGGTGACCACGGACAGAGCGGCCCTTACAACAGTAAGATTGTATGGTTAAACATCAAACATATGCAAGATACGATGCGTCCTTGATGGAATGCGAAACATGACAAAATCAGCTAATGAAACCGAGAAGCCAATTGACTGGAAACTCACCTCAACCATGATCAAAACTTGTAGCGTTCAGGTTGGTGTTCCTCTCCCTGTCGCTGAGAACAAAGACCCCCACAGAACAACCACCCCCACAATCAGCCAGAACCTGGCCGTCATCTGCCAGACCCGCCTGCGCTTGTACCTCAGCTAGAGGACGGAAAAGGGGCGTGCAACAATGTCCCACGCTCCTCGGGTTGAGCACCGAGGAGAGGAGAGACGGAGTGCGGCAGCAAACTAGCAGCGAGAGAGGTGGCCTGCGCATGGACATACCAAATAAAGATCCGGCGTCAAGCTCGGACAAATTGATGCTTCTTCCACCAATAATTCTGCATAAACAAAAATAGGAAGATACTGAGATTAAATTTTGCAAACCACAACAGCCGAAGATTTTCAGACGGTTGCTGAAATAATAAAAATAAAAGTTCAGGTTGAATCAAGCATACCTAGGACAATGTGGAGCCGGCGAGACCACCGATGCCGATACTTTGTCCCCAGGTGCTGCCAGGACATGGCCGACTACCACAAACTTCACCAATAATTTACTCAGAGACAATTTGCTGGCATCCTTAATGCCTTGCTCACCACGCTCTTGATCAGCAGAACAAACCTACTCTTGATGGGCAAGACCGATAGTGGAATCATCTAATACTTCTCAAATAACCAAGAGACCTGCATATGAGCTTCCAATATGAGAAATATTGTTTAATGGGTGTCTCAAACAATCTAACACATATTACTTCCCTACATGTACTCAAACATCGCGGTTGTTATAGCTTTCCAATAAAAGTCACAAAACTAAGAAATGCACATATTATATGGGCCATTGCCTGCAGCCAATTTTCAAAATAAGTGAATTATTGAGTAGGCAACATACATAAAAAGAAAATAATATGTGCCTCCAGGGTGCTTGGATTTTTCTCAAACACCCTATACGCATGGATACAAAAACATCTACACAAACAAAAAACGAAAAATGATGGGGAGTGGAAGAGAGAGGGGAGGAGCCAAATCAAGACCAGAGAACCTTTCCAGGTTCGTTCTGGTCAAGGAGGACCTTAGCAGCCTAGAGCCAGAGTATGATGGAGAGGGTCTTCGCCTATACCGCTGCTGCTCCACCACCTCTGTGTGCTCATCCTTCCTGCGCCGCCTCCGCTCTCTATCCCGCGTCAGCCGCCAGGACCATATCACAATGTTGCTGCTCACGTGGTGAGGTGGCTGCTGGTTGTGACGACGGCTGGTGGAGATGAAGGAGCCGGCGTCGGGCGCTGCCTCACAGCTCGCCGGCCGCTCATGTCCTCACCGCTAGCCGCCCACCACGTCCCAGCGCCTTGTTCCCTGGGCCATCTCCATCATGGCCTGCCAAGCCACGCTTCCAATCGAGCCGCTGCCGCCGTGGAGACCGGCCGCGCGTTGTCTGCACGCCGGCGGCCCCTGCCGGAGGTCGGCCTCCGTGGAAACGAGCAGCGCTTCCCCTTAGGTCGCGCCGGCGGCCCCTTCCATAGGTCGGCCGGCCGCCCATCGTCCGCGCCGGCCTCCGACGAGCGGCGTGGGGGAGGAGATGGCGCGGGATGTGGCGGCTGAGCGAGCTAGCGGCGGGGCTGGGGGCGCGAGGCGACGGCGACGGCGGGGCTGAGGCGCACGAGGGGCGGAACGGGCAGCCACCGAGAGAGAGGGTGGAGGAACGGCACGACGCCGTCTCGGTCTTGAGCGCCGGCGGCGGCTGAAGAGAGGAGAGGGGGATTGGGGGCGGAGCAGCGACGAGATTGGATGGCCAGCCGGAATTGGGGGAGGAGCAGCGACGGGATTGGACGCGAGGGTTGCGTCTTGCGTGCTGTCTCCCCTATCTGCGTGTCGCCGGGCCGGGATGGGCTTCACATGACCCATGGATAAAACGTGGGTTCGCGCGAGGGCCTCGCGCCCTAGACGGAACGGCCGGCCGAGATCGCGCCACGTCAGCTCGATCGGACGGCCGAAAATCCAAACGCCTGTGAGAGCCCCATGGGGGTGCAGCAATCATACCGTGGGATTCAACCCAAGTGTAACATATTCCTAGGAACTTTCTCGTCTTATAACCTTGCATTGCGTCAGGTTGGTGGTTCATTGAACCTTGTATCATATGTTATGTCACTACGGGAAAAACAGGCTTTGCCGTGCAACTATTTGCACGGCAAAGAGCCCTATTTGCACGGCAAAGGCTTTGCCGTGCGACCCCGCACGGCAAAGATCGCACGGCAATGTTATCGACGGCAAAGGCTTCTTTGTCGTGTGACTCGCCAACGTTGCACGGCAAAGGCTTTGCCGTGTGACGCCGCACGGCAAAGGTCGCTTCTTTGCCGTGTGCCTAACATGTTTTATCTAAAAAAAAGGCCCCAAACTGGCTGGTCTGGGAATCGAACCTAGGACACAGAGTAGGAAAAGCGTGCAACCTTGCCACTGAGCTATGTGTTCGTTTGTTGATAACTATACCATGCCATGCGTTTTGAGATGAGAAAAAATCCAGTTTCTACATCTTTGCCGTGCGCTTACACTAGGCAAAGGCTTCTTTGCCGTGCGTTTTTTCAAAAACACTAGGCAAAGGCTGTTTTGCCGTGCAACCCAGCCGCGCGCACGGCAAAGGATGAGGCACGGCAATGCCCAACGCCTTTGCCGTGCACCAAGTCTTTGCCGTGCGGTGTGTTGGACCATTGCCGTGCACCTTTCTTTGCCGTGCGGCCTCTTCCATCTTTGCTGTGAATCGTATCTTTGCCGTGCGCTTGTGTCTATCTTTCCCGTGACCAAGGTCTTTGCCAGTGCGTTTTTATACATGCGCAGCGAAGATTTCTTTGCCGTGCGGGGACACACGGCAAAGAAATGCTGCACGGCGACGCATATTTTTCCCGTAGTGTGTATTGGCCAGCAGGTACCAACCACAATTTATGTCAATTCCTAAAGGTGTCTTGGACGTCGTGAAATCTATTGCGCAGCCCTTTGATGGACGTTGTACAATCTTAGGGAAAAAAATTCGTGGTCGAGAGCATATTCCAGGCTCAACCAACTGACGACGTATGAAAAATGTCTATGTATTTGTGGATGTGAAAGTCAGTGGCTAGAAGACATGAGCATGAGGCGGTGAAGACAACGATGGGCGGGATCCGTTCTCGCCATGCAACTATAAGGGACATACCATAGTAGTCCCCTACAGTTATCCCTTGGTAAAGTTTGTATCTTTTTGTACGTATTGTGTTGCGGTGTAGGCCTGAACTTGTCTTGTTCTATGATAGAGAAAATTTGTTGTCGGGGGCCGGGGCTCGGTCCTCCACCAGTGAGCATATGTGAGCTAGGTGGAGCTTTGTTAGACTTCTACTTCCTTTGTCCCATGAAAAATGTTCTAACTCGGTAAAATCTGAATTTATGTAGAAGATGTTTAGTTGTCCGATTCAGTGTTCTTCCCCTCCTCTCACAACCTTAAATAATGAAGGGATAAATTAACCCACGAAGGGATATCAGAAGATTTTAGCCGTCACGGGGAGCCAAAGCTTGGAGAGGAGGGAACACCGAAGTAAAAGCCTTGGTGTCTAGATACGTCCAAATGGAAAGAGTATATCAAATTGAACGTACTGTGTTAGGTTGGTTCTGCAGCTACTAAGAATAATATGGCAGATCATGGGTCGAATCCAGCGACCTGCAACCTTATTTTTCGCGAAAATCCAACGCTTCATTCTATATATTTTAACGATAACACTCGTCACTAGCTAGCTACCGCTCCTGTTCGTACATCGTCGCCTATAAATAGGAAGCACGGTCGCTCTTCTCCTTCAGGAACCAAGCTTAGTGAGCACGGCAAAGCGAAGCTTGGTAGCACGGAGTGGAAGCACAGAGTATTTCATGGCATCATCAAGAGGTGCTTCGACTCCTAAGGAGCCGTCTAGATCTGGGCCCTCGGTCTGGGGTGACTTCTTCATTAGCTATGAGCCACAGCCGCTGCAGGTAGGAGAGGCTACTCGAATCTAGGTTCTCAGTTCACATTTCACTCCTCGATCAGACTGATTTTAGACTACAATTCATGCACATATATTTCTTATCTTCTTGCTGCCATTTACAGATGGTGTGTTTGCAAACTTCCCTCCATGATTTGTCAGAAACTATTAGTACGTCGAATGCGTGTGTCTTCCGTTTTAGCTTGTATTATCGCCAAACCAATTTGAGTGTGTTGGTCAGATTAATTAGAATCCTCAGGAAAAATGACACGTGGGCCTTCATCATATATGGTTTGCTTCTTGCCAGACCAAGGTAGTTAGAACAACTCTAGCAGACACTGCATCGAACCTACAGCCTAAGGTAGTTACAGTAGATTTCACGTGGACGGATCTGGCCACCGCGATCAGCAGAAGGGTTCAAAGTTCAGCAGCCGCGACATGCCAACCGCCATCTATCTCTATGCGATGGAATAGAGGGGACGGCAAGGAGATATGTCTCCCCCAACACAACAACAGATACAGGCATACAGCTCACTGATGCGTACCTTGCCACGCCAGGCGCTTAGGGACCTTTTTTGGAAATTTTGTCAAAAAGGACCACCTGCCCCAGTTTAATGTCAAAAAGGACCACCTGTGAACGGAAATGCCAAAAATGCCGTGGCGGCAGCACGGCCAGGCGACGCGTGGCGCCTGCCGCCGGAGCCGGTGGCGGCAGGGCCTGCCGCCGTCAGCCGTGGCGGCATGTCCGCCTCCGTGAGCCGGCCGTCGACGGACGGACGCCGACGTCGCCCTGCCGCCGTAGCTGCCGGCGGCACGCTGAGCTGGCAGCCTGCCGCCGCGACCGGTGGTGGCATGTGCTGCTCCCGACAGCTCTGCACAGCGCGTTGACGGCGCGGATTCCGACGTTGATGGCTCTGATTCCCACGCAAACTTTGTCAGATTCGAGCTGTCTCTGATTCTGAGGCTGTTTGCTCCGGTTTGAGTCTATTTGGCACTAGTTTTTGCACTTTCAGCTCTATTAGCTCTATTAGAGACTGTAGTTGTACAGAAAATTGATTGCTGATACAGAAACGTGACCACCGAAAGTATGCAGCGCCGCATGCTTTATAACCAGCCGCTTCTTGCATTGTCGCGAACACGCGCAGCTGCTCTCCTCTGTCTTCCCGTATGAGCTGAAAGAACACACTTAGTTAGTCTCCTCTCTTGCTGAGAACACAACCATAGTTCGTTGATTAAGTGCAATGATTAAGTGCATGATGCAATAGAAGGGAAAACAACAAGGTTAGTTCATTTGGATATTTGATTTTATTCGTACATGCATAATTTTTATGTTTCCATTTCTAGTAAGTAGACACGCATCATTATATTAGCATAGCATGTAAGGCACTGTAATATTTTTAGAAGCACGTAATTATAGTTAGAAATGCAACATGATGGTGTGTGATGTAGACATATTGTATATGTATGAGTGAAATTGAAATGCAGCATGACTATATGTAGTGTAGTATTATTATAGTGTAGTATTATTGGACGTAACTACACGACGTATATGAGAAAATGGTCTAATTTTTCGAAGTAGTGTGTGCGTATGTTAGATTGATTTTATTCGTTGATGACCCTGTGTATTCTTCTTGGATTATCGCAAAACAAAAGAAACATGCACATGTTATAACTATATACCTTGTATTAGCATATTATGTACAGCGAGTGAGATTTTATGAAGGATGTAATTTAATTTGAAATAGAACAACACGTAGTGCAGCGTACTATTATTGCATGTATGACTGAAAATTAAAGAGATGGATAATTTGTTGAACTAATAACCGTATGTTAGGAACATGCTTTAACTCGCAAATTTTAATGTGTATTTTAGGTGGATTGAAGTATGCACATGCTCTCTCACAGTTATTACTTGGATTATTGTGGCACGTAAATTATTATTTGGAAGAATATCTATCTGCAAATTAAGGTATATATATGATGTCTTTTAATATTTTGTCTTGTGTATTTTTTTGCCGTATTATTTAGAAAAGGAAGGATTAATTATTTTCGTAAAGTCTTACCGCCATGTTAGAATAAGTGTTGTAATGAAATTATTAAAACAGTAATATGATTTAAGGTAGGATGTTACTAATATTATTTTAAAAATCTGGTTGTGCGGTAGGTACGATGGAAAATTTGGTAGTGTACTATGGGGACGTCGTACGTGACGAATTCGGTGGGGTGGATTTCTCGAACTGCGACACGATGGAAGTTGCGGTGATAGATATGGTCAATAGAGCATTTGCGGATGTAAGAAAAATCATCCGAGCCCCATTTGGTCAGGGGATGCGTGGACGAGAGGATGACGGTTGAGGCTCTTATCGTCGTAGAAGGGAATGGACCTCCCCGTTGGGGTTTGCGGGAGGTAAAAAATGATACAAATTGGCGTACGTACATGAGGTTTGCAAGCACACCTGGTGCTGCTATGTACGGACGGCCGATGGTGTATGTGAAGTTTATTTCAGGTACGATGATGCTTGGAGGCGGTAGGAGCGCTGCGAGAAGAGCAGCTGTCCATCACCGCGAGGCCCTAGCACCGGCCTGTCGGATCAGCTTGCCATGACCGCTGCTCGTAGCATCGACCCATCGGAGCAGATGCCTAGCCACCATAATGTTGACCCAGGATATTGGTCCGCGGTCGTCGACATCAGCGAACATGTGGAGGGATTGCACGAGGCGTTGGATGATGATGCTCATTCATCTTCGTCCGAATCCTCGTCGGATGAAGAAGGAGTAGGTCCTCCCCGGAGGGCGGTCCCGAGTCCAATGGACCACGACTTCCTGCAGACCATGACCATAAGCAATGAATTTCGGTCTGTTCCGGGCCTAGGAGAGGATAGTCTACTAGTTGGGCAAAGTTTCCCCGATAAGGACTCCGGCTGACCGGGCAATAAAGAGGTATGCATTGAGCATATCTCGGGAGCACAGAGTGAAGCGATCTGATCGAAGTCAGCTAAAAGTGATATGTGTCAAATTGAATGAGGGGTGCATGGGGAGAGTGATCGCTCGAAAGAGCTACGGGGTATGTCAGCCCTGGCATATCTCAAAAATAGAACCACATAGTTGCGAGCAGGTGGGGGCTATGGCTAAGCACCGCAACGTCACCGCAAAATATTTGTCACATATCTTGCAAGTGGCGGTGGAAAAAGACATCAATGTTAGTGTGAAGACGCTGCAAGAGACTGTAGAAGATCAGATTGGCTTCTCTGTCAGCTCCAGAAAGGCAAGGCGTGCCAAGGAGGACATTTTCCAGAGGCTATATGGCACATATGAGCAAGCATATGACCTAGCCCCCAGACTGCTCCATCAGATATCATCAAGTAACCCGGGGACTCATGTATTCAGGAGAGAACGTCCACACCCCGAGGAGCAAAATGAAGAAATACTTGACCGTTTATTCCGGGCATTCCCGCGAGGCTATACGAGCATTTCAACACTCGTCGTCCGGTGTTGTCAATAGATGGTACCTTCCTCACTTGGAAAGTACAAGGGCACACTCCTGTTGGCGATCGCCGCGGATGCAAACAATCAGCTCCTTCCTATTGCATATGCATTGGTGGAGAGCGAGAACAAAGATAGCTGGTTACGGTTCTTATGCTGCTTGAAGATTTCAGTTGTCGGAAATCGCCCCAATGTTTGCATCATCTCTGATCGCAACACGGGGCAATTGAGTGTGCTCGAATTTATGAAGGTGGCACAAGATCCAGATTGGGGGTGGCCCGATCTAGAGACAAGGTGGTACATGCGGCACTTGGCAGCCAATTTTTACTCAAAGTTCAAGAACAAGGATCGGTTCAAGCTGTTCAAGAGAATGTGCATGCAGAAGACAGAAGAGAAGATGAATGCAATTTGGAGTGGAATCAATGCCGAAATTGAGAAAGCTGCGTTGCCACAGAGAACAGATCGGAGGGGCAATACCGGGACGAGTTAATTTGTCTACGTGGATTTCCGAGAGTTGCCCCGATTTAAGCAAGTGGGCGCTTTCTCACGACTGCGGGGCACGGTACGGCATAATGACCACCAACATGTCAGAGGTGTACAATGGTGTGCTGAAAGGTGTGCGCGCCCTCCCTATCACGGCGTTGATTACTGAAACTTGGAACCGGACTTTGTCGTACTTTGCAGACAGAGTTCAGGTAGCCAACGCTCGGGATGCACTGAACAAGCCATGGTCTGAAAAGATGCAGCGACATCTCGACGAGAAAGAAAAAAATCACAAAGCCATGGTTTCCGTCAAATTGACGCACTTAGGAATAAGTGGGAAATACATGTACGCGCCAAGCTTGTGAGAGGCCACCACAGAGGCTCAAGAAAGCATGCTATCACCCTCGGAACTAGCTCGTGTGAGTGCAGTTGTAACAAGCCAAAACTTTTGGGATACCCTTGTAGTCATGTCCTCAAGGCTGCTTCAGCACTGAGAACATCGGCGTGCAGTCCTACATATCTCCGTACTTCAACACATACAACCTACTGCACACATGGAATGGTGAGTTCGGACATGGGGCATTGGGCAGCACTATAGGGATGTATGGCCGGATAAATCCACCATATGGGTTCCGGACCCGACGTTGAAGAGGACCGCGAAGGGTCGACGTCAATCTCGCCGTCATAGAAATGACATGGACCATAGTCAGTCGGGAGAACCACGCCGTTGTCGCGTTTGCAGATGTCCCGGTCATGCGCGAAGGGAATGCCCGTACCGTAGCAACAACAACCCAGCTTGATGTTAATTATAATAAGTTGTAGTCATGATTTGTTGTAATAAATTTATGATTATTTCTATTCATAATGTGATGTAATATATTTATAATAATTTGTGCGCATGATTTGCTGTAATAAAATTATGATTATTTCTATTCATAGTGTGATGTAATATATTTATAATAATTTGGGCGCATGATTTGCTGTAATAAATTTATAATTATTTCTATTCATAATGTGTTGTAATATATTTATAATAATTTCTATTCATATTTCTAACATATTTATAATTATTATGTGTACAGGTGATGACGTCGCACTTACCAGACCTTTTAGAGGCGTCGTTTGATGCCGATCACCGTTGTCACCAATGGTTGGACCCGAACGCCCACTTCGACCCCCTCAGCCCTTCGGGCTACGCGGCATCAAAAATAGGCTCCATGTTCACGATCGTTATATGGATCACTTGCGCGCTCACGGACTTCTTTCATATTCCAAGCTTACATCAAGCAACGAGAGGTTTCTGTTGGACCCATCTCTTATGTCCGCCCTAGTTGATCGTTGGAGACCTGAGACCCACACTTTTCAGTTACGTTGTGGAGAGTTGACACCGACCCTAAAAGATGTGTCCATGATTACTGCTCTTCCTATCATTGGTAATCCAGTGGTCCCCCAAGCATATTCTAGTAATTGGCCGCTACGAGGTTGAAGCACGGCTTGGTGTTCCATTTCCTGTTAACACCCGCAGTGGGAACCGTCCTAGAGGTGTGCCTACGAACTGGATAGTTACACATTTTGCTAACTTACCTGCCAATGCAGATAATGTCACGCTGGAACGACATCTATTTGCATATGTGTTGTATCTCTTAGGTATAATGTTCCCTTCGTCACACGGTGACGTTGTTCTCCCTAGTTTGATTAAAATTGCCGAAGAGATAGTAGATGGCCCCTTACCTCCCAGGCCCATATACAGCTTTGGTTCAGCCATGCTTGCTCATACATACAGGGGGTTATGTCATGCCACCCAGAAAAAAATCTAAATGCCACATACTTACCGTCAGCTATGAGTTTCTTCAGCTATGGTCATGGGAGTACCTACCTGTTGGACGTCCCCACCTATCCAACATAATCCACCCATATGATTTTGGTCAGGCTATACATGGCCCTCCGACATTTGGATCTCGTTGGGTACATGCTAAAAAAATTGGTCAACAAATGTGGTGCACGGTTGTTACCCGGAATACCACCGGGAGTTTGAGGGGCTAGAGGATCACATGATCGGATGGAACCCATGGACGGATGATGTCGCTGTGTGGGGTGCTCAGCCACCTACAGCTGATATGTATACGAGCTCCGACTTGTGGTTAACACGCTGCCACCTCCTCTTTCTTTGGATGGTTGAGACATATAACCCGGAGCGTGTTATGCGGCAGTTTGGGCTCTATCGGGTTGTTCCACCACCATTACCGAGGCGACTTGACGATCTAGTTCACACGTAAGTGCGCTCATTTCAATATAAAATGTATTGCATTTTATTTATGACTTACATCTTCCTAATTAAATATATCATTTGATTTCAGGCAAGATAATAAAGGTTTGAATTGTGCCGACTGGAGCAGTCGTAATAGACAGTGGATAGAGCTGTGGATTAATAATGCGGCATCCGATGTAGTGCAAGAGCATAGGTACGTTTTGTATTAAATTATTTCGATTATTTTTATACATGTGCTAACGACAATTATTTCTTATATTGGTAGACCATATAGTGACGCCACATACGACCACTACAATCATTGGTATCGCAATAGCACAAGGATTTTGCTCACCGGTCCTCCACCGAGAGAGGACGAGAGATTCACCGGTTGTAGGGACTGAACGAACAGCGGCATACCATCGCGATACCTCGGTACTTGCAATTCTTTAAAAATATGAGTTTATTGCAATTGAAATAAATATCCACACCATTTTCTCATACTTTGAATTTTCTATTTTCAGATACAAGAATATAGGGAGATCGCTCGGTCTGCGTCGGATGCTTTGCGGCTGCGAAACGTGAATACTCCTGAAGGAAAGTCCCTGATTAGGCGTATTTTTAATACGGCCATGAACGGGCTTAAAAGATTTGGTTGTGCTCGAGATGACGATGTTGTTACGCGAGAGTACGACATGCCAGATGCACCATCGTCTAGACCCAGTATGGCGCGTACGACCAGTATGGCGCGTACGAGCACTATGGCGCGTACGAGCCAACCTCCTACGCGGAATCCATCATATGCACGCGTCGACTCATCTCTACTTGACCGCTCACAATCAGCTCGCATGTCTCCGCCCCATGCCACCACACAGGTATTATCAGATACATCTAAAATTATAAATGCGCGTACGTTCTTCTACAAGATTTTACAAAAAATATTATCTTCTGCGCATTAAAAATAGGAGGAGAATATTTTCTCTACTAATCCGTTCGGGGAACGATTTTCATACACCCAAGGGGAGCCTTCAAACATCGACAACACCACTCGCGTATGTTCATATTTTATAAATAATCACTCATACAACATAAAATTACGCCTATTATTTACGAATATTTTCCATCCGCAGCAATCTTTTGAACCTGACTGGTCAGAGACGGAAGCTGGACTCGGCTACAATATGCCTCCTCCACAGGTTCCTTCAATTTTAATATATAATTTCTCCTATAAAAATATTCATGTCTATTACTTACAACTAATTTTTTTACGCAACAATCTTTTGATCCTGCTTGGCCCAACATGATAGCTGGTTTCGGCCACAATATGGCCCCGCCACAGGGTACTGAGCATATGCAGGAAGAATACTATCCCGGAACTTCTAGTCAACCTGAGAATCAAGGGATATTTAATGAATTCTTTGGAGCTGACATTATAAGCACACAAGGCAGTTTAATTCCTCCGGCGACACAATCTCAACATGTATTACAAACTCCACCACGGAACTATGAGGAACACACGAGATGAGGAGAACGAACAGTACGGTCGAGGTTTGCGCCAACATCGTATACGAGATCCTTGGTCGCCTTCCGGTGCTAAGCGAGAGACCACCACGCCGTCGTCGACAAGGGTGATATGTTGACGACTCTGCCATATTACTATTATTTCTATCTATGTATGACCTATGTATGAGACATATTTCTATAATTTGGAATAATAATTCAACAGGTACTTCAAAATAAGATACATCAACATGCAAAAAATTCAACATAAAATTAAGTTACTACCAAAATGAAGATACATCGGCAATGCCAACACCACAACTTAAAATAAACGCTACGAGTAACATTATAAGCTTCACTTTTTTCCCTTCTTCTTGCTCTTCGATGATGAACTAGCCTTTCCCTTCTTATTCGGTGGCATAAAATCATCGTCCAAGTCAACGCAAGCGGATGCAGCCCTTTTTCCCTTCAAATATTCATTGCTCTTAGCCAGACTCCTCGGCGTGAAGACTTCTTCGTCATCCTCCGTCGAGGAAGCCCATGTATATGGATACCTTAGAAATTCTTCTTGTTCCTTCTCATCCTTCGGTTTCTTCTTCTCAAACCTTGCTTGCAACCTAAGAATCTCTTGTCGTAATTCCACCGGAGTTCGGCCAGGCATACCTGCGTGCTTAGAAAAAAGCTTGCCTACCTCAACGAGAAGATTCACATTCGTGACCAGATCTTCGACATTTTCTATGTTATTGGCACTCATAACTGAAGTAGCAGAGGAGATAAGAGGAGCAGCCATACGTGCAGTAAAACTACGATCTCACCGAGGAGCCATCTTCTGGCGACTTCGATTGTGTACAACAAATGAATGCCCGGGGAGGGGTTTTATAGCACGCGGCTCAGAGAAAAGGCTGGAAATCTTGGCGGGAATTCATGGCGCGAAATTTTGGCGGGAAAAAATAAGGTGGGAACTTTAGGTGGGAAAATTTACGCGCGAACTTTTTCCGGGAAACCAACATTTATTATTAATACATCTGCCGAAATAAAGTTGGAAATATAACTTAAATTAAAATACGGCTAATCACTACAACGGAATTTAAGATACAACGCGAAAGTAAAACAGAATTTAAAATACGTAGTTACTACAACAGATCACTCTATTTGCCCTGCGTCCAGCGTGGCTATTTTCCAGTCTTGTCGCCGCGTTCTTCTGCTGCCTGCGCCTCAGCAGCCCTTTCTCTTAATCTCTTTCTTTCCGCTTCACGGGCCTCTCTGCGCACCTCTTCCTCTGCATATCTACGTGCAGCCTCATCATCCATCCGCTTCTGATTTACCTCGCGATTTCGAGCTTGCTCTGCCCTTAATTTTTGTATCTGTCTCTCTCTTTACGCTTTATCATTAGCAATAGCCTTTTCGAAACGCTCCTCCTCATGGAACCTTGCCCACGCACGCCTCTGTTTTTCCTCCACCTCACGGCGAGCCCAATCCGGCTGCTCCTGGTCTATCCGGTGAAACCGAGTTGCAAAGGGGCGGCGGAGACCGCAACAAAAACAAGACGATTAATAAATAAAAATTAATGACATACAAATATGATTTTTAATCATCGTTGTTACAACATACCGCAGGTCTCGAGGACGATGAACTTGTATGTGCGGGTGGATCATGATCGTAGTATGCGCACATGAAATATTTCATGCCGAACTTATCCGAAAAATCCACCACTTCCTTCACCTTCGCAAGGCGGCCGCACCAACACCTCTCTGCTCTAACCCCCGGCGGCAAAGTTGCATTCTTTCCCTTCATCGGTCTAAAATCCTGGTCTGAGCAAGGCACACTCATGCTGGCTAAGGTATGAGCACTTGTGTACCAAATAATATCAGCGAACTGAGCGAGAGAATTAGGCACACTCGACGCCGGCTTTTATAGCGAACCGAGCGAGAGAATTAGGCGGGAAAATTTAGCAGAATATGCCTCAATCGGTGCAATCAGCCAAAAAGCGGTACAATAATTCGAAAAAGTACATGGAAATCAGCGCCGTCGGCGCGCTGTGCAGGCTGTCGGGGCAGCAGCACTTGCCTCCACCGGTGGTGGCGGCGGGCATGCCACGTCGGCGTGCCGCCACCGGCAAGGGCGGCGAGGCTGCGCAGACGTTCGACGGCCGGCTCACGGAGGCGGACATGCCGCCACGGGCGACGGCGGCAGGCCCTGCCGCCACCGGCTCCGGCGGCAGGCGCCACGCGTCGCCTGGCCGTGCTGCCGCCACGGCATTTTTGGCATTTTCGTTCACAGGTGGTCCTTTTTGACATTAAACTGGGGCAGGTGGTCCTTTTTGACAAAATTTCCTTTTTTTGGGCTTATAGGACATCCTCTCTTTCAGCTTCTCTAAATCCATTTCCTAAAGTTGTTTAAATTCTAAATTAGTCAACCCATTACTAATTTTGAAGTTTAAACGAATTTGGAAGACGGTCTTCTAGGAGAAGTCGTGGAAGGGTAGTTTCTATTGTAGGAGAAACCCTTCTAGAAACCGAAGAGGAGTGGGCCTTAGTCACCCAACACCGATACAGGTAAATGAGAAAGGGGAGGGGAGGAAGAAGGCTTCAGGGGATGGCGCAGCTCACCCGCGTCCCCGTTGCCGTCACCGGTGACGTGGGGTTCAGTCGCCTCCTGGTTTGATCTCTGCTCTCTTTTCTGTTTGATGTGTGGGAGGCGCCTCGGCTTATCCAAATTTCCCAGTTCCAACTCTAGTTCCTAGCTTCCTGCGACCCGGATGTTATAATATTTTCATTGGTAAATTACTTAGAACTAGTTGGATGCCCGTGCTTCGCCACGGCCTTTTCAAATTTGTGTGAAAAAATAGTTCCATAATATTCTAAAAAAATAGATCCTACTTTTATTGAATTATATTTTGCTAAAATTCAAAACAAATGAAAATAGGAAGCACCTCAAGGGCCCTCTACTTTTACAAAGCAAATAAAACAAAATTACGACGTAGTCTTCTACTTTTATTTTAGAAGGGTTCACTCCGCCTCTAAGAAGGATTCCACATCTATCGATGAGAGAAAAATAAACAATTGGTTCGTGTCGCATTAGCTACACACAATTTGGACCCACTAAAAACACATTGGCCAAAAATACAAATAAATACATGCTTTCTGCTCGATTAACACACACACACATAAACACACAATACTATATTTACTAATGTGTCAAAGGCACAGTAAACAAAAATACATGCCTAAGAGTAGTATTTTCTTTGAAAGAGGACGTACCACCACCATGACACCACTACAATGACAACTGCAAGCTCCGAGTTAAATCTTGTATAATATGGTATTGAAAATATTTCAGAAGAATTATTTATATTTAAAAATATTTTTACCAAGTAAACCTTCACATTGCCGGAGATTACTTGCAAAAATATACATACCTCAGAAGTTTGACTTCTTAGAATCAAGAGACAGCTTATCTAACTAAACTTTAATTGTTTGTTAGCTAAATTCTTATGGTTGTTATGAAACAATTCACACATAGACAATCAGCACATACTTGTCAAAATGTCACAAAGTATACTTCACATGAATAAAACGTGGCACCATTGTGTTTTTCTTGTAATTTTTCTTCCAAAATATTTGTGTATGTCGACAGTGCACATAATATTGACATATTAATCGTAATTAAAATATATTTGGGTAAGCCAACAGTGCATATAATATCCACATTTTAAGCAAAAAAACATGGAGGTAACAAACTCATAGTAGCGTTGCTAAAAATAAATCAGTCCAGCTAAGAACTTCATATATCAATTTGTGCACATTTTAATTTCTCCAAAAATACACTAATATAATTTAACTAAAGAAAATTTGAAATACTCTGGTGTTCGTTGTAAGTGGCTTACATTGATGAATCTCTTGATCAATGCTACTCCCGGAGTAGTTATATATTTAAGTGCACAAACTTCCTGACATGGCATTATCTGACCACTCTACTCTAACCTTGACGACCGGCAATGCTTAACAACTTGCAAGGAACCTGCATACGACCTACAAAAACATGACAAACCATTATAGTTTAGTTGTGCTAAATGCTTGTGAAGAGATCAATAATCAATATAGACTTGAAAATTTTCCGATCAGCATGGGCCTAATAAAGAGGCTACAAACTGAGAAGTCCAGAAAACAAAAACGAAATAAATCTCACATGGAAGATGATAAAAGAGCAAGAAAAGTTACCCGCTACTATATGATAATATGATACATGTCGGCTGCCCAGCTTAATCTCTCGTCTAAAGACCATATGCCTGTAGGAATCGCGTTGCATCCGAGTCATGCACTGGTATTGATGAGATCAGCTTAACCGAACATGTACATAGGAGTGGCACTTTGTCAGTCGATCGGTTGAGCATGAGGCATGTGGATTTAGATTGGATTACCTCCGATTGCCTTGTTGTGGACTTGTGCTCACTCTCCTGGAATCTTTCCTTGAAAATTCCGTGAAGAATGAAGATGTTTGGTGACCCACAATATTGGCCTTGGAGATCTAGACCCTACCCTGAGACAGCATGAATATCAAAAGCTCTAGCGCAACCATGTCAAATCTCTCAACCATCCTACATGTATACACCTACAATGTGCAGATGAACTCAAATCAATTGTGGTGTGCATAGTAGTAGTACTCCAGCTAAACTGATCATAGCAGGTAGAAGAAAGTAGCTGGAGCGGAATGAGAATTGTACCAGATGTAGACATGTAGTCGACCAAACAAGTCCGGTTTGCTTGGGTGATGTGGTCGTCTAGTGTTGGCCTAGAAAATTGTACTTGCTGCTGAAGGTTCGCCTGACATGGAGCACGTACTTTAGTCAGTCGACCCAGGAGGCCTCATTGACGAACACGGCCCGCGCCTCGTCGTGTCCACCGCGCCATGACGAGTAGAGCGACCACGGCCTCCTCGATGCAAACGGCATGCGTCTCGCCGTCCCTGCCGCACCACAAGTAGAGCGCCGCCTCAGCGTGCTCCCGATCGTACGCGCCGCCAGGTAGGATAACACTACTGCAGTAGGTCACCTTGTTGAGAACCTCCGTACAAGGGAGAGATAAACCTGAAACCTGATCGTGATGGTGAGGGCCTACCGGGGATTCCGCATGCTGCACGTGAGCTCAGGAATGTATTGCGAGATAATGTTGATGGGTGCTCCCAAATTCCACTCCATGTGGGTCTGCTAGCTTCTTGCCGATAGTGGTGGTGTGCTGAAGACGGTGGTGGTGACGGATGCAGCGACAGAGGCAGAGTTAATGTGGATGCTTGAGCCGACGGAACGGCGGGAGGTCAGAGAGATAATGGCGGCGTCGCCTGTGGTACATGTGGGTCTCTACATGTGGAGGCTGGTCGCCTGTGGTACATGTGGAGGCTGTTGCGGCTGATTGTGAATCTGTGGAGAAGATTAGGCAGTTGTTATCTCGGATACGGATCTCCTCATTAATCGGATATTCTGTTTTTGTGTAGAGACATTCTGTTGCAGCGCCACCAGATTAGGAGTTACGGTGGCATTTTTGTAGTTGCGTAAAAGTGTGACACCACCACGCATTCAAATGTTTCACCTTAATAGTAAAGAGTAGGCCCTGAAGAGTTTATGTGTGCTATCATCTTGGTAGGATAAAGACGTGGGGGTATTATTGTTGTGTTTTCTTTGTTCCGCACGCAGGTTTTTTTTTGTGTAACGTGACATGGGCTGGAGTTGTTTTGTTAGTTGCGTTTTCTTTGCTACAGCAGGTTTTTTTTTCAAGATTGCGTTGAGATAAATCATCTTGGTAGGAGACGTGGGGGGTATTATTGTCCATCCTGAAAATGTGACACCAGGCATTCACCAGTTTGCTCTTAATAGTAGAGAGATCAGAACGGTAGTTTCCCATGCTTTTTCTTTTGACGTGAAACAGTGCAGCTTGCACCGCAATTTTTACTAGTTTTGCTTATTTGTACGGAAAACTTCATGTATTTATATTTTGACTTTTGCATGAATATACAAAAAAAAAGACACAACTAGACATCAACGCCACATGCAATTGCTACTGCCCTGTTTTCTCTCCTCTGACATGCGCATTCAGAAATACCAAAAGCAAGTGTACATTCTCTCACATATGCATACAACAAGACCTAAAACGGAGTGTACCTATAACATGTATCCAGGACATCGTCAAAGAATTTTTTGATTTTGAACTAATAAAAAACTATCGCTTCAATTGTTAATCCGATCGACGTGTGTTTTGATCACTGGATTAACAATGAGATCTTCAAAACAATATAACATGTTGAAATATCCTACCGCCCATTCTCCATTAGTTTAGACTTCTAGGTGAATTGACAGGTGAGAGAGGGGCAAAATATAGTTTTTTTCTATTTCAATATTGTACTATCACTTATCGTTAAATAGGCAAAAATATTAGCCTTTCACATTTTAGATAAAGGAAATATATTAATATCAAAAGATACCAATTACACCCAGCCTCTGCACCAACGCCCCATCCTAATGGCAGTACGGATGCACATAGCCAAAAAAGAGTAAAGAAAACTAAGAAATAAAAGTCCCGCTACAGCATTCTAGACCTAGCAACAACAATACAACCACCACCGTGACAACACCTGAAGTACAGACTCTCCAAAAGCGACGCCTCCAAGAAGGGAACAGTGCACCAGTGCCATCGTCGCCCGACCAAAGATCTTAGGTTTTCACCCTGAAGATAATCCCACTCTCAAAACAATGCCTCCAACAAGAACATTGCCAGGCACAACCAATTAAGGCCAGACCTTGGGTTTTCACCCTTAGAGGTAGGACTCTGAACTTCTCTTGTGCTGCCGCCCCCACATGCATACCAGTGCTACAGAGCCCGGAATGCCAAGCAGATCCCTTAGCATCACGGAGACTCGAATCTCCTTTAGCCGGTTGATGTCTACGTTCCCCCTCCTTTCCTGTAGACAGTGTTGGGCCTCCAAGAGCAGAGGTTTGTAGAACAGCAGCAAGTTTTCCCTTAAGTGGATCACCCAAGGTTTATCGAACTCAGGGAGGAAGAGGTCAAAGATATCCCTCTCATGCAACCCTGCAACCACAAAGCAAGAAGTCTCTTGTGTCCCCAACACACCAAATAGGTGTACTAGTTCGGCGAAGAGATAGTGAAATACGGGTGGTATGAATAAGTAGCAACGGTGCCGAGAAAATAGCTTGTCTGGCGTGTAGTTGATGGTGGTAGTATTGCAGCAGTAGTAACGCGATAAAACAGTAAGCAAGTAGCGATAGCGATATTTAGGAACAAGGCCTAGGGATTACACTTTCACTAGTGGACACTCTCAACATTGATCACATAACGAGAATAGATAAATGCATACTCTACACTTTTGTTGGATGATGAACACATTGCGTAGGATTACACGAACCCTCAATGCCGGAGTTAACAAGCTCCACAATAATGCTCATGTTTTAGTAACCTTTAGTGTAAGATAGATCAACGAGACTAAACCAAGTACTAGCATAGCATGCACACCGTAACCTTCATGCATATGTAGGAGGAATAGATCACATCAATATTATCATAGCAATAGTTAACTTCGCAATCTACAAGAGATCATGATCATAGCATAAACCAAGTACTAACACGGTGCACACACTGTCGCCTTTACACACGTGCAGGAGGAATAGAACTACTTTAATAACATCACTAGAGTAGCACATAGATGAATTGTGATACAAAACTCATATGAATCTCAATCATGTAAAGCAGCTCATAAGATTATTGTATTGAGGTACATGGAAGAGAGATGAACCACATAGCTACAGCGAAGCCCTCAGCCTCGGGGATGGATTACTCCCTCCTCATCATGGAGGCAGCGATGGCGGTGAAGATGGCGGTGGAGACGGCTCCGGGGGCAATTCCCCGTCCCGGTAGGGTGCCGGAACAGAGACTTCTGTCCCCCGAATTGGAGTTTCGCGATGTGGCGGCGCCCCTGGAGTCTTTTTGGAGGTTCGTCTTTTCTGTCGATGTTTTTAGGTCACGACGGCTTAAATAGGCGAAGAGTCGGAGTCGGAGGGGCCACGGGCTGCCCAAACCATAGGGGGGCGCCCCCCTGGCCGCGCCGGGGTGTGGTTTGGTGGCCCTGTCCCCCTTCTCTGGCAGTTCTCGTGTGTTCTGGATGGTTCCGGGAAAAATAGGAACCTGGGCGTTGATTTCGTCCGATTCCGAGAATATTTCGTTACTAGGATTTCTGAAACCAAAAACAGCAGAAAACAGGAACTGGCACTTCGGCATCTTGTTAATAGGTTAGTTCCGGAAAACGCATAAAAATGATATAAAGTGTAAACAAAACATGTTGGTATTGTCATAAAACAAGCATGGAACATCGGAAATTATAGATACGTTGGAGACGTATCAGCATCCCAAGCTTAGTTCCTACTCGTCCTCGAGTAGGTAAACGATAAAAGATAATTTCGAGGTGACATGCTACCAACATAATCTTAATCATACCATTGTAAAGCTTATGAGATGACTGCAGCGATTCGAAACAATGTAAATGCAATGAGTAAACAATTGAATCATATAGCAAAGACTCTTCATGAATAGTACTTTCAAGACAAGCATCAATAAGTCTTGCATAAGAGTTACTCATAAAGCAATAAATTCTTAGTAGAGACATTAAAGCAACACTATGGAAGATTAAGTTTCAGCGGTTGCTTTCAACTTGTAACATGTATATCTCATGGATAGTTGTCAATGCAAAGCAATATAACAAATGCAATAAGCAAGTATGTAAGAATCAATGCATAGTTAACACAAGCGTTTGCTTCTTGAGGTAAAGAGGAATAGGTGAACTGACTCAACAATAAAAGTAAAAGAATGGTCCTTCAAAGAGGAAAGCATCGATTGCTATATTTGTGCTAGAGCTTTTATTTTTAAAACATGAAACAATTTTGTCAACGGTAGTAATAAAGCATATGCATCATGTAAATTATATCTTACAAGTTGCAAGTCTCATGCATAGTATACTAATAGTGCCCGCACCTTGTCCTAATTAACTTGGACTACCGGATCTTTGCAATGCACATGTTTTGACCAAGTGTCACAATGGGGTACCTTCATGCCGCCTGTACAAAGGTCTAAGGAGAAAGCTCGCATTTTGGATTTCTCGCTTTTGATTATTCTCAACTTAGACATCCATACCGGGACAACATGGACAACGAGATAATGGACTCCTCTTTAATGCATAAGCATGTGGCAACAATTATTATTCTCATATGAGATTGAGGATATGTGTCCAAACTGAAACTTCCACCATGAATCATGGCTTTAGTTAGCGGCCCAATGTTCTTCTCTAACAATATGCATGCTCCAACCATGAAGGTGGTAGATCTCTCTTGCTTCAGACAAGACGGACATGCATAGCAACTCACATGATATCCAACAAAGAATAGTTGATGGCGTCCCCGAAACATGGTTATCGCTCAACAAGCAACTTAATAAGAGATAAAGTGCATAAGTACATATTCAATACTACAATAGTTTTTAAGCTATTTGTCCCATGAGCTATATATTGCAAAGGTGAATGATGGAATTTTAAAGGTAGCACTCAAGCAATTTGCTTTGGAATGGCGGATAAATACCATGTAGTAGGTAGGTATGGTGGACACAAATGGCATAGTGGTTGGCTCAAGTATTTTGGATGCATGAGAAGTATTCCCTCTCGATACAAGGTTTAGGCTAGCAAGGCTATTTGAAACAAACACAAGGATGAACGGTACAGCAAAACTCACATAAAAGACATATGGTAAACATTATAAGACTCCATACCGTCTTCCTTGTTGTTCAAAACTCAATACTAGATGTTATCTAGACTCTAGAGAAACCAAATATGCAAACTAAATTAGCAAGCTCTAAGTATTTCTTCATTAATGGGTGCAAAGTATATGATGCAAGAGCTTAAACATGAGCACAACAATTGCCAAGTATCAAATTATCCAAGACATTATAGCAATTTACTACATGTATCATTTTCCAATTCCAACCATATAACAATTTAACGAAGAAGAACTTCGCCATGAATACTATGAGTAGAGCCTAAGGACATATTTGTCCATATGCAACAGCGGAGCGTGTCTCTCTCCCATAAAGTGAATGCTAGGATCCATTTTATTCAAACAAAACAAAAACAAAAACAAAAGCACACAGACGCTCCAAGTTAAGTACATAAGATGTGACGGAATAAAAATATAGTTTCAGGGGAGGAACCTGATAATGTTGTCGATGAAGAAGGGGATGCCTTGGGCATCCCCAAGCTTAAACAGCTTGAGTCTTCTTATAATATGCAGGGGTGAACCACCGGGGCATCCCCAAGCTTAGAGCTTTCATTCTCCTTGATCATAGTATATCATCCTCCTCTCTTGACCCTTGAAAACTTCTTCCACACCAAACTTTAAGCAAACTCATTAGAGGGTTAGTGCATAATCAAAAACTCACATGTTCAGAGGTGACACAATCATTCTTAACACTTCTGGACATTGCTCAAAGCTACTGGAAGGTAATGGAACAAAGAAATCCACCCAACACAGCGAAAGAAGCAATGCGAAATAAAAGGAAGAATCTGTCAACAACAGAACAGTCCGTAAAGACGAATTTTAAAATGGCACCAGACTTGCTCAAATGGAAAAACTCAAAACTAATGAAAGTTGCGTACATATCTGAGGATCACTCACGTAAATTGGCATAATTTTCTGAGTTACCTACAGAGAATTAGACCAAGATTCGTGACAGACAGCAATGCTGTTTCTGCGCAGCAATCCAAATCTAGCATCAACTTTACCATAGAGACTTTACTTGGCACAAAAACATGATAAGGAGAGGTTGCTACAGTAGTAAACAACTTCCAAGACACAAATATAAAACAAAGTACTGTAGCAAAATAAACACATGGGTTATCTCCCAAGAAGTTCTTTCTTTATAGCCATTAAGATGGGCTCGGCAGTTTTAATGATGCATTTGCAAGAGATAGTATTTGAAGCAAAGAGAGCTTCAAGAGGCAAATTCAAAACACATTTAAGTCTAACATGCTTCCTATGAAGAGGAATCTTGTACACAAATGAATTCATGAAGAACAAAGTGACAAGTATAAGAGGATAAAACACGAGTAACTTCAAGATTCTCAACATAAAGGGGGAAACTTAATATTATTGAAATGCATATAACCATATTTCCCTCTCTCATAATAACTTTCAGTAGCATCATTGATGAAATTCACAATATACCCATCACTTAAAACATTCTTATCATGGTTCATATGCATAGAAGTATCATTAAATTTGGCATAAGAAGAGTTATTCTCATTAATAGTAATTGGAGCAGGATTATTATCAAGAATTTGAACATGGTAAACAAGTTGCATATTAAGGGAATTGTTTTTGGTAACCCAATCATGACTATGACAAGTTTCATAAGGATAGTTAGAACCTATATCATAGCATTCTTTGTAATGATCATCGGAGATCGGAGGCACAGTGTCATCATAAGAAATAGAATAGTTATCTTTCACAATCGGTTTATCTGTGTCCACACCATTATTGTTATTAGAAGGAGATGTATCAAGAACATAATGACCAGTAGCTAAAGGATTTTCAAACACTTCTTCCCCAAGCTTAGAGCTTTCTATATCATTATGGGAGGAAGCATGGATAGTACTGACACTATGGCAATTATTATCATCATTTTCAGAATTAGTTTCCCAGAGATTTGTAATATCAAAAGTAGTGTGCTCATTCAAATCATGATTACTAATGTATGTAAAGTGCATAGGAAGATCATCGTATTTAGATTCATTATCACAATAATCATCAGGAGCAACATACTTACGGTTACCTATCGTTATCTCATATACGCGGGGATATGCTGTTACCTCTTTCTTTTTATTCCCCTTATTCTTCTTCTTCTTCTTCGTTCCCTTCTTCTTCTTCTCCTTCTCCTTTTCCTCGTTCCCTTCTTCAGGAGGAAGAGGCTCGAAGGGTGGCTTGTCCGCATAACCTGATTTACTTTCAGAAACAATAGAAGAAACTTGGGAGGATCCCTCCTTTTCATTAATTAGTTGAAAACACACAGCGGTCCTATCATATTTTGGCAAGGTGTCATCTTCTAAAATATTTTGTATGTAAGTATTTGTATGGTATTATCAATGCAATAAGAAAAACACCCATGCAGGACATCATCAATATCAAGATCACTCATATGTAACAAAGAGATTTTTCTCGATAGTTCTTCACACCCCAAAAATAAAGTATGTTCATCATGCTGATTAGGAGTAATTTCATCATCACAATACAAATTTGCAGCACTCATTGGGTTCAAATTATCATTGGAGGAGCATTGAAAATTAAAATGACCCACTTCATGGCAAACTTCACAAATAAAAGGATAGAGGGCACAAACTTTTTTACCAAGATCATCTAGAGCCCTAAACCACTTTCTAGTTTTTTCATTAGCATGATGGATACAATATTCATCTTTGATTTGATTAATTCCACAAGGTCTATGTATTCCACAAAAATTAACATGCTTATAGGAAATAACATTCTTAGGAGTTTGAGCATGCTCATTACAATAATTAACAACAATTTCATTCTTCATGCAAGCCTCTTTAAAAGGTTCATGATACTTATCAAAATTCTTTTTAGGCAATTCAAAATGAGAAGCAAAGGCTTTATAAAGATTTGCAGCAACTTGAGAGTCAAGACCATAAGTAGCACTCATATTTCGAAATTTATCGGTATCCATAAAAGTTTCAATGCATTCATAATCATAATTTATACCGACTCTTTACCTTTGTCGTTCTCCCAATCTTCGAGCGTTCTCCTTAATCCGATCAAGAAGGTCCCTTTTAAACTCTTCTTTGTTGCGCGTGAATGATCCGAGAACAAGTAGCATCCAGCAAGGTCTTATCTTGAAAAGAAAGTCTTGCATAGAAATTATCAATGATGATATTACCTGGAAGCTCATGATTGGGGCATTTGAGCATTAAAGACTTCAATCTCTCCCATGCTTGGGCAATACTCTCTCCATCATGAGGCCAGAAATTATATATTCGGTTTCGGTCTTTGTGAATTTCACTTGGAGGATAGAATTTAGAATAAAATAGAGGCACAATATCCTTCCAATCAAGAGAATGCTCATCTTTTAGTAGTTTATGCCAATGCGCCGCTTTACCGATCAAAGACATAGAGAATAATTTCTTCTTCACTTCATCCATAGAGATACTCGCACACTTGAATAACCCGCATAATTCATGCAAAAACAGTAAATGATCTCCGGGATGCACAGTTCCATCCCCTTCATAGCGGTTATCCATAACACGTTCAATAATTTTCATAGGTATTTTATATGGAGTACTTTCAGTAGGTGCATTTAAAATATCACAAGCATCATTAGAGTTATCGCATATGGGAGATAAAGTGTTATCGGAGCAAATTTTCTCACCTGAAGATGGGAAGCTAAAAAGATCACAAAAACTAGCTTCCCCAAGCTTAGACTTCTTCATAGCATTAGCAGTAATTGCATTCATACTAATAACATCGCTACTAGCATGCGAATAAGGTTCCATTGGTTTTTTAATGTTTGCACCAAACAATTCTAAATCAGAAAAAAGATTAAAAAGCTCACTAAATTTTTTTGTTGTTTTCCATTATGCCTAACTAGTGAAAATAAAAACAAGAAACAAAAAGATGCAATTGCAGGATCTAAAGGAAATAGCTTCGAGCACAAACACAATGGCGCCAGAAAAGTATCGTTACCCGGAACCGGAGTATGAGTGCCTTTTTACCTTTCCTCCCGGCAACGGCGCCGAGAAAATAGCTTGATGTCTACGTTCCCCCTCCTTTCCCGTAGACAGTGTTGGGCCTCCAAGAGCGAGAGGTTTGTAGAACAGCAGCAAGTTTTCCCTTAAGTGGATCACCCAAGGTTTATCGAACTCGGGGAGGAAGAGGTCAAAGATATCCCTCTCATGCAACCCCTGCAACCACAAAGCAAGAAGTCTCTTGTGTCCCCAACACACCAAATAGGTGTACTAGTTCGGCGAAGAGATAGTGAAATACAGGTGGTATGAATAAGTAGCAACGGTGCCAGAAAATAGCTTGCTGGCGTGTAGTTGATGGTGGTAGTATTGCAGCAGTAGTAACGCAGTAAAACAGTAAGCAAGTAGCGATAGCAGTATTTAGGAACAAGGCCTAGGGATTACACTTTCACTAGTGGACACTCTCAACATTGATCACATAACAGAATAGATAAATGCATACTCTACACTTTTGTTGGATGATGAACACATTGCGTAGGATTACACGAACCCTCAATGCCGGAGTTAACAAGCTCCACAATAATGCTCATGTTTTAGTAACCTTTAGTGTAAGATAGATCAACGAGACTAAACCAAGTACTAGCATAGCATGCACACCGTAACCTTCATGCATATGTAGGAGGAATAGATCACATCAATATTATCATAGCAATAGTTAACTTCGCAATCTACAAGAGATCATGATCATAGCATAAACCAAGTACTAACACGGTGCACACACTGTCGCTTTACACACGTGCAGGAGGAATAGAACTACTTTAATAACATCACTAGAGTAGCACATAGATGAATTGTGATACAAAACTCATATGAATCTCAATCATGTAAAGCAGCTCATGAGATTATTGTATTGAGGTACATGGAAGAGAGATGAACCACATAGCTACAGCGAAGCCCTCAGCCTCGGGGATGGATTACTCCCTCCTCATCGTGGAGGCAGCGATGGCGGTGAAGATGGCGGTGGAGACGGCTCCGGGGGCAATTCCCCGTCCCGGCGAGGTGCCGGAACGAGACTTCGTCCCCGAATTGGAGTTTCGCGATGTGGCGGCGCCCCTGGAGTCTTTCTGGAGGTTCGTCTTTTCTGTCGATGTTTTTAGGTCACGACGGCTTAAATAGGCGAAGAGTCGGAGTCGGAGGGGCCACGGGCTGCCCAAACCATAGGGGGGCGCCCCCCCCCCCTGGCCGCGCCGGGGTGTGGTTTGGTGGCCCTGTCCCCCTTCTCTGGCAGTTCTCGTGTGTTCTGGATGGTTCCGGGAAAAATAGGAACCTGGGCGTTGATTTCGTCCGATTCCGAGAATATTTCGTTACTAGGATTTCTGAAACCAAAAACAGCGAGAAAACAGGAACTGGCACTTCGGCATCTTGTTAATAGGTTAGTTCCGGAAAACGCATAAAAATGATATAAAGTGTAAACAAAACATGTTGGTATTGTCATAAAACAAGCATGGAACATCGGAAATTATAGATACGTTGGAGACGTATCACCAGTCCACCAATCCGGCCTTCATGATATTCCTTGTTCTGACTTCACCATGGACCAAAAAGTCACCTGATGTCAACATAGAATAGAGCTTCACGCCGCTCCCTCCGGAACCAAACGGTTGGAATAAAAATATGGTTGTGCGCGACCGAATACCACCCGATCCAGCAAACTGCAGGCAAAAGATGCACTGTTCCATTTGCCAGCGGAGCTTTCCGGAACTCATCTCTCTAGCCAGATCAAAGCAAACGGACCTCCGGAAGATCTTCATCCTCGCATGCGAGAAACCTGAGGACCGCCACCAAAAACAAAGCAAGATCAACAGCCCCCACACTGCCAATCCCTCCTGTCGGATCACCAAGGAAGAGGACATCGACGCGGATCATGCGTACTGCCACCGAACCGTTACCGGGGGCGGAGGCTGCCACCGCTCCACCGAATCCTCCATGGCTACCGACAGAGAGCCTCAGGCCCCGGCCAAGTAGCCGTGCCGCCCGACTTCCTCCACCGGCGCTACATCACATCCCATGGAACGCCGCCGCGGAAACCCTCTTCTCCCCCTCGTCGATTTGACGGAGGGGGTGCTGCCACCACCGCCATAGCCAGGCCGGGACCGGGGCCATGGCCGGGGCCGAGGCACGGGGGCCAGGGCCCGGGACGGGGCCACGGCCGGCAGCGGCAGCTGCTGAGGGCGACGGGCGGCGGGTGGCTGTGGGACGTGGGGGGAGGAGGAGCCTCCGCCGCCGCCCGGGAGGGTGGCGGGAGAGGGAGGCGGCGGGTTAGGATTTAATTAGCCTTTCACATATATGTTGCAAAGTTCTCGTGTAAATCACAATGGTGTGTTGTGCCACCAAAGCATATGTGACTTGCAAACAAGTCCCAAATTTTTAGTCTTATGAGCAGTTGTGATAATATATATAGTAATTGAAGGCTTTCATATGGTATCATATTGACATATTGTGTATGATTATGTTCTGCCCTGGAGGTCTGATAAACCTTCTGCGATCAGGTATCCAATATTGACATTTATGAATTTATATGATTTATCTATAGATGTCATTGGTTAATGACTTCCAACTATTAACTGCATGCAGAGATCTGAGGAATGGATGAAGGTAAGAGCCCTAAAGTTGAAGGAGGATGTCCTGAAGTTGTTCACGAGTTGCAACGGGGTGGCGGAGAAAATGTTATTAGTGGATGCACTCCAGCATCTTGGAATAGATCACAACTTTGAATCACAGATCGACGGTGTGTTAAGTGAAATCCTTAACAGTGAATTTAGTAGCTCCAGTCTCCATGAGGTTGCTCTTAGGTTTCGGTTGCTTAGGGAGCATGGACATTGGGTATCTCCAGGTACCTATAATGATTTAATTAATTTTCCTCATATTTGTAGAGGATGCAACATGCATTTCAACTGCTAGACGATTCAGATTATGCTTCGGTTATTTTTCCACAAATATCTTGACAGTGCCAGCGTTAATTTTTTCTAACATGTAGATGTCTTCAAAAAATTCAAAGACGAAGATGGCCCGGCGTGGTGCTCGAGTACTTCGGCCTCCCGTCGGATCCGTGCTGGCGGCGGATCTGGCGGCTGGAACTCAGGGCTGGGCAAGCTCGGTGGATCATGTCTGCATCGACGTCGAAGACGGCTGCGGTAAGGTGGAGTAGATGGAGCGGGAGGGCACTCGCCGTGCTCGTTCATCGGCACAAGTTCCGCCGCTGCGCGGCGGACGGGCCTTGCGGCGGTCTTCAACAAGAGAGGTGCTCTCGGGGCGTGGTGAGAAGGTGGACGGCGGCCTTCGTCGTCGACGCCGGAGGAGATGCTGCGGTTTGCTCTGGTTCTGTATCCCCTACGTATGATGTGATGTATTTCGTTTCTGTACTATGTACAATGTACGTGGTATTATGTTGAATATACGTGGGCTTTCAAAAAAAAAAAACGTGGATACAACTAATGAACCAAGGGGACTATTAAGTTTGTATAATGCAGCACATCTTCTAATCCATGGTGAGACAGCACTAGAAGAAGCCATAACTTTTGCAAGACACATCTTGAATCAATGATGGGGAGTCTCAAGTCACCGTTAGCTGAGCAAGTCAAACGGTCTCTCCATTTGCCACTGCCAAGGACGTATAGGAGGGTGGAAGCGGTCCATTATATTTCTGAGTACCATGAAGAGGATGGGCACAACGCAATCCTATTGGAGCTGGCAAAACTGGACTTCAACCTTCTGCAACATGTCCACTTAAATGAGCTCAAAGCTATGACCGAGTATGCATGTGCTATACCTCATTCTTTTTTACATCCACTAAGCAACTAATCCATCCGTTCACAATGGTTTAGTCAAAGTGAAACTTTGTAAAGTTTGAATAAACATTTAAACAATGAGCTCTTTTACGGTGATTGGCACGGAACTTTGGCTCCGTCTAATCTAATCTAGGTTCCGTCTAATCTATTTTTTTGTGGCCGTTGATTAAAATAAGTTGTAAACGTTAGAATGTTTTCACCCGAAATCGTGCGTATCAGCGGTCATTTGTATCCTATACAGATTAAAATAAATTGTCTCCAAAATCTAAATACTACGCCATCCCCATGCCTCACCGCGCCGTCCCCTAGCCTCGCTGCATCTAATCCCAGGCCACAAAGATCGATTCTTTTGACCTAGATACAAAATTTGATGGTGGCTTTGCCAGGCCCGGTGGCGGAGCTCGATGGTCTAGTTCTTGTACAAGCGAACATCCAGCTTCTTCCTCGACTGCTGGAGAAAATCTTCGATCGGATTTCATGGCACCGCCCAAGGAGTTCTGTATTGATATGAAAAAAAGGAGTTCTTATGTACTGCGTGTGCCATAGCTACGGGGGGGGGGGGCTCCTTGGTTTCGGGTGGCCGCCCTTCTCCCCCCCCTCTAGGGCTAGGCTTGATCACTGGCGGCATGAGAGGTCGGATCTGGGGTGGCCTTCGGGTAGTTGACTCAACTCGCAGGAGCAGTGAGGAGCAAGATGAAACGGGGCGGACCAGCAAAATCATGTGTGGAGAGAGAGAGGATGGTTTTTTGTGTGGCTATTTAGATCCAAAATCATGTGTCCGTGACTTTAAGATATGTGCAGGTTTATCATACTATTTGGTCGATCAAAAGGACATCCTTCTTTTAAAATTTTCATAAAATATAAGAGAGGTTCCGGTCCTACAAATTTTGGTTCCGGTCCCACACTTTTGGTTCCGTCAGTTTGGTTCCGTCTACTTATCACCGTTAGATCGTGGTTGATGGATGGTTATTAAAAATGCCAATCACTGTAAAACTTGTATTAAACAATTGCAATACCAACAACGTAAAAAAATAATAGCATTAGAATCGTCATTGTTAAGCTTCATGCACTACACGAGGCTGCGAGAAGAGAGAGATAATTTTTAGAATAAATTGTGAAAGCCAGGATTTGAACTCGAGACCTAGGGCTCTAATACCATGTTAAGCTTCATGCACTAGCCACTTGAACCAAAAATCCGAACTGATGGAAAAGCTAGGCAATCTACTTTATACACGTCAATAGTCATAACCTATATTTTCATAGTATATCCATTTGGTGTTATGGCTGTTCATATTTATTCCTATATTTTTTGGTCAAACTTGACAAAGGCTGATTTTGACTAAGTTTGTAATGCCAACTAAATAAAAACGAGGTAGTAAGATATTAGAGGCGTCAGCCATGCCTTTTTTATACGCATACATCCTTCATCCACAAATAAGTGTACGTTTAGCTTTTGTTCTAAGTCAAATTTTATTAAATTTGACCAACAACCTAGAAAAAGGTACGTATCAGCACTTATCACACTTGATTGGTGTCACTAAATCCATCTTGAAATGCAGATTCATAAAATAAAAAAATTATATCACATATGTTCCTACGTTTTGGTAATCAGTTGGCTCAATTTGAAAAAGGTTTGACTTAAGATAAAAGTCAAACGTACACTTGAGACGGAGGGAGTAATTATCTGGTATTAGTAGTAGTTGGTATAACTAACATATTTCAATCAACTCAACTATTTCAGTAAACTACCTAAAATTAAAAAAGGTAATCCGCCTCATATAACAACTAAATAATTTATTTACAGGTGGTGGAAAGAGCTTTCTGGATCTATCGAGCTAAGTTATGTTCGGGACCGTGTGGTGGAGAACTACTTTTGGTCATTTGCGGCGCACCATGAGGAATGTTTTGGGCTCGCACGGATGATATTTGCAAAAATTAATGTGCTACTTACCATCATGGATGACACATATGATGAGCATGCCACCATAGAGGAATGTCGAATGCTAAATGAAGCCGCACAAAGGTTGGATTTTAGCATTTTGGTTCCTGGACCATTAAATTTTCCTTTTGGGGTAAAAAGAAAAGAAACTCCATCGGTACATCGTGGTGGAAGTTTTAATTATAATTATGTTTTGCAATGGGAAATTCCAATTGTCATTAACAGTGAGTAACTATATGTAATTAGTGCCTAAAAGATGAGGTTGCATGCACACTCTCACTTAGTCAAATGTGTACGCTTTCACGAAAATATTATCGAAAATTAAATAAGAGCATGCTTTATATGTAGTATATCTTATTTTACTGCGATATGTTCCCTGTGAAACACTCATCGTTAAAATATTTTATAAACTTGCACTGCTAATATTTATAGAGAGCTAACATAAAATATATGGTAGATCTTACTCTCTTTATGTGGCTTATTTGCGGGGTACATAGATGGGACGAGAGCGCCATTTCTCTTCTACCAGAGTACTTGAAAAGGTTTTATACTGAACTACTAAGGAACATTAAGGAGATGGGTGATGAAATGGCGATCACTGGCAACTATGAAATTGCCTACATCAAGAAACAGGTACTCACTCGGTTGGGGATTATAAGGCCAACGAGCTTTTATACTCCCTCTGGTCAGGCATGCACGTCATTTAAGAAAAACTTAAACCATATATTTAGTCGATAAAATATGAAATATATGACATATTGTTGGATTTTTTATATTCAAGAGAACTTTCTAATGGTATAATTTTTGTGACATATAATTCATATTTATCGACTAAATTAATAGTCAAAGTTTTGCTTACCTTATAAATTGAACCGGAGGGCTCTCATTTATTGTCTTCTCTTCATCAATGCGTGCTCTCTTTTTTCTCTATTTTCTCCAATGCACGTGAAACTATCTATTTTCTCCAATGCATGTGAAAACAATTACGATGTGGAGTATAAGAAAACAAGTCAAAGTTCAATTAGCACTCCTAGTAAGAGTGAATGTGTTTTTTTTTTCACGTATTGTTTGGTAACATATATGTCACTTGAGTATTAAGCTGGTCATTCATGGTACACACAAAAAAAAAGAACAAGTAAACATACATGGGAAAATATTCATAAAGATGATCAAATATTTTAAAACATATATTTGTGACCATACCATAATTTTAGAAACACATATATTTGTGACCATACCATAATTTTAGAAACACATATGCCTTAGTTAATGCATATTTTGTTACAAAATACAAATAACTATGTCCAGCTGTAAAAGACAATAATTATTTCTAAGAGAGGGTAATGTGTCAAACCATTGTATCTCTTAACACTAATTAATAAAAACCTATTTCTAATTGTTAGATAAAACAATATAAAATTAGACTTTTCATGAACATAAAGTTTTGATATTTTTTACTTGCTTATTGATACAAAGATTACCAATCCAAACTTGCTAATCGGAGACCCTAAACTCTAGAATGTAATAGTACATTTTCTAGCGAAGGTGTAAGCAAGTACCCCCTCCGTTCCAAAATAACTAACACAGATTTCTGTAGATACTAATCGAGATATGTATGTATCTAGACGTATTTTAGCGTGTAGATAGATCAAATTTAGATGAATCTGCAGCAACTAATTTAAAATGGATGGAATAGTATTTTAGGAGATCTTCCAGAAGAGTCGAACGAGCCATGGCTGTCAAAATATCCATATCATGCATTGTTAGTTTATACAACTAGTGTTGTTATTATTGTCACATTAAAAGTTAAAAAATTGTAGTTTAATTTTCTTTCCTTGTACAGCTCCAAAAACAGTTTAGTTATTATCTCCAAGAAGCCGAATGGGCATACCAGAATCACACACCAAGCTTTGACGATAAATTGAAACTCGGTGTCATGACTGTAGCCGTTCCCACGATATCTGTGTGTGGCCTAGTGGCCATGGGTGATGCAATGCCAAAGGAAGTAATCGAGTGGGTTTTTGGTGTCCCTGATGTTGTCATAGCAGGCGGAAAGATTTACCGTCTCATGAATGACATTTCTGCGTTTTCTGTAAGTGTCCCTTTGACTTAACTAAGTTTTCTTTCTTTTTAACTGGAACTAATCTTTTTTTTTCTTTCTAATAAGGCATGGATGCATAATACAATTCGTCTTTTTAATATACTTACTCCGTTTATAAATAAGTGACTCAGCTTTATCTAGGCATATTATATCTAGACAAGTTTTTAATATCCGTATCTAGAGAAAGTCGAGTGACTTACTTTCAGATGGAGGAAGTATATAAAATTGCATTACACATGTGCATGCAGCGCGGCAAGAGCAAGGGGGACGCGCCAACCTCTGTGGAGTGTTACATGAGCGAGCATGGGGTCACAAGTGAAGTTGCCATTGCCAAGATCGAGTCAGTGATTGAAGATGGATGGAGAAGCCTGAACCAAGCACGCTTTGGAAATCGTGTATTACTTCCAGCAGTGCAGCGGATTATCAACTTTGCTCTTAGCTCGCCGCTGTACTATGGTGGGGGCCATGATGCATTCAGGTCCAGCTCGCGTCTTCGCAAGACTATGGAGACCTTGTTTGTCAAACCCATTCCTATCTAGGGGCTTTGACTTTGCTTGAAACGAACTGGTTTTACGTATACCAGCTTAATTTCCTTACTTCACGTTCAATTTGGGTTGTTAAACTATGTTTGATGTTTTTTTTTTTATTTTGAAATGAACTATGTTTGATGTTGTGGTATTGTATCCGGAGACTTTCATATCCATTCATGAAGGGGTGCTGTTTGTCAGTTGTGGACAAGATGTGATTAAATAATGGCGGTATCACTCCTCAAGATGTACATGTGTCATGAAATATTTATACAAGAGTTAATGGTAGTACTTTGCTCATTTTTTAAAACAGGAGGCGTAAATGCCCAATTTTAAATTAATGAAACCAAGAACAACCACCGAATTACAAGGTACGGAGGAGGTTAGCTAACAAGGAAGAACAAGCCAAACAAGAAATAAAACTGGACACGTCGCTTGAGAAGTCCTCGCCATCTGCAACGGACGCTGACCAAAGATGAATATAGAGACGTCCTAAGATTTTGAGGGCCCCAGGCTAAGCGAGAAATCAAGGCCCTTAAAATATTTAGATAATAATAAATTATTTTCACCGTCTGATGCATAGATTTATAGATATCGGTTTAAATTATCGAAAAATATCTATCTGTTGTTTGACTAATTACTTTTACCACCCGATGCATAAATTTAGGTGACACGTGATGTGATTTTTTCGATAAATCCGAGCCTTGGGTGAAAACAATTTTTTTGTCTGAACCCTTCGCAAAACTATTTCGGAATCTTAGACGTAGGTATGGCTCCGTTCAGAATGGAGTTGAAGTACGTTGTGCATGGAAACGCAACGGTGAAACACTCAATCGTGTCGATATGTGCAATTTTCACTTCATTCTCGATGTCTTTTAAAGACATACCAAAGTTGATAATTTGTTGTTTTTACTTATTTCAAACGGAGAAAAAAATCAAATCAGCAACGTTACCCTTCTTTGATCCAAGGCCTATGAGCGTAACAGTAATAATTTATATATGTACCTGTGAAATTATAAAAATAAATAATTTTACCAGTATTTATAGCAAATTAATTTTACATAACATATTATAAATTTCAGCTTTGCCAACTATTAGTGAAATGAACACTCGGTAGAAAAGGAATATGAATCAGTTTTTTTTTGGGCAGGAAGATGCGTTGCCGTGTTGCTGGACTCGCTCTGGCTCGAAAAGTGTCGTACCATCAGAAGTTGGAAAATCTCACTTTAGAGCACGGAATGATAGAAGACATGGAGGCTGCCAAGAGAAGAGAGACCAGAAGAACATGACCACAAAGCCGGAGCCAAGCCACATCAAGAGGAACACCACCCAACTCTGCCAACCAACCACACTCATGCCATTTGTAGACACTAGGCTCCTGAAACGAAACGGTGCCTCGAGGGAGGAAACAGAGCCAATACATCGTTGCCGCCTGATCACAAAAGATCAAAGTTTTCACCCAGAGCATGCAGACAGAGTGAGACTGCTCATAGTGGGAGTAACATAGGTAGTAACATCACACATCTCAATACATTTTGGTGACATGGCATACTAATAAATGAAGAAAGAGAGTGAGGTGGTAACTAGCTATGTTACCATAACATCACACATCTCAAAGCAATATGAGTCTACAACATGATTAATGACACATTGCATGACACCACATCTAAGTTACTACCCACTATGAATGTAGTAACTTAGACTAGTAACATGACATATGTTGCTAGTTTAAGTTACTCTCCACTATGAGCAGCCTGATACAACCCACGACGATACCTACAAGGAGGAAAACAGTGCCAGAAAGTGTCGTCGTCGGCACAATCAAACGCCGGGCAAGAATTCCCCTGGGTACACCGACCAGTGTTTGAAAATCATGGCAAAGCGGCAGCACGAGGTGAATAGGATAGACGAAGCACCTTAGAGCATCTCCAGTCGCATTCTCCAAAGCGTTTCCTAAAGAGCGTCAGATCGAGCGTTTAGGGGATGTGTTTCGTTCGTGCTACGCTTGACGGATGTCGCTCCCCAGCCGTGTCCCCAAACGCGCCCCCCAAAACTTTAAAATACTATATTTTTATTTTAATAGATAGAAGAAATGTGTAGGTAACGCTGTACTAATATTGTTGCTAATATTCAAAGCGGTGCAACATAAATAAATTTTACATATAAAAACTTTGAAAAATATAAACAAATTACATATAATAATTTAAACTACTTCTTCTTTGATGGCCCTGCCTCACCGTCCTCACGGTGACGCTTCCTGCTCGTCACCTCTTCCGAAGAGGCGGTGTCGTTCGACGCGTCGGAGAAACTTGTGTCTTCCTTGTGGTCGACGGTGCTCGCCGGCTGCGTCTTCACCTTCGCTTTCGCCTCCGCCTTCGCCCGGGCCGCCGCCGCCTCCTCAGCCTCCTCCTCCTCCTCCTCCTCCTCCTCCTCCTCCTCCTCCTCCTCCTCGGCCTCCCATTCCTCGCTGCTTTCCGGAAAGAGCCTTTGGGGCACGCTGTTGGGAATATTTTTTAGTCCGGCGCACCACAAATCCCTTTGGCGGACGTTTTAGGGGACGCGGCTAGAGATGCTCTTAATCTGGTCGAGAGCAAGGCTCACAACCACGACCGACCCATGTCGGTCACCTCGCCCACCATAAAGGGTCACCGCCCAACACCCGCCACCAAAGAGGCAACGACCCACCCGTGCGTAGCCGGCCACCCCAACTACCCCGCACACGGAAGCTCCTCCGAGCTCCACAATCCACGCCAACCTCATGTAGGCATGAAACCAAGGCATCCCCCATGGCAGAGCACACACTCCAACAAGGAAAATTTACAACACATCGGGAGAGAGGCCAAAGCGCAACGAACGAGCTCCAACCAACATCGGCACCGGGCAGCCACCAGACAAGATCCGCACTTGCGCTTGAAGTTGTCCCGGCAGCGCTGAGCTCGCCAGATCTGAGCGCTATCAGATCTTTGCAGGGTGATTCAAGCAACCAACTGACTCTAGAGGAGGAGCCAAACACAGGCGCTGGATCCACATCGTTGTCGAGACCTACAGCCATCCTGAAGTCCTCGGGAGCAGCTGCACCACGCGATGGAGTCCCTGGCGATCTACAAGCATAATGGAAGGCTGGGTAGACGGGGGAGGGGAAGAGGAGGGGCGGCTGGAAGCCCCGCCGCCGCCAGCCGTCCGTGGGAACGGAGTGGGACACTATAGTAGGGTCCCCCTGGCTCACCCCTACCGGAGCGCCACGGGAGAGGAGAGGACTTCATGTTTTAGTACTTTGCTCATTCTGAAGAAGATATAAAATCCATGTGTAGTGTAAGAGCAAAAACAATAGTATAGTAGTGGTTTGCCATGTCATCTATAGCCAACTTATAGCCATCATATATAATAGTGGACTCTAATGATATACTACTTTATCAAAATATGACCCACATTTCACTCTCACAAAGTGCCTAGGAGCACGTGATAGAGCTGGCTCTTGCATAAGAGCCCACTTACCTTTTCTTTCCTATTTTCACTCCTCCAACTAAGTAAATATATAATATTTTATCTGTTATAGCCAGCTGATTGTACCTTATTGTACTTGCTCTAATGCTCCTCTAGCGGCGCTCCATCGATGAATGTTGACATAAGATGAAGTTCGATGTAGAGGCTCCCGAGATCGTATAGAACTTCGGAAAAAAAATCAATTTTGTATTATTTATAAATAATATCACCTGAAATATAAGCCAGAATAGCTTTCTAACAAAAAAGTATATTAAAACAGACGTACTAAAATTTACAAAAAGAAGAGAAAACTGGGCTGTAGCCAGTTGCTATTTTTTGCCAGATGCGTTTTATTTCAAATTCGTACAACTCCCGTTTGCACAGGTTTTTGGAGGTGCTGTGTGGGGTCACAAAGTCAGGTCAGTCCACTCAGCCCTTTTTTGCCAGACTTTACTTCGAATTCGAAAAAAAATTGCACTTCCTTTATCCATAAAAAATGTTAGAGATTTATCGAAATTTAGGTGTATTTATATTAAAGAGTGTCTTGATATATTTAAGTTTAGATAAATTTGAGACATCCTTTTTATGAATATACAGTACTAGATTTGGACTTGAGATTGAAAATGCAGAAGAAAATGGTAAGCTGGGTGGCTTCAACGGTCTGTGCCAGTTTCAGTTGTACACACCCCTACCAATCCGTCGTCGCCTCGTCGGCGAGTGACTCCTGCCGCCGCCGCCGCCACCACCTTCGTCCACCGCCGATCGCTGCCGTGACAACCAGACGCATTTCCTCCCGGGCGCACGAGCGCTGGCGATGCCTGGGCGCGTGACCAAGTACCCATCGCTCCTCCTCCTCCTCCAGCCCCGCCGCCTCTGCACCACCGCCGCATCCTCCTCTTCCGCCGCCGCCGCCGCGGGAGAACATGATCTCGCGTCCGCCGCCGCCAAGGAGCTTCCCCTTGACGATGACCTCGCGGAGGAGTCGCGCAGCCGGCTCGTGCGCGACACCTGCAAGCTGCTGGAGCTCCGCGGCTCGTGGACCCCGAAGCTGGAGGCGCAGCTCCGGCACCTGCTCCGGGTGCTCTCCCCGCCGCAGGTCCGCGCCGTGCTCCGCGCGCGGGCGCAGGGGGACGCCCGCGCCGCGTTCGAGTTCTTCCGCTGGGCCGACCGGCAGTGGCGCTACCGGCACGCGCCCGAGGTGTTCGAGGAAATGCTCAGCCTCCTCAGCCGCACCAGGCTCCACGACCCCGCCCGCCGCGTCATGCGCCTCATGATCCGCCGCCGGCTGAGGCGCGGCCCGCGGCAGTTCGCGCACCTCATGCTCTCCTACAGCCGTGCCGGGAAGCTCCGCTCCGCCATGCGCGTGCTCCAGCTCATGCAGAAGGACGGGTGCGCGCCCGACATTTCGATTTGCAACGTGGCTGTCAATGTGCTTGTTGTGGCTGGCCGGGTCGACAAGGCGCTCGAGTTTGCGGACCGGATGCGCCGCGTCGAGGTCGAGCCTGACGTAGTCACGTACAATTGCCTCATCAAGGGGTTGTGTAGCGCTCGTCGGGTTGTTGAGGCGACAGAGATGATCGGTGCAATGTTACAAAAGGGGTGCCCACCCGATAAGATTACCTATTATACAGTGATGGGCTTCTTGTGCAAGGAGAAGAGGGTGGCAGAGGTGCGGGGTTTGCTCGACAAGATGAGGAATGATGCAGGTTTTTTTCCTGATCAGGTTACCTATAACATGCTCATCCATGTGTTTGCGAAGCATGGTCATGCAGATGAGGCGCTGGAGTTCTTGAGGGAGTCAGAGGGGAAAAGATTTCGTGTTGATGAGGTTGGATATAGTGCGGTTGTGCACTCCTTTTGTTTGAATGGGAGGATGGCTGAGGCAAAGGAGATTGTAGGTGAGATGATCTCAAAAGGATGTCACCCTGATGTTGTAACATACAGTGCAGTTGTTGATGGGTTCTGCCGGATCGGGGAGATTGATCAAGCTAGGAAGATGATGAAGCATATGTATAAGAATGGTTGCAAGCCAAACATAGTGACACACACCGCCCTGTTGAATGGTCTCTGCAAAGCTGGGAAAACTTCAGAGGCTTGGGAGTTGCTAAACAACAGCGGAGAGGAGTGGTGGACTCCGAGTGATATCACCTACAGTGTGGTAATGCATGGGTTTAGAAGAGAAGGGAAACTAAAGGAATCATGCGATGTTGTAGCACAGATGTTGCAGAAGGGTTTCTTCCCCACTACTGTGGAGATTAACTTGCTGATCCATGCGTTATGCAAGGAAGGAAAGTCGGCAGAGGCCAAAGACTTCATGGAGCAGTGCCAAAGCAAAGGTTGTACCATTAATGTTGTTAACTTCACTACCGTGATCCATGGATTTTCTCGGCAGGGTGATTTGGAATCAGCGCTCTCTTTGTTGGATGACTTGTATCTCAGTAACAGGCATCCAGATGTTGTAACTTATACTGTCGTTGTCAATGCTTTGGGAAAGAAAGGTAGGCTGAAAGAATCCACAGCGCTTGTGGAGAAAATGCTTAATAGAGGAATTGTCCCTACACTTGTTACATATAGGACAGTGATACATAGATACTGTGAGAAGGGTGCAGTGGAAGAATTACTCATTCTGCTGGATAAGATGTTATTAAGACGAGAGCTTAAGAGTGTATACAATCAGGTCATCGAGAAGCTATGTGCATTAGGTAAACTTGATGACGCTTACAATCTCCTCACCAAGGTACTGAGAACTGCCTCACAGAGAGATGCTCAGACATGCCACATTTTGATGGAGAGTTTTCTTAACAGAGGCCTCGCAATTCAGTCATACAATGTGGCGTGCCGAATGTTTCGGAGAAATTTGATTCCTGATATTAAATTATGTCAAAAAGTAGATAATCAGCTGACCTTAGAGAAACAAGAAACAGCTGCTGGAAAGCTTATAGTTAAGTTTGTAGAAAGAGGTCTTCTGAAACAAGAAAAGTGAGCTTTTGATTTCTGACATGTATGTATCCTGTGTTTTGTTGGCAAGATGTTAAAGATTTGATTGGAATTGTCAGAATCAGATGCATTACGTGCTGGAAGATTATTCATTTTCTTCTGGATGGGACGCAATCCGCAATTTCACCTACCTCAAACTGATAGATTCGTAGTTTTATGTTCAGTTAGTAACGTTTTATGCTTCATGCTGACAGCCCTGCACTTTTCAACAACTTATTCACACCCAGCCAATAGACTGGTAGGATGGCACCTGAAGGTTAGTTAGCTGCCACCAAAGGGCTACTGAACAGTACAAGTTTTAGTGCATATATCAGCATCACAAAGGCGTGCTACATAATGAACTAGGCTGAGGGAAGCACTTACGGAGAGGAGACAATGGAGGGAGATGGCGACGCAAGGGCACCATTGCTGGACTTCGTCGATGACCGGTCGGGCTCATCGGAGGAGCTGCTGCGGCGGGAGCCGGTGCCGTTCGACGTGCTCTCACGGCTGGCATTGTGGGAGGCTGGCAACCTTTGGCGCATCTCATGGGCGTCCATCCTCATCACTCTCTTCAGCTTCACTCTGAGCCTCGTCACACAGATGTTCGTTGGCCACCTTGGTGAGCTCGAGCTCGCTGGCGCCTCCATCACCAACATTGGCATCCAGGGTCTAGCCTACGGCATCATGGTAACAAGCTGCACACGTTCTTGCACTATGTAGTGTAGTCCTTTGCATTGCTTAGAAATAGCGTCTTGTTGCTTGTATGCCATGCAGCTTGGCATGGCGAGCGCGGTGCAGACAGTGTGTGGCCAGGCCTATGGGGCTAGGAGGTACAGGGCCATGGGGGTCGTCTGCCAGAGGGCGCTCGTACTCCAGTTCGTGACAGCCGTCGTCATTGCCTTCCTCTACTGGTACGCCGGTCCATTCCTGCTGCTCATTGGGCAGGCTGCGGATGTGGCTGCGGCAGGGCAGCTGTATGCTCGTGGGCTGATACCGCAGCTGCTCGCCTTCGCGATCTTCTGTCCCATGCAGAGGTTCCTGCAGGCTCAGAACATCGTCAACCCTGTGGCATACATGACACTGGCCGTGCTTGTCTTCCACATCCTGATCTCGTGGATCGTCGTGTTCGTGCTTAGTTTTGGCCTTCTCGGCGCGGCTCTGACACTGAGCTTCTCTTGGTGGGTGCTCGTGGCGTTGACATGGGCGTACATCATCTGGAGCCCGGCTTGTAAGGAGACATGGACCAGGCTGTCCATGCTTGCTTTCAGAGGCCTCTGGGGATACGCCAAGCTCGCCTTCGCGTCTGCTGTTATGCTAGCGTGAGTACATTATGAGCCAGCCATTGTTATTAACTATTTGGTAGGTCTTGTTGATTTAATTATGTCTTGTTTCATTGTGTTCTTGCTCAGATTGGAGGTCTGGTATGTGCAAGGATTTGTGCTTCTGACTGGCTTCCTCCCCAACTCAGAGATTGCTCTTGATTCACTCTCTATCTGGTAGGCCAGAGGATCCTGTTATAGTTATGCATCGTGATTGCAACATGTGATATCTGAAAATATCTTCATGTTCTTACATAACTTGCATCTCTATCTCTTCAACTTGTTTCAGCATCAATTACTGGAACTGGGACTTCCAAATCATGCTTGGTTTGAGCTATGCAGCCAGGTCAGTACAAATGATCGAATGGCAATACGAAAATGTAAATCAATCATAAATTTCCTCTCCTGATCAAACTTTTATATTAACTCATATTACACAGTATTCGTGTCGGCAATGAGCTTGGCGCTGGCCATCCAAAAGTTGCAATTTTGTCGGTCCTCGTGGTAGTCATGGCGAGCATCGCCTTCAGCATTCTCGCCACGATTGCAGTCATGGTCCTCAGGTACCCGTTGAGCACTTTGTACACAAGTAGCACGACGGTGATTGAGGCCGTCATCAGTCTGATGCCACTGGTGGCCATCAGCATCTTCTTGAACGGAATCCAGCCAATCCTCTCAGGTAACATCTGGCACTGGACCAAGATCATAGGTGCCTAGTTTGCATTGAACCAGAGGAACTAAAATCTGTTCTATGATTTCCGCAGGAGTTGCTGTGGGGAGTGGATGGCAAGTCATAGTTGCATATGTCAACGTTACAGCTTACTATGTGATTGGGCTACCGATTGGATGTGTCCTAGGGTTCAAAACAAGCCTCGAGGCAGCTGTAAGTTGATTTCATCTTCAGTTAACCTCTTTTTTGATCATTTCTCCAGACGTCTGATGATCAGTTGCCTCTGTTTGTGATAATTCAGGGGATCTGGTGGGGCTTGATCATCGGCGTCGCTGTGCAGACGGTGGCTCTGATTGTCATCACAGCCAGGACTAACTGGGACAACGAGGTGAGCTCCCCCACCCCAATTCATGATTTCAGTCCAAGGTTAGCTCAATTTCTCGCGGTGCTCATGGTGACGTGGCTATTTACGCAGGTGGAGAAGGCGATCCAGCGACTGCGGCGCACCGCCGTGGACGAGGGCGGGATGGTGGTCGCCGTCGACGACGTCTGATGAACGGGCCAAATGACTATAGCTCGTTAAGCCTGATGTTTGCTAGAGTGGTGAACTTTATGAGGCTAGTGCCTTTCGGTTTGTGCAATAATAAGTCGAATTGAAACAACAGGCTTGTAGTTAATTAACAACAAATGGTTTGATTTCTTGGAGGCTTGGGGCTCCAACACTTTGATGCCCCAAGTTAGTTTTGTGCTAAGAGTGGTGTCCCACCTAACCATCGGCATAACACGTGTATACTTGTGGTGCTAGGTAGGTGCGATCTTGAAAGCTTCGGGTGCTCGTCTAACTCTTCATTAGAACGAATGTCACGAATCTGCGTGAATTTGAACAATCTCCACACACAAAAAAACAGTAAACATACTAGGAGAGTAGGAGACAAAAAAAAGAAAGATAAAACAAGAATCAGACCAGCAGACGGGAGAGGGGCGAGTGACGCTAAACGCTAGAGAAGAATGGAGGTTTCAATGTCCGCCGGTTCCGCTCGTCTCTGATAGTCATTTCGGCAACATGCATGAGAGGATGAGCCCTACGAATCATATGTGTGGCGGGTAACTTAATAGCATCTCTAGCCAAACTACTAGCTATCCCTTATATTTACCTCCTTAGAGCATCTCCAGTCGCGTCCCCCAAACGATGTCCGGGCAAAGCGCCGGATTAGTCGTTTGGGGGACGTCCGGACAAAATTTTCGTTTGAAGAAGGTCCCTTTTCTAGCCACGTCCCCCAAACGCGACCTCCAAACAAAAAGTAAGTGTAGAAGTCGTGTCCGGTGTCCCCGGTAGAGACTCTATACACAGGGGATGGGCTAGGGACGCCGGACAACATTTGGAGCACGTCCGGACCGAAGCGGCCTTTGGGGCACGCGACTGGGACGTTTTTTTGGCCGGTGTCCCCCAAATCTCTTTGGGGGACGCTTTGGGGGACGCGACTGGAGATGCTCTTACAAAAATTATTTTGTTGCAAATCAAATATTGTGAACCAAACATAAAGCGGTTATAACCTAAATTATTCAAATATTCAAACAAAATTATTCAATGTTACAAAACAAATTAATAAATGTAACAAATCAAATTGTTCAAAACTAAACATACCTAGGTTCATATGAATTAAAGAGAATGATAAACAACTCGTTATCGATGGTTCGGTGCATTTCGAGGAATTTCCGAATCATGATTGCATCACGCTCAGGCTCAATAGGGTCTTCATTTGAGATGTTAGATGCACCCATAGTTCTCTAGGATGTCTTGCTCATCTTCAATGATCATGTTATGAAAGATGATACAACATGTCTTTATTTGTTACCTTAATTACTACCTTCGTCCTAGGGCATGCGCGTATTTTTTGGTTGTCAATTTACTCAACATAGTAACAATTGTACAACACAAAACATTACAAAGTAGAACATCTGAGCTTTCTAATGATATATATTTTGTAATATATATCTTATATTATCATCATCAAATTTACGACTTAGGGATACACGTAGGTCCTATGAACCAGGACAGAGGGAGTAGTATCTTTGTCCGAAGGATGGGCTACTCTAACCTTATTTTTAATTATGTGCTTTATTCTCATGAGCTAGCACACTACCATGTTAATAAATTGCAACTTAGCGTTTATAGTGGGACACAATTTTATCCGTAAAAGCGTATTTGATGTGCACTGTTGCACACGATTTATCAATGCGAACCGTGTGTGACATGTTTATTGGCATACGAGTCAGGGAATTTGAACTGTGTACGATTGTGTACGTCGGGAATACTCCGTGCATCAGAACCGTCTTAAGGTTAAATTCAATGAAATGCATCAATCGAAATATGTAGTTTACTAAAAAAAATTTGGCACTGACATCACATTACATTTTACGAGTTCACACTGGTCAAATGTAATCGTTGTCACAACGACATACTACTATAAAATTCTTCGGTTACAAGAAGATCACCATACACACCATCTCTCTCCACTCTTGATCAATCACGTTCTGCATTTTTGCACCCAAAACTAAAAAACACCACAACCTCTAATGGCGGCGGCACCACCCTACCGCTTGTACTACTTCGAAGCAAAGATCGTGATTTTTAAGGTGACATTCACCCTCCATGCAGCAAGGGGGAGAAGTGGATCCGTCGAGTCAAGAAGCAGTTCATCAACACCGCGTGTTGGGCTGAACTGAGAGTACACATATGCAAAGAGGAATGCAAGGCAAATATCCGTCCTCCAATTCTTCGTGGCCTACGAGACTCTCATCTTCTAGGAAGTGCATGTTAATGCAGTGCCAGAGGCCCCACGGAAATTCCTTAGGGATGATTACATCATGTTTTGTGGCTCTGCTATTGGCAATGATTTTCGTATGCTCGAATACTACGACATCAACATTTCGGTGGCGATCAACCTCCGGTAGTAGATCTTGAACTCTACCTTCAACCACTTCCCTTCTCTCTTTTCTTTGTCCAATGCTTATACTGCGATAAAACTGTAAAATGATCTCGTAAAGCATCTGTGAAGGCTGGCTGGGCCGACGACTTGATCAAGTTAAAGTTTAATTATTTGATTTGTTGTTTGTTCCATTTCTATTTACGAATAATATTGTCAAACATATCTATTTTGTTTAAATTAATTCTATGTTTAAATAGTTGAAATTTTAAAAATATTTAAAAACTGCGTTTGTTGGACGGGGCGAGCAATAAACGGACCTTAAACACGACGTCTCCATTCGACCCATCCGGCCTATTGTAGGACGCGCCGTCTTGCAGGGCGTGACTGGAGAATGAAGATGCTCTGAGTCTACTAGCGAGGAGTTGTGTTCTTTTGTCTTGTAGACTTCAGAGGCGAATGACGCGGTGAGCGGTTGAATGGTCTCGGTCGGCGAAGTGTTTACTAGCGGCGGCCCATGGGTTGTGTGGCAGCTTGTGGTTAGTTTCGACATACTTGACCAAGATTCTCTATCCTATAACGTGTTGTGCATTCCGACGACCCGACGAGGGGTTGACGCTGGCGAAGCTTCCCCTTGCCGTGTCTCCCGACTAGTGACAATGCGGGATTGTTGTTAAAACCACGCCGGCCGGTGATACTGAAAGGCGGTGAAATAACAACCATACAACGCAATGGCCAGAACACCAAGCTGCTGACCATCATCCTACTCCTAGCAGCAGTAGCACTAGCCATCACCACCACCTCCGCCGTCGCTGCCGCTGCAAACGGGAGCTGCATCGCGGCCGAGAGGGCGGCGCTGCTCTCCTTCAAGGCCGGCATCACAAGCGACCCGGCCAATCTCCTCGGCTCTTGGCATGGCCGCGACTGCTGCCAGTGGAGCGGCATCAACTGCAGCAGCCGGACAGGCCACGTCGTCAAGCTCGACCTCTACAACCACTTCTTCGAGGAGGACTACAAAGGGAACGTCCCCAGCCATTCGCTCTCGCTGCGCGGACAGATAAGTTCTTCGCTTCGTTCTCTGCGATATCTCAAGCATCTAGACCTCAGCGCCAACAAGCATCTCGGCCATGGAATGCCCATACCAGATTTCGTGGGTTCTCTTGATCGCCTGGTGTTCCTGGACCTCTCCTTCATGAATTTCAGTGGTAGAGTGCCTCAGAATCTTGGGAACCTCACCAAGCTGCTATACCTTAACATCTTCAATTACTACGGCGCTACTCACTCGGATATTTCCTGGCTGCCACGCCTACAATCGCTCCAATCTCTCGAGTTAGGCGGTGTCAACCTCAGCTCAGCGGTTGACTGGCTCCATAAGGTCAACGCCCTTCCCAACCTGGTTGCACTCAGTCTCGATAACTGTGCCCTTAATAATAGCCTCACTCATACTACTACTGCTTCACCACCTCTACTCCACAACCTCACTCTTCTTCAGCTCCTTGATCTCTCCCAAAACCACTTAAACAGTCGAGCTGCAAACAACTGGTTTTGGGGTGTAACAAGCCTCAAGTCCCTATACATATACGGCTGTGGGTTCGCGGGAGCATTTCCTGACGAGTTAGGAAACTTAACCTTGTTAGAGACCCTTTACATGCCAGACAATAACTTTGTGGGGATGATACCTGCAACACTCAGTGGTCTCTGTAACTTGCAGTCTCTAACACTTAACAACAACAACATCAGTGGGGACATAGCAGACCTCATATACAGGCTACCAAGCTGTTCTTGGAAGAACCTGCAAGTACTGTCTTTGGAGGGTAACAACATCACAGGCACGACATTAGAAGCAGTGTTGCACCTAACCAGCTTACAAGTATTCAACGTGATTTCCAATGACTTGACAGGTCGCGTGCCTGTGGAGATTGGGACACTTGCAAATTTGACTACCTTGTACCTTGCGGACAACGGCTTCAGTAGTGTGTTATCAGAAAGTCATTTTGCCGGTCTGACGAATCTGAAGCAGATCGACTTATCCAATAATCACTTGGAGATCATCGTGGGACCGGATTGGGTACCTCCATTCAACTTGAATTGGGCCGAGTTCGGATCATGTCATCTGGGTCCTCGATTTCCTCAATGGCTCCGATGGCAAAAGGACATTGACAAACTTCATATTCCCAACACAGGCATCATTGGTGAATTACCGATTTGGTTTTGGACTTCCTTTTCTCGTGCTACATCTTTGGACATCTCGCTGAACCAAATTAGCGGCAAGTTGCCACTTAGTTTGGAGTTCATGTCAGTGAGGAGACTTCTTCTCCAGTCAAACCAGCTAACCGGCCTAGTACCACTTTTACCAAGATCAGTTGAGATATTGGACATCTCCAGAAATAATTTAACTGGTTTTGTGGCATCAAACATTGGAGCTCCTTCTTTGCAGTTTGCAATTCTCTTCTCAAATAGCATAACGGGGGCTATTCCCAAGTCAATTTGTCAGTGGTCAAAACTTCTGGTCTTAGATCTTTCAAGCAATCTGCTGACAGGGGAACTACCTGACTGTGGCACAAAACAGCTGAAACACTGGGATACATCTAGCAACAACACTTCAATTGCTAAAAGCAAAAGTTCTTCAAGTTTGGAAGTCCGTACTCTCCTTCTAAGGAACAATAGTCTATCGGGTGGATTTCCTCTATTCCTAAGACAATGCAGAAATGTTGTTTTCGTCGATCTAGCTCAAAACAGATTCAGTGGAAAGTTACCAGTGTGGATTAGTAAAGAAATGCCTGCTTTGGTAATACTACGGCTAAGATCTAACAACTTTTCTGGAGAAATTCCAATTGGAATAGCGAAATTTCCTGCCCTTCGAATTCTAGATCTATCTAATAACAACTTTTATGGGGCTATACCGCAACATCTGGCAGGCTTAGAAGCTTTGACTGCTACTGATAAGGCTCTACTTCCAGCAGAAAATCCATTCGAAGAAGAATATCAGGAAATGTATTGGTCCAGTGATACCGGATTGTTTAATGATAGCTTACCAGTGGTAATAAAAGGGAAAGTACTTGGATACAGAGAGAACGTCATATATTTGATGAGCATTGATTTATCATGCAACAGTTTGACAGGAAAAATCCCAGAAGAAATGAGCTATCTTGCTGGACTGATAAACCTGAATTTATCATCGAACTTCTTGAGTGGACAAATCCCATACAAAATTGGCAATATGCAATCACTAGAATCTCTTGACCTCACAAAGAACCATCTTGCTGGTGAGATTCCCTGGGGATTATCAGATCTGACATCGCTAGCCTACCTAAATTTGTCATATAATGATCTATCAGGAAGAATACCCTCGGGCCGCCAACTAGACACCCTCCAAACAGATGATCCTGCATCTATGTACATTGGAAATCCTGGTCTTTGTGGACGTCCAGTTCCAAAGCAATGTCCTGGAGATCAACCAACTCAAGAAGATTCGGTTGAATGGCACAAACATGGTCTGTTTCAAATGGATTTTCTGCTTAGCCTAATTGTGGGGTTTGTGGCAGGCGTTTGGATGGTATTTTGTGGCCTTCTGTTCGCTAAGAAATGGATGGGTGCTTATTTCAGATTATTTGACAAGTTATGTGACAAGGTTTATGTCATCTCTGTTGTTACTTGGCATAAATGGTGCGGAATCAGTGGTGAAAATTAAGCTAGTATGAAAACGTAACTGAGGGTATTGCTCTGTATCAAGATGTTGCTAACCAAATAATGAGGTTGTGGGGGTTAATACTACATTATTTTCTGTGTGGTGACTTCGTCTTTATGGGTGACGGTAGCACGGTGCGGCTGGCGGTCTGAGCGGTGATTGACATGTTAAATCGGCGATGGATTTTAGTTTTCTTTTGGTGGCTAAAGTGATCCATGAGCTATAATATTTTGTAAGACTTATGCAGTAATAGAATAATAAAAAACGGTATGCATCGATTGATGCAAAGGCTGGGGCTTCCATCGTTCTGAAAAAAGATGAGCAACAAATAACTACCAAGAAACGTGTATTGAAATCATATTTAAGAACACTGACCGGGTCGTACCAGAGAAACTTTTTTATGCATCAAGGAAAAACATTGGTAAAATAAAAGGTACAACTTGATTATGAAAGCTACTAAGAGGTTCACTTTCATACATGAAAGGTTACGACAGTAGCAATACAAGTACCAGTGCCATTTTTATTTTAAATTTTAAACATAACGATCAAATTTATAGATTTAAGATTTTTTTAACATAGAAGGAGAGAGTACAAAACCTGTCGATCCTACAAACCGGTCTCCAACTAACATCACGAGATTGGTAAGAAAGAAACCGTTTCAACAATAAACCTTAGCCTTGCGCATATTCTGCTTGAGCTACATAATGAAGATCCTAGCCGCTTTAAGTTAGAACATCTTTCTTGATTGAGCTATTGATATCTTGTGAATTTCCCCCTTATATATACTCCACTATGGAAGCTCCTTTTGTTAGGAATATCTTCAAATATCCATGATTACCATATGGACGACATGCTTGAAGCATACGATCTCTTTTGGATGGCTCATCTTGAACTTGCACTTCATCTTTTTATTTCTTCATTATGTTTATGTCTTGAGGATACATATTAGAGCTCACTCCATCTTTGTCTTAAAATCATACTTGCCATAGGCTCAACTCCCATTTTACCAATCTTCGGATCACTCCTTGAAAATCTTGGTTAATCACTTGATCTTCGTTAATTTCTTCTTCTTTCAACCTTGAAGCCAACATATGGTTCAAGCATTTGTCTATAGACAGAAACTACAAACATAACTCAATCCAAACGTTAGTCCATAGAGATATTCATTAATTACGAAACCACACATGGCACCATGCATTTTCATTGTGGTGTCTACCCATTTCAGAGAAGCAGTGTCACGTTAGAGTGTTCCGGCGTGGTGCATGAGCACAATGATGGCGAACCAAGAATAGGTCGAGAAATCTATTTGTTTTTTCCTTGCAAGGTCAATAATGGTCAAGGAGACAAAGACCTAAACAAATAAAAGATACAAATTCTTTTTTGTGTATCTTTCTAGTTTGTATAGCTACCAAATGAAACTATATTGATCACAAATGTATGTATGTATATGATGTGCAATCAATTTAATTGAGATTTGCTAATGTATTTGCATGAATTGTTCACTTATGGGTTGCTAGTACAGCTGGCCATGAATATGTTAGTATCATGCTTATGTGGGCAATAAGTAGGTGCATTGTAAACGTGTGCAATGTTTTCCATCAACATACGGCTGGTTTGAACTATTCTTGTGCCAAATTAGATGAACACATACGGCGATGTTGTTTGCGAACATCCAAAAACGCACACGCTCGAGCAAAAAAAACTCATTTATGGAGGGCCCTACCATTCGCAGGCGATTTAGCGAAGTGAACCGTGTGCGAAAGTTGACCCCTTCGCCCACCATTTATAATGAAGGTTCCGAGAACTGTCGTGTGTGTGAATCTCATGCATCAAAGGAGCCCCTTGATTTTTCTTACTCTTCCTTGTTTTCTTCTAATAACTTCGTGTGTTTTCTATAAAATATCTCCATGTGTATTTTTTTCTGCCATTTTCATGTTGTTTTCACTCAATTCCATTTATTCAAAATGTATAACTATATATTATGCACTATATTTTCATTTATTAAACCAACTTGAGCACGTAATGCAATACACATTTGGTAAATAAAAAGATTAGCAGCAAGCAAAAGACACAACAAGACACAACGATAAGCTCTAGCTAAATACTACATTGTATACTATATTTGCTTATATACCTAATCACACACTAGAAACTCCCCTCATAATATTTGTTGTACCATATGATTTATACATGTATGCAAATATACTGAACACACACATGATTTATTTTTTGAGAAATACACACGTAGGTTTGTTATCTTGCAACCGGTTTGCACAGTGTTTGTTTTGCCATTTGTCTTTGTGTTTGATTTCACTACCTCAACCCACAAAAACTTCAAATCAGTGCAAATCGAGAAAATGTCACATCTTGTATAGTTTGAACTGTGCACTTGGTACAAATTGGTGTACAAGAGCAAACTGAGAAAATGATAAAAACCCACCACATTTGGGGTTGCGGTGTCACATAACCACCAACTTAGGTTTGGGCACATCACATTGGGACATATTATTGACAGATTGCACCGATTTTCCAAATTAGCCGTGCTAACTAGTTTTATGGCAGCCTGGACCCACTGTCAGGTCCACATGGGAAGGAGAGGTAGTGGGGCGCTCATGGCCGTTATGGCTCGACTCCCTAGGATTTCACATTTTTTGAGAGAAACTGTGAGGCAAAACCTCACAGAAAATTATTAAAGGGACCGCCACCAAAGTTACATAAATACAATATATACAGAAGTAAGAAAATAAAAGGAAATTATGACAAAGATTCAATCCATGTCTGCAACTCCTTGGAATGTTTGTCTTTAACCCTATGCTTATGCACAGTGGCTTCATGTATAAAATCTCTCTTCCATGATCTGAAGGACGGTCTTGTATGTTCAAATATAATTCAATTCATCTGCTTCCAAATATGCCAGGCTGCTAAGATAACAACCTCTGTGAAGAAAGGTTTTTGAAAGTCCTTCCTTGCATTGATAAATTTATCCTCAATTGGCTGCCCATCCGACCAATCAATTTGCAAGTATGAACACACTCTCTGACTAAAGACACAATCAAAAAACAAATGCAGCCAGTCCTCATAGATGTGAGATGCGCAAAGGACACAGTGATGCGCTTGAGTGACATTCCAATTTCTCCTCTTGAGTATATCCTTTGGTGTTGAGCCTATCACTAATCAGCAACCAAGCAAACACTTTAGTTTTCAATAAGCATTTACTACTCCATATCCAACCATATACCTTACTGCAAATGATCTCTCTGAAGCTATGCTGATAAAAACGTTTAGCAGAATAAACTTCATCTTTCCATATGGTTTTCCATTCATCCTTCCCATTAGTATCCAGAACCACTCCTTAAAACAAACTCTGTAACTCTAGCAATTCAGTGGCTGCTTGTTGTGAAAGCGGCATCTCAGACAACTCTGAGATATTAGGTATAAGCAAAGCTTCATTCACCAAAATTGTTTGATTCACAGTATAAGAATAAAGCCTAGGAATTTTTTCCTGGGGACAAATTCCATTCCACTTATCATACCAAAACAGCGCCGCGCTTCCATCCTTGACTACCACAGAAGTAACGGATCTATATAATTACGAAAGCTTCATCACATCACCCCACCAGAAAGATCCACATAGTTTAGAAGCATGAGGTATCCCATCTGGATAGTAATTCCACATGAGTTTTACCCAAGGTAAATCTACACGATTGAAGAATTTATGCAAATGCTTTAACAGTAACACCTCATTTTGTAGTTTGAAATCCAAAATGTCCAGACCCCCATTTTTCTTTGGCTTGCAGATCATTTCCCATGAGGTTAAGGACTGACTGGTAGTGCATTCCCCCGTTTGTTTCGCCAAAGGCACTAACGAGTAATCATGTTTAATTGCTTGATAATGCCTACAGGGATGCTAAGAGTACAGAGGAATAAAATAGGCATAGAACTCAAGCATGATTGGATCAACTGAAGTCTCCCTCCATAAGCCAGCAAGGAAGAGCTTGCACATAATGTTCTCTCCATTCTATCGACCATAGGCAACAAATCTTGCATGGATGGCCTAGTAGTTCCCGAAGGTAGCCCAAGATAAGTGAAAGGCATCACACCAACCACACATCCAAAATATTCAGCTAAGACAACAACCTCTTCATCAGACAAGTTCAAAGGTAGCATGCAAGACTTATGAAAATTAATGGCCATGCCTGTAGAGGAACTGAAATCTTACAAAGATGCCTTGAGAACAACCAATTGAGCACTATCAGCAGGGACTATTAACAATGTATCATCGGCATATTGAATGATGGGAAATCTGGATCACCAGTTTGAATTGGCAAACAAATAAGACCCATTTTAAGTAAATCATTTACCACTGATTGCAGAAGATCTGCCAAGGACAAATAAAAGTGGAGAGAGTGGATCACCTTGTCTAACCCCCTCTCTTCCATTTAAATTGTTTTCCAGGAGCTCCATTGATCAAGACTGATGAGATGCCATACTCCAGCAGCCTTTTAACCCAAGCAATCCAATCCTTACTGAACCCCTTTTTCTGTAAAATCTCATAAATGACCTCATGCTCAATAGTGTCGAAAGCCTTCTCAAAGTCAAGCTTCAAGATGACCACTGGCTTCTTAGATACTTTGCATTAATGAATATATTCAAAATTTTAGGCTAAGCAATCATGTATAGTCTTGCTTTTAATGAAGCCATGTTGATTTTTATGAATACATTGCATAATAACTTTCTGAAACCTATCAGCACCCATTTTAGTTAGGAAGTTGATGAAAGTGCATGGAGCCCCCATGTGTGGTTTTGGTAATTAATGACAATCCCTATGGACTAATGTTTGCATTGAGTTATATTTCTAGGAGTTGTTCATAGGCAATGCTTGAACCATATGTTGGCTTCAAGATTGCAATAAGAAGCAAATGAAGAAGATCAAGTGTCAAGTATGTCTTGAAGGTGAAGATGAAGTGAGCTCTCAAGGTTAACTTCAAGACATCAACAAAATGAAGTGCAAGTTCAAGATGAGCCAACTTGAAGAGATCATATGCTTGAAGGCAATGCTTGAACCATATGTTGGCTTCAAGATTGCAATAAGAAACAAATGTAGAAGATCAAGTGTCAAGTATGTCTTGAAGATGAAGATGAAGTGAGCTCTCAAGGTTAACTTCAAGACATCAACGAAATGAAGTGCAAAGTGTCAAGTATGTCTTGAAGATGAAGATGAAGTGAGCTCTCAAGGTTAACTTCAAGACATCAACGAAATGAAGTGCAAAGTGTCAAGTATGTCTTGAAGATGAAGATGAAGTGAGCTCTCAAGGTTAACTTCAAGACATCAACGAAATGAAGTGCAAGTTCAAGATGAGCCATCTCGAAGAGATTCTTTGCTTGACTCTTGCCATCCATATGGTGATCATGGATATGAGAAGATGCGCCGAAGAAGAAGCTCTCCCATGGTGGATTATGGGGGAGCAATTTATATGGTGTTGATGCGTGTAGTTGACACGTCCGTTGGGAACCCCAAGAGGAAGGTGTGATGCGCACAGCGGCAAGTTTCCCTCAGTTAGAAACCAAGGTTTAATCGAACCAGTAGGAGTCAAGAAGCACGTTGAAGGTTGATGGCGGAGGGATGTAGTGCGGCGCAACACCAGAGATTCCGGCGCCAACGTGGAACCTGCACAACACAACCAAAGTACTTTGCCCCAACGAAACAGTGAGGTTGTCAATCTCACCGGCTTGCTGTAACAAAGGATTAACCGTATTGTGGGGAAGATGATTGTTTGCAGAGAAAACAGTAAAACAAGTATTGCAGCAGATTTGTATTTCAGTATCAAAAGAATGGACCGGGGTCCACAGTTCACTAGAGGTGTCTCTCCCATAAGATAAAAGCATGTTGGGTGAACAAATTACAGTCGGGCGATTGACAAATAGAGAGGGCATAACAATGCACATACATGACATGATAAGTATAGTGAGATTTAATTGGGCATTACGACAAAGTACATAGACCGCCATCCAACTGCATCTATGCCTAAAAAGTCCACCTTCAGGTTATCATCCGAACCCCTCCGGTATTAAGTTGCAAAGCAACAGACAATTGCATTAAGTATGGTGCGTAATGTAATCAACAACTACATCCTCGGACATAGCGCCAATGTTTTATCCCTAGTGGCAACAGACACAACACAACCTTAGAACTTTCTCGTCATCGTCCCGAGTGTCAATGCGGGCATGAACCCACTATCGAGCATAAATACTCCCTCTTGGAGTTAAAAGCAAAAACTTGGCCGAGTCTCTACTAGTAACGGAGAGCATGCAAGATCATAAACAACACATATGTAATAACTTGATAATTAACATAACATGGTATTCTCTATCCATCGGATCCCGACAAACACAACATAGAAAATTACGGATAGATGATCTTGATCATGTTAGGCAGCTCACAAGATCCAACAATGAAGCACAATGAGGAGAAGACAACCATCTAGCTACTGCTATGGACCCATAGTCCAGGGGTGAACTACTCACTCATCACTCCGGAGGCGACCATGGCGGTGTAGAGTCCTCCGGGAGATGAATCCCCTCTCCGGCAGGGTGCCGGAGGAGATCTCCAGAATCCCCCGAGATGGGATCGGCGGCGGCGGCGTCTCAGTAAGGTTTTCCGTATCGTGGTTTTTTTCGCATCAGGGGTTTCGCGACGGAGGCTTTAAGTAGGCGGAAGGGCAGAGTCGGGGGCCAGACGAGGGGGCCACACCATAGGGCGGCGCGGCCCCCTGGGTCGCGCCGCCTTGTGGTGTCGCCACCTCGTGGCCCCACTTCGTGTGTTCTTCGGTCTTCTGGAAGCTCCGTGGAAAAATAGGCCCCTGGGTCTTTGTTTCGTCCAATTCCGAGAATATTTAGTTACTAGGATTTCGAAACCAAAAACAGCGAGAAAATAGGAACCGGCACTTCGGCATCTTGTTAATAGGTTAGTTCCGGAAAATGCACGAATATGACATAAAGTGTGCATAAAACATGTAGGTATCATCAATAATATGGCATAGAACATAAGAAATTATCGATACGTCGGAGACGTATCAAGCATCCCCAAGCTTAGTTACGCTCGTCCCGAGCGAGGTAAAACGATAACAAAGATAATTTCGAAGTGATATGCCATCATAACCTTGATCATACTATTTGTAAACATATGTAGTGGATGCAGCGATCAAAACAATGGTAATGACATGAGAAAACAAGTGAATCATAAAGCAAAGACTTTTCATGAATAGTACTTCAAGACAAGTATTAATAAGTCTTGCATAAGAGTTAACTCATAAAGCAATAAATCAAAGTAAAGGCATTGAAGCAACACAAAGGAAGATTAAGTTTCAGCGGTTGCTTTCAACTTGTAACATGTATATCTCATGGATAATAGTCAACATAGAGTAATATAACAAGTACAATATGCAAGTATGTAGGAATCAATGCACAGCTCACACAAGTGTTTGCTTCTTGAGGTGGAGAGAGATAGGTGAACTGACTCAACATAAAAGTAAAGAGAATGGTCCTTCAAAGAGGAAAGCATCGATTGCTATATTTGTGCTAGAGCTTTTATTTTGAAAACATGAAACAATTTTGTCAACGGTAGTAATAAAGCATATGAGTTATGAAAGTTATATCTTACAAGTTGCAAGTCTCATGCATAGTATACTAATAGTGCCCGCACCTTGTCCTAATTAACTTGGACTACCGGATCTTTGCAATGCACATGTTTTGACCAAGTGTCAATGGGGTACCTCCATGCCGCCTGTACAAAGGTCTAAGGAGAAAGCTCGCATTTTGGATTTCTCGCTTTTGATTATTCTCAACTTAGACATCCATACCGGGACAACATGGACAACAGATAATGGACTCCTCTTTAATGCATAAGCATGTGGCAACAATTATTATTCTCATATGAGATTGAGGATATATGTCCAAACTGAAACTTCCACCATGAATCATGGCTTTAGTTAGCGGCCCAAAGTTCTTCTCTAACAATATGCATGCTCCAACCATGAAGGTGGTAGATCTCTCTTACTTCAGACAAGACGGACATGCATAGCAACTCTCATGATATTCAACAAAGTATAGTTGATGGCGTCCCCAGAAACATGGTTATCGCACAACAAGCAACTTAATAAGAGATAAAGTGCATAAGTACATATTCAATACTACAATAGTTTTTAAGCTATTTGTCCCATGAGCTATATATTGCAAAGGTGAATGATGGAATTTTAAAGGTAGCACTCAAGCAATTTACTTTGGAATGGCGGATAAATACCATGTAGTAGGTAGGTATGGTGGACACAAATGGCATAGTGGTTGGCTCAAGTATTTTGGATGCATGAGAAGTATTCCCTCTCGATACAAGGTTTAGGCTAGCAAGGTTATTTGAAACAAACACAAGGATGAACGGTACAGCAAAACTCACATAAAAGACATATGGTAAACATTATAAGACTCCATACCGTCTTCCTTGTTGTTCAAAACTCAATACTAGATGTTATCTAGACTCTAGAGAAACCAAATATGCAAACCAAATTAGCAAGCTCTAAGTATTTCTTCATTAATGGGTGCAAAGTATATGATACAAGAGCTTAGACATGAGCACAACAATTGCCAAGTATCAAATTATCCAAAACATTTTAGAGTTACTACATGTATCATTTTCCAATTCCAACCATATAACAATTTAACGAAGAAGAAACTTCGCCATGAATACTATGAGTAGAGCCTAAGGACATATTTGTCCATATGCAACAGCGGAGCGTGTCTCTCTCCCATAAAGTGAATGCTAGGATCCATTTTATTCAAACAAAACAAAAAACAAAAACAAACCGACGCTCCAAGCAAAGTGCATAAGATGTGACGGAATAAAAATATAGTTTCACGGGAGGAACTCGATAATGTTGTCGATGAAGAAGGGGATGCCTTGGGCATCCCCAAGCTTAGACGCTTGAGTCTTCTTAATATATGCAGGGGTGAACCACCGGGGCATCCCCAAGCTTAGATCTTTCACTCTCCTTGATCATATTGCATCATACTCCTCTCTTGATCCTTGAAAACTTCCTCCACACCAAACTCGAAACAACTCATTAGAGGGTTAGTGCATAATAAAAATTCACATGTTCAGAGGTGACACAATCATTCTTAACACTTCTGGACATTGCATAAAGCTACTGGACATTAATGGATCAAAGAAATTCATCCAACATAGCAAAAGAGGCAATGCGAAATAAAAGACAGAATCTGTCAAAACAGAACAGTCCGTAAAGATGGATTTTATTAGGCCACCAGACTTGCTCAAACGAAAATTATCAAATTGAATGAAAGTTGCGTACATATCTGAGGATCATGCTCGTAAATTGGCGTAATTTTCTGAGCTACCTACAGGGATATAGACCCAGATTCGTGACGACAAAGAAATCTGGAACTGCGCAGTAATCCAAATCTAGTACTTACTTTTCTATCAAAGACTTTACTTGGCGCAACAAAACATAAAACTAAGATAAGGAGAGGTTGCTACAGTAGTAAACAACTTCCAAGACACAAATATAAAACAAAAATACTGGAGTAAAAACATGGGTTGTCTCCCATAAGCGCTTTCTTTAACGCCTTTCAGCTAGGCGCGAAAGTGTATATCAAGTAACATCGAGAGATGAAGCATCAACATCATAATTTGTTCTAATAATAGAATCATAAGGTACCTTCATTCTCTTTCTAGGGAAGTGTTCCATACCTTTCTTGAGAGGAAATTGATATTTAATGTTACCTTCTTTCATATCAATAGTAGCACCAACGGTTCGAAGAAAAGGTCTTCCCAATATAATGGGGCAAGATGCATTGCATTCAATATCCAAGACAACAAAATCAACGGGGACAAGGTTATTGTTAACCATAATATGAACATTGTCAACTCTCCCCAAAGGTTTCTTTTTAGCATTATCAGCGAGATTAACATCCAAATAACAATTCTTCAATGGTGGCAAGTCAAGCATATCATAGACTTTCTTAGGCATAACGAAATACTTGCACCAAGATCACATAAGGCATTACAATCAAAATCTTTGACTCTCATTTTAATGATGGGCTCCCAACCATCCTCTAGCTTTCTAGGAATAGAAGTTTCAAGTTTTAGTTTCTCTTCTCTAGCTTTTATGAGAGCATTTGTAATATGTTTTGTGAAAGCCAAATTTATAGCACTAGCATTGGGACTTTTAGCAAGTTTTTGCAAGAACTTTATAACTTCAGAGATGTGGCAATCATCAAAATCTAAATCATTACAATCTAAAGCAATGGGATTATCATCCCCAAGGTTGGAAAAAATTTCAGCGAGTTTTATCACGAGCAGTTTCAGCAGTTTTAGCGAGTTTCGAGTAATTTTACGCGCTTTGCACTAGGAGTAGAAGCATTGCTAACACCAATTATTTTACCATTGATAGTAGGAGGTGCAGCAACATATGAATCATTAGCATTGCTAGTGGTGGTAATAGTCCAAACTTTAGCTACATTTTCCTTTTTAGCTAGTTTTTCATTTTCTTCTCTATCCCACCTAGCACGCAGTTCAGCCATTAATCTTATATTCTCATTAATTCTAACTTGGATGGCATTTGCTGTAGTAACAATTTTATTTTCAATATCCCTATTAGGCATAACTTTCGATTTCAAAAGATCAACATCAGAGGCAAGACTATCAACCTTAGAAGCGAGAATATCAATTTTATTGAGCTTTTCCTCAACAGATTTGTTAAAGGCAGTTTGTGTACTAATAAATTCTTTAAGCATGGCTTCAAGTCCAGGGGGTGTATTCCTATTATTGTTGTAAGAATTCCCATAAGAATTAGCATAACCGTTACCATTATTATAAGGATATGGCCTATAGTTATTACTAGAATTGTTCCGATAAGCATTGTTGTTGAAATTATTATTTTTAATGAAGTTTACATCAACATGTTCTTCTTGGGCAACCAATGAAGCTAATGGAACATTATTAGGATCAACATTAGTCCTATCATTCGCAAGCATAGACATAATAGCATCAACCTTATCATTCAAGGAAGAGGATTCTTCGACGGAATTTACCTTCTTACCTTGTGGAGCTCTTTCCGTGTGCCATTCAGAGTAATTAACCATCATATTATCAAGAAGCTTTGTTGCTTCACCAAGAGTGATGGACATAAAGGTACCTCCAGCAGCTGAATCCAATAAATTCCGCGAAGAAAAATTTAGTCCTCGCATAGAAGGTTTGGATGATCATCCAAGTAGTCAGTCCATGGGTTGGGCAATTTTTAACCGAGAGATTTCATTCTTTCCCAAGCTTGAGCAACATGTTCATTATCTAATTGTTTAAAATTCATTATGCTACTCCTCAAAGATATAATTTTAGCAGGGGGATAATATCTACCAATAAAAGCATCCTTGCATTTAGTCCAGGAATCAATACTATTCTTAGGCGAGAGATAGCAACCAATCTTTAGCTCTTCCTCTTAATGAGAAAGGAAACAATTTTAATTTTATAATGTCACCATCTACATCTTTATATTTTTGCATTTCACATAGTTCAACAAAATTATTGAGATGGGCAGCAGCATCATCAGAACTAACACCAGAAAATTGCTCTCTCATGACAAGATTAAGTAAAGCAGGTTTAATTTCAAAGAACTCTGCTGTAGTAGCAGGTGGAGCAATAGGTGTGCATAGGAAATCATTATTATTTGTGCTAGTGAAGTCACACAACTTAGTATTTTCAGGGTTGGCCATTTTAGCAATAGTAAATAAAGCAAACTAGATAAAGTAAATGCAAGTAAACTAATTTTTTTGTGTTTTTGATATAGAAAACAAGACAGTAAATAAAGTAAAGCTAGCAACTAATTTTTTTGTGTTTTTATATAATGCAGCAAACAAAGTAGTAAATAAAATAAAGCAAGACAAAAACAAAGTAAAGAGATTGAGAAGTGGAGACTCCCCTTGCAGCGTGTCTTGATCTCCCCGGCAACGGCGCCGAGAAATTTGCTTGATGCGTGTAGTTGACACGTCCGTTGGGAACCCCAAGAGGAAGGTGTGATGCGCACAGCGGCAAGTTTCCCTCGATTAGAAACCAAGGTTTAATCGAACCAGTAGGGAGTCAAGAAGCACGTTGAAGGTTGATGGCGGCGGGATGTAGTGCGGCGCAACACCGGAGATTCGGCGCCAACGTGGAACCCGCACAACACAACCAAAGTACTTTGCCCCAACGAAACAGTGAGGTTGTCAATCTCACCGGCTTGCTGTAACAAAGGATTAACCGTATTGTGTGGAAGATGATTGTTTGCAGAGAAAACAGTAAAACAAGTATTGCAGCAGATTTGTATTTCAGTATCAAAAGAATGGACCGGGGTCCACAATTCACTAGAGGTGTCTCTCCCATAAGATAAAAGCATGTTGGGTGAACAAATTACAGTCGGGCAATTGACAAATAGAGAGGGCATAACAATGCACATACATGACATGATAAGTATAGTGAGATTTAATTGGGAATTACGACAAAGTACATAGACCGCCATCCAACTGCATCTATGCCTAAAAAGTCCACCTTCGGGTTATCATCCGAACCCCCTCCGGTATTAAGTTGCAAAGCAACGGACAATTGCATTAAGTATGGTGCGTAATGTAATCAACAACTACATCCTCGGACATAGCGCCAATGTTTTATCCCTAGTGGCAACAGCACAACACAACCTTAGAACTTTCGTCACTTGTCCCGGTGTCAATGCGAGCATGAACCCACTATCGAGCATAAATACTCCCTCTTGGAGTTAAAAGCAAAAACTTGGCCAGAGTCTCTACTAGTAACGGAGAGCATGCAAGATCATAAACAACACATATGTAATAACTTGATAATTAACATAACATGGTATTCTCTATCCATCGGATCCCGACAAACACAACATAGAAAATTACAGATAGATGATCTTGATCATGTTAGGCAGCTCACAAGATCCAACAATGAAGCACAATGAGGAGAAGACAACCATCTAGCTACTGCTATGGACCCATAGTCCAGGGGTGAACTACTCACTCATCACTCCGGAGGCGACCATGGCGGTGTAGAGTCCTCCGGGAGATGAATCCCCTCTCCGGCGAGGGTGCCGGAGGAGATCTCCGAATCCCCCGAGATGGGATCGGCGGCGGCGGCGTCTCGGTAAGGTTTTCCGTATCGTGGTTTTTTTCGCATCGGGGTTTCGCGACGGAGGCTTTAAGTAGGCGGAAGGGCGAGTCGGGGCCGGACGAGGGGGCCACACCATAGGGCGGCGCGGGCCCCCCGGGTCGCGCCGCCTTGTGGTGTCGCCACCTCGTGGCCCCACTTCGTGTGTTCTTCGGTCTTCCGGAAGCTCCGTGGAAAAATAGGCCCCGGGTCTTTGTTTCGTCCAATTCCGAGAATATTTCGTTACTAGGATTTCGAAACCAAAAACAGCGAGAAAACGAGAACAGGCACTTCGGCATCTTGTTAATAGGTTAGTTCCAGAAAATGCACGAATATGACATAAAGTGTGCATAAAACATGTAGGTATCATCAATAATATGGCATAGAACATAAGAAATTATCGATACGTCGGAGACGTATCAGGTGTTCATGGATATGTGAAGATGCACCGAAGAAAAATCTCTCCCATGGTGGATTATGGGGGAGCAATCCACAAGACTTCGTCAAGCAAGCACAATCAAGAAAGGCGTTCCATCTTGTTGTGGTCAAGACCGTCATCATCAAGCTCAAGTGGAATGCGTAAGGTTAAGCTTTGCTCTTGATAGGGTTTCTTTCTCACCGGTCTCATGATGTAGTTGGAGACCGGTTTATAGTTTAGTTGTCGTACTATCAAGAGGGCTCTCGGGTGAGTAACTCGATCGTATCCTTCGGAGAGCTCAAACCTTTGCATCCTTGCATCATCTTTCTTGGTTGTTATTTGGATCTTATCCATGTGATGTTTTAGAGCTTGTGATTATTCTCATGACAAGCTCTAGTTCATCAAGAATGGTTTTTGCACGGGCTACTTGTTGCATTTTCAAGGTTGGAGGTTTTACCGGTATGTCTTTTTTAGATAGGTCAAACCTTTCGTAATTTATTTCTACCCTACCTTGCTGTACTATGATGGTTCCCTGCATGATCTTGTAGAGCTTGTTACTAGCTTCGAAACAAGCCCAAGATCATCAAAATCGGAGTCCGGATGCTCAAGTTATGATCATTCTCGTTTTGGTGTTTCTACAGTTTTCAGGGGGGGCGGATAATCCGTCCCGGATTCAAAATATCCGGCCAAATATCCGGCCCCCTTACTGCGAGCAGTTTTCTCAAGTCCTTAGCCGTTTTTCGGGGGCCGGATATTTTGCAAATATCCGGCCCGGAAAATCCGGCCTGAGCATACCCAAACGGTCATATTTCGATGGGAGGGGTATTTAAGCACTCCTTCTTCCTCCTTGGGCTGGTTGGTTCTCTCTCGCTCTCCCCTCTATTGTTGTCCTTCAAAGCTTGCCCTAGTTTTTGATTCCTCCCATGATTCTTGCATATTCTTGAGGGAAAAGAGAGAGGAGATCTAGATCTACATCTTCACCATTCAAATCCCTCTCTTTGTGAGGGAACCCACTAGATCTTGATCTGGAGGATTTTGTGTTCTCCTCTTTGTTCTTCCTCTCTTATTCCCCCAATAGCTTTTGTAGCTTTGTTGGAATTTGAGAGAGAAGGACTTGAGCATCTTTGTGGTGTTCTTGCCATTGCATTTGGTGCATCGGTTTGAGTTCTCCACGGTGATTCGTGGTGGTGAAAGCAAGAAGGTTGTTACTCTTGGGTTCTTGGAACCCTAGTCGGATTCTAGGCCTTTGTGGCGATTTGTTGGGAGCCTCCAATTAAGTTGTGGAAGTGTGCCCCAACCTTTGTGTAAGGCCCGGTTTCCGCCTCGAAGGAAATCCCTTAGTGGAACCGTGACCTAGGCCTTTGTGGCGAGGGTCACCGGAGATTTAGGTGAGGCGCCTTCGTGGCGTTCGGTGTGTGGTGTGAGTACCGCATCTTGGGGTGAGGCCTTTGTGGCGTTGGTGTGCATCGAGCAACCACACCTCAAGGTGAGCCTCTTGTGGCGTTCGGGAGCACTAAGCCACCGCACCTCTCCACCGGATATTAGCACTCGCAAGAGTGTGAACTCCGGGATAAATCATCATCTCCCGCGTGCCTCGGTTATCTCTATACCCGAGATCATTACTTATCCACTTTACCTTGTGATAGCCATCGTGCTTGAAGTTATATATATCTTGCTATCACATAATTGCTTGTATTGCTTAGCATAAGTTGTTGGTGCACATAGATGAACCATTGCTTAGAATAAGTTGTTGGTGCACATAGGTGAACCATAGTATATAGGTTTTGGGCTTGACAAAGTAAACGCTAGTTTTATTCCGCATTTGTTAAGCCCATCTCGTAAAAGTTTTAAATCACCTATTCACCCCCCCCCCCTCTAGGCGACATCCGTGTCCTTTCAATTGGTATCAGAGCAAGGTCTCTCATTCTTAGGCTTCACCGCCTTGAGAGTAAAGATGTCGGTTAGGGGATTAGTGCACAATAACTTGTTTATATTTGATGGCACAAATTATGATCTATGGAAAATTTATGTGCTTAATATTTTACGGGGTATGTCCCCGGACATGGAGCGATTTCTTGACATGGGTTTTTCTTCTCCTAAGTATCCTCAAAATTTATCTCTTGAGGAGAAGAAAAAATCTTGCCTCGATGCTCTTGCTTCTCATGTGTTTTCCATTGTTGTGAGCAATGTAGTTACTTCATCAATCATGCCCTTTGGGAGCGCTCATGAATTATGGACAAAGCTTCAAGACAAATATGATGTGTCCAATATTATTGAGGATGATTGTATTGCTTCCACTTCCGGCCGTGATGAGTTCTCATCTTCACCCACTTCACCAAAGTGTGGTAAGACACAAGGTAATGATATGGTGAGTGGTGATGAAAATTGCAATATTGATATTGAGCTTACTATTGATGATTCTTCATCTCTATCTTATTGCAATGCTTCATCTTCGGACTTAAACACATCTAGCACTAGAAATGATTTACATGCTTGTGTTGATAGTCCTTGCATATCATGTGTAAGTTGCTTGAATAAATCTCATGATGATATGCTTGATTTGTCTTGTGGCCATGATAAAAATGATTCTATTTCCTCTAGTTGTTGTGTGGCTAACAATGTAGAGGAAACCAAAGATTCTATTGGTCAAGACAAGATCTTGAAAGGAGCCTCAAGTAACTCCTTATCTTTATCTCACGGTTCTCATATATGCCTTATGGCCAAGGGTTCCACGATACCTCCTACCATGGAACCTAATATTTCTCGTGGGGATAAGGATGAGGATGAATATGAAGAAGATGATTGGGTTGTCTCTCTACGCGATAAGGGTAAGAGTGTTTTCAAGGTTATTTGCAAAGATAAAATTGCTTGCTCTCACTTCTTTGAAATCTTGACTACCGCTATTGAGAGCCAAAAACTTATTTGGATGCATGAGAACACCATTGATAAAATGGGTGCTCTTGAACGATAGTATGCCAATGATGTAGCATCCCTAAATAATGATCTTGAAGAAGAACAAGAGACCGTAGCCTCTCTTGAAGAGCAACTTGAAACCCTTGAAGTGTCTCAAAATGAAATAGTTTCTAAACTCACTAAGGAAAGAGACCATGCTAAATCTCAAGTAAAAATGCTTAAAAAGGAAAATTCCAAAGTTGGTGTTGGTCATGATAAACTTGTTAAGGATCTAGATGAACTAGACAAGGCCCACAAGGCCTTGGAGAGCGAACACTCTATCCTCACCAAGTCACATGAGCAACTACAAGCTTCATATTTAAAAGAGCATGCTATTTTACCCTCTCCTCTTGATGTGTCATGTGATGATGCTTGTGCTACTAACTCGACTTCTTGTGAAGCATCTATCTTGAAGGAGAATGTTGAGCTAAGGGCTCAACTTGAATTGCTAACTAGCAATTGTGGGAAATTGGAAGAAAATCATGGAAAGCTTTCTAGCTCCCATGAGGATCTTCTAGCCTCTCATGATGGGCTAAAGTTAGCTCATGAGGCTATCATATCAAAGGAAACACCTTGTGAGCCTCATGTGGATACTAGCACTACTACTCAAAATTCTATATTGTCATTTGCTAGTCCTAGTAATTCATCCACTCATAGTATTGCTAAATCTTGTGATGAATTATCTTCCATGCCTTATGGCTCTAACAATGAAGGTTCTATTTCCTCTAGTACTTGTGTTGTTACTAACCATGTAGAGGAAATCAAAGAGCTCAAGGCCCAAGTCACTTCTTTGAAGAATGACTTGGTAAAAAGTCATGAAGGGAAATGCAAACTTGACACGATGTTGAGTGTGCAACAATCCCCCAATGACAAGAGTGGACTTGGATTCAAATCCAACAACAAGAACAAGTCCACGAACAACAATAAGAAGAAGGGCCAAGTACAAGTCAAAGACTCGGCCAAGATTGTTTGCTTCAAGTGCAAAATTGAAGGGCATCATGTTAGATCTTGCCCTTTGAAGAAGAAGCAAAAAGGGAAGCGGCCTCAAGCTCAAACTCACATTCAACCTCAAGTTGAAGAAATTCCACTTCCCAAGAAGAATCAAGCCAATGCTCCCATTGTGGAGAAATCTAGTGAGAAGAAGGAGAAGAAAAGAACTTGCTACATATGCCGTGAGAAGGACCACATCTCCTCATTTTTCACTATTGGTACCTCATCCAACTCTATCACCATTGATGATGTTTATTCTCTTCGTAAGGATGAGGGTGGCAATGTGTTTTCCAAATTTGTTGGTGCTCAAAGTGGTGTCAAGAAAAGAACCATTTGGGTTGCCAAGCCTATTGTGACTAACCTCTTAGGACCCAACTTAGTTGGGGACCAACAATCCAAAACTTGATCAATAGGTGCTTGTTGGAGGGCATTGGAGACTTGGCTACATCATGAAGAATTAAGGGATCTTCATCATTTATATTATCTCAAGCCAAGTCTTTTGGTTATCTTACTTCTATCATATACCCAATGTTCCTCCTTGCGGTAACATGTGCTCAACTCATTTATATTGAAAGTTGCTCGCCCCTTTGCATGTGTTAGTTTTGTTCCTAACATGTGTTTGTATATGTTGTGCATCCTACTTGTTTTTCTTGAGAAATCAAGTCTATGAATGTTAGGTTGCACACCATGTATTTGTGCTTGTGTTGGAGCCTCTTTGCATCTTGTTTTATCTTATATGGCTCTCATGAGAGATTAAGGGACTATAACATTTTGGGGGAGTGATATGCCTTTAGGAATTTCACAATCCTAACAATGTGTGTACATGAGGAATATCACTTAGAATTGATATTGCAAGATTATCTAGTCTCTATGTGGTATGTCATCTTCATGAGAAATTCAAATTCTAATGTCCATTAATATCTCTAGTTGGATCTTATTTGCCTCTTGTGAAAATAAATTCCTTATCACATTATGGGGGAGTAATAAGCTTTGTGTATATTACAAGCCTATAAAATGTGAACATTTGAGGTTGTGTCACATAGAATTGATATTGTAAATTATCTCTCTCATATGTGGCAAGTTTGCTCAAACAAGTTCCAATTTTATTAAATGGCTTCATTGCTAATATCTTTGTGGATCTTATTTGTGAAAGTTTTTCTTGGCATGGTTTTTCACAATGTGTCCCTCAATACATTTTTGTAAAACCATGTGCTTCAAGTCATACTATTAATTGCTTTGCATGTTGGTATGAATGCTATTAATTGCTTTGCATGTTGGTATGACTAATTGAAGCTATCAAGAAACTCTCTTTGCATGATGGTTAACTCTTATCTTTTACCATATGTTTTATTTGGTGTAAAAATGATCTTACATATACTTACAAACTACCACCGGGAAATATTTCCTAATACCTCTTGTCTTAGGACAATTGGCAATCTATTATTGGGTAGAAATTTATTGATCATATTTACATTGGCTCTTGTGTTTAAATTGTCTTATTTATTGCCATGAATGTGTTGTGCTTTGACTCCCATGTGTCTTCCTTGCATCTTATGGATCTAATTTGTCTATTCAAACTTTCTTAGCATTTTAGTAGATATAGGTAGCGTGATGATCCTAGTTTTGTGCATTTAGTATTCATATGCAAAATCCTAGATAATGCACTAATCTTGGGGGATCTCTCCTATATTTGTTAGAATGCTTAACATCTCTTGATCATTATCAAAAATTTGGTTTTGGGAGACATAAACTTTCTTTTTGGTACTTTGTGCCATCATAAAAAGTGTCGAGGGTTTGGTTTGTTTGTTAGAACCTTGCTCTCTTGGGAGTTGGTTATCTCATTCCTTTGTGTTTAGGTTTAATTAGCTTCTTATAATGAGATAAATCTTTGGAGTCAATCTTGTGTTGATTTGATTCTTTGATATAATTTGGACAACCATTGTCTCTTGATTTATTTGGTGTCTTGTCCAAATTATATCTTTCTTTGGTTCTTGAAAGTATTGTGCATGCATCTTCAATATATGTCTATCTTATGGCATGTGTTACTTTCTTTGATCCAATATATAGGGTAAACTCCATCAAATCCTAATTTGGCTAAGATGTGCATGAAATTCAATTTCATATCTATATGCACATAGTATTGTGGAGTTTGTCCTATATGTTGTAGTGTGTCTAACTACTTTGGACCCAATTAGTTTGGGGACCTTTTTGTACTTACCTTTGTGTTAGGTACAATGGATATGCATTGGATGCTTGTCTCACTCTTGGGGAGAAGTGGTGACTCAATGGTAACTTGAGGCAAGCTAGGATGGTCAACGAACACATATCTACTACATCCACACCAATGCTATCTCGGTAACAAGTATCTTCTCATGCATATTTTCCTAGCATCCAACCATTTGGTTGCATCTTGGCATGAATCTCTTGATTTGCAAATATTATGCTTCTTGCAAAGTTTTTAATGAAACCTCTTTATTGCAAATGTGAGTAAATTGAGATGAGCACATATGTTGGGAAGTATATAAAATCATGCTCATGATTCATCCATCCCGACTATGCCTATCTAGCAATTTTATTGCATATCAATTCCACAAACCTATCACATGTGCAATATCGATGAAAGTGCAAATTGAGTTATTTGTTTTGGTATTCTTTATTTGCGATACTTGTTGCTCCTCTCAAAGTATCCCAACTATCTTCTTTCCCTTGTTGATATTTGTGATGTCTTTGATGTGTTTGTGGTTGAAGTCCATGAATGTACTATAAGATAAAATTGAGCCTTTGGCCATGCTATTAAGCAAAAACTCTTATTGGTATATTGCATGACTTTGTCTTGGATATCATGCTATATTTCTTGTGTATCTATGTTGTGTGTGCATGTTTCTTTGTGGATAAATATCTTTGTGATATTGCTCACTTAGAGAAACTTATACACATAAGAGATGATACATCTCCATTCGATATCTTATTTATTTGTTGCGTGTTGATTGGTCATGCTAAGCAATACTCCCTCTGTTTCATTCTATAGTGCCTATTGTTTTTTTGGCACGGAAATTAGTGCAAGAGTATTTTTTACACAAGACCCCTAGCTAAATGATTTGAGATCAACGTAAAATTTGGGACATCCATATCTTCCTAACTTACCATAACAATTTTGGGAGTTGAACGATTTGGGAGCTAAACGGGAGGTGGTAATTGAAAAAAAAAGCTAAGCTACAATCTTATATTCTGAAACAAATGCCAAAAATCTATAGGCACTATATAAAGGAACGGAGGGAGTATAATTCATTGAAGACTATAATGATGCTTTTTGCTCATCCTTGTAATAGTCTTATAATATGCTCTATCATGCCTTTCACATATCCTCTTGGTTGAGCCTTTTATTATGGTGCCTCTTACTTGTTGCTCAACCATTTGTTTGTTGCAAGTGTTAAGCTTAATTTTCTATCTATGATCTATTGCAAATGTTTGTGTTTTAAATGGTAATGAGGGAGTGAGGATTCCATGTTATGCATATTGCATTCAAATTCAACATTTTAATTTATGCATGTACCTTGGGGAGCTTCCTCATTTTATTTAAGGCACTATTTTGTGGTGATCATTAGAGTTTGATTCACTTGGTATCTTTTGTTTTGAATGATATTATGGGAGTGATGATTCCATGTTTGTGCACTTTATACTCCAATGCAAATTGTCTAGTTTTGTGCACAAACCTTGGAGAGCTTCCTCATATTATTTAGAGCAATCTTCTTGATCTTATCATAATATCTATCTTTCTTTTGGTATCTTCTTTGTGGTTCATTTGGTTGATTGCTTCATTTGTTGAAGCTTCTTGACTTTGTTATCTTTTTGCAATCTTTGATCCTATCTATAGTGTGATTCCTTCCGAATATTCGTCATTGGATATGTGCACTTGAATCCACTCAAATTATGAGAAATGCACACGCTATGGAGGAACTCTCACTATATTGGCCTTCTAAATTTTTCACCCATTTCGGCAATCGGTGCCAATGGGGGAGAAGTTTGGAGGGTTTAAGGGAATTTGGTTATGTCTTTGCTTTGTGCTTAAGCATGTGCCTTTATTGCATTGCATCTTGTTGCTTTTCATAGTTGAATATTTAGAGGAAACCCCACTAGGCTTTGAATGCCAATATATGCAATGAAAGTCAAGATCATTCACACATGCATATGTTATGGGGGAGTTTGCTCTATATATTCAACTTGTTTGTTACTTAAATTCCTTATATAAACCCTCTCAAAGAGATTGTCATCAATTACCAAAATGGGGAGATTGAAAGTGCATGGAGCCCCCATGTGTGGTTTTGGTAATTAATGACTATCCCTATGGACTAATGTTTGCATTGAGTTATATTTGTAGGAGTTGTTCATAGGCAATGCTTGAACGATATGTTGGCTTCAAGATTGCAATAAGAGGCAAATGAAGAAGATCAAGTGTCAAGTATGTCTTGAAGGTGAAGATGAAGTGAGCTCTCAAGGTTAACTTCAAGACATCAACAAAATGAAGTGCAAGTTCAAGATGAGCCAACTTGAAGAGATCATATGCTTGAAGGCAATGCTTGAACCATTTGTTGGCTTCAAGATTGCAATAAGAAACAAATGTAGAATATCAAGTGTCAAGTATGTCTTGAAGATGAAGATGAAGTGAGCTCTCAAGGTTAACTTCAAGACATCAACGAAATGAAGTGCAAAGTGTCAAGTATGTCTTGAAGATGAAGATGAAGTGAGCTCTCAAGGTTAACTTCAAGACATCAACGAAATGAAGTGTGATGGCGTGTATTTCACACGTTCGTTGGGCAACCCCAAGAGGAAGGTATGATGCGCACAGCAGCAAGTTTTCCCTCAGAAAGAAATCAAGGTTTATCGAACCAGGAAGAGCCAAGAAGCACGTTGAAGGTTGATGGTGGCGGGATGTAGTGCGGCGCAACACCAGAGATTCCGGCGCCAACGTGGAACCTGCACAACACAACCAAAGTACTTTGCCCCAACGAAACAGTGAGGTTGTCAATCTCACCGGCTTGCTGTAACAAAGGATTAACCGAATTGTGTGGAAGATGATTGTTTGCAAGAAAACAAGTAAAAGCAAGTATTGCGAGCAGATTTGTATTTCGAGTATTAAAGAATGGACCGGGGTCCACAGTTCACTAGAGGTGTCTCTCCCATAAGATAAAAGCATGTTGGGTGAACAAATTACAGTCGGGCAATTGACAAATAGAGAGAGCATAACAATGCACATACATGTCATGATAAGTATAGTGAGATTTAATTGGGCATTACGACAAAGTACATAGACCGCCATCCAACTGCATCTATGCCTAAAAAGTCCACCTTCAGGTTATCGTCCGAACCCCTTCCAGTATTAAGTTGCAAAGCAACAGACAATTGCATTAAGTATGGTGCGTAATGTAATCAATAACTACATCCTCGTACATAGCATCAATGTTTTATCCCTAGTGGCAACAGCACAACACAACCTTAGAACTTTCTGTCACTGTCCCGGTGTCAATGCGAGCATGAACCCACTATCGAGCATAAATACTCCCTCTTGGAGTTACTAGCATCAACTTGGCCGAGCCTCTACTAATAACGGAGAGCATGCAAGATCATAAACAACACATATGCAAGAACTTGATAATTAACATAACATGGTATTCTCTATCCATCGGATCCCGACAAACACAACATAGAGTATTACAGATAGATGATCTTGATCATGTTAGGCAGCTCACAAGATCCAACAATGAAGCACAATGAGGAGAAGACAACCATCTAGCTACTGCTATGGACCCATAGTCCAGGGGTGAACTACTCACTCATCACTCCGGAGGCGACCATGGCGGTGTAGAGTCCTCCGGGAGATGAATCCCCTCCTCCGGCAGGGTGCCGGAGGAGATCTCCAGAATCCCCCGAGATGGGATTGGCGGCGGCGGCGTCTCAGTAAGGTTTTCCGTATCGTGGTTTTTCGCCTCAGGGGTTTCGCGACGGAGGCTTTAAGTAGGCGGAAGGGCGAGTCGTAGGGGCTGACGAGGGGCCCACGGCACAGGGCGGCGCGGGCCCCCTTGGCCGCGCCGCCTTGTGGTTTGGCCACCTCGTGGCCCCACTTCGTATGCTCTTCGGTCTTCCGGAAGGTTCGTGGCAAAATAGGCCCCGGGTCTTGATTTCGTCCAATTCCGAGAATATTTCGTTACTAGGATTTACTGAAACCAAAAACAGCGAAAACGACAGAATCGGCACTTCGGCATCTTGTTATTAGGTTAGTTCCGGAAAATGCACGAATATGACATAAAGTGTGCATAAAACATGTAGGTATCATCAATAATATGGCATAGAACATAAGAAATTATCGATACGTCGGAGACGTATCAAGCATCCCCAAGCTTAGTTACGCTCGTCCCGAGCGAGTAAAACGATAACAAAGATAATTTACGAAGTGATATGCCATCATAACCTTGATCATACTATTTGTAAACTTATGTAGTGGATGCAGCGATCAAAACAATGGTAATGACATGAGTAAACAAGTGAATCATAAAGCAAAGACTTTTCATGAATAGTACTTCAAGACAAGCATCAATAAGTCTTGCATAAGAGTTAACTCATAAAGCAATAAATCAAAGTAAAGGTATTGAAGCAACACAAAGGAAGATGAAGTTTCAGCGGTTGCTTTCAACTTGTAACATGTATATCTCATAGATAATTGTCAACATAGAGTAATATAACAAGTACAATATGCAAGTATGCAAGAATCAATGCACAGTTCACACAAGTGTTTGCTTCTTGAGGTGGAGAGAGATAGGTGAACTGACTCAACATAAAAGTAAAAAGAATGGTCCTTCAAAGAGGAAAGCATCGATTGCTATATTTGTGCTAGAGCTTTTATTTTGAAAACATGAAACAGTTTTGTCAACGGTAGTAATAAAGCATATGAGTTATGAAAGTTATATCTTACAAGTTGCAAGCCTCATGCATAGTATACTAATAGTGCCCGCACCTTGTCCTAATTAGCTTGGACTACCGGATCTTTGCAATGCACATGTTTTAACCAAGTGTCACAATGGGGTACCTCCATGTCGCCTGTACAAAGGTCTAAGGAGAAAGCTCGCATTTTGGATTTCTCGCTTTTGATTATTCTCAACTTAGACATCCTGTTATCACCAGAATTTGACCGGATCAGAGGTGGGCCGCAATTGGAGATGGGCTTGAAGAATATACATAGAAAAAATACATGAATCGGCCTTGTGTACCAAGTTTGGGCTAATTGCCCGTGTATCTGTACCATAGTAGGATACGTGTCGGTTAGAAGTTAGAGTTTAACCCGTGCACGGTTAGGTGCACGCCTGAATTAGAAAGTCCCCCGGATTATAAATATGTATCTAGGGTTTATGGAATAAACAACAACCAACGTTCAACACAAACCAATCTCGGCGCATCGCCAACTCCCCCGTCTCGAGGGTTTCTTCCGGGTAAGCACCATGCTGCCTAGATCGCATCTTGCGATCTAGGCAGCTACACGTTTATTCGTCCTCCATGCGTTGCTCGTACTGAAGCCTTTTTGATGGCGAGCAACGTAGTTATCATAGGTGTTTTTAGGGTTAGCATTGTTCTTCGTATCATATGCTATCGTCGTGCAACCCTTAGACATCTAGCCGCCCTTACGCCTGTCACGGGTGTAAGGGCGGCACCCCGCTTGATCATTATTTAGTAGATCCGATCCATTATGATTGCTCCTTGTTCTTCAAGGATTAGTTTAATATCTGCATTGTTAGGCCTTACAAAGGGTTGGAGGATCCAGCGGCGTGTAGGGTGTCGTTTGCTAGCCCTAGACAGGACGTTCTGAGGATCAACCTCGTGTTGGTTTTTTGGCCCTGTCTAGGATCGGCTTACGATCACCGTACGCGAGCGCGAGGCCCAATCACGAGTAGGATGTTCCGATTGTGCGGTGAAAACCCCAAATCGTAGTAGGTCGCTTTAGCTTTATCTTGATCAAGCAGGACCACCATCCGATCGTACACCTCGTACGCATCATGGGTGGATCGGCTCTTTGAGCCGATTCACGGGACAACCTGAGAGCCGATCGAGGCTCGTATTTAACGTTTACGTGTATGCCATGCGGGAAACTAAGCGAGGCATCATCCAACACCTTCCCGGCCAGGTATAGGTCGGGTGGCACGCCCTTGCGACAACATCGGACGTGTGTGCGAGAAGGCTTTGCGGGCCGTCGCTCGGAGGGACCGGGGCCAGCCGCAGATCCCGGGAGATTCCCGGCTCTACGGTGTTGCCCGTCGCTGCCCGCCGGTGGGTTTCGACCGCAACACATTCCGGCACGCCCGGTGGGACCATCTTCGACATCCACCGCATCGCCATCTACATCCGAGATGGCGAAAGGCACTCCGGTCAAGTACGAGGATCCGGCCGACGAGCTCAAGAAGAAGCATGACGAGATCAAGGCGGTCCTCGAAGCCGACCTCATCGGCTCTTTTCACGGAACCCGCTCACATGGCATCAGGTGGAAAGGGTTCTCACCTGAAGCGCGCTCGATGGAGTGGACCTGTCCTCCCCGTCGAAGAACGCACCGGGTCGCTGCGTCGGGAGATCAACTTCATGGTGGCTCATTCGCTGCACCGCCACTCCGAGAGCCCGGTGAACACTTTGGAGCGTGTCGCTCTTCGCGTGATCCAGGAAATCATGAGCCATCGAGTACTCTCCGTCGGGACCGGCTCGGGGACTTACCAAGGAGAGATGCCACTCCGAGTCCCGTCCACCGCTGCCGTTCGCGTTGGCAGCCCCGAAGTGCCGAACTCATCGGCATACGTCGTCTACAAGATTGGTGGTGACCCTAGTGACTACCAATTCCTACATGAGGCGCCCAAGGAGATCCCGCACGGATACACGTGCTCATACGTGCCAGACCGCGATGAATCGGGCACTCTCGAACCAGGCTGCAACGAGCGGGGACTTCGGAACAGCGGGAGGAACGTCGGGAGCGGATATTGAGAAGCGGACGTGGCTAGCTAAGTATGCCACCCCGACAAACCTCCGGAGCTCAGCTCCTGCGGTTGGCTCGGAACTGGAAAAGCAAGCATGGCTGGCTAAGTATGCCACCCCGGCGAATCTTCGGGGTTCGACACCTTCGGCCATCACCGCGGATCAGATTTGTACAATTCCGAAAGACCAGTTCGGCATGATGCCGAAAAGGAGGACAATCGGCTATACCAAGCCGTACCCCAACGAGTACGAATTGATCCCGCTACCACCCAAATATCGGCTCCCTGACTTCACAAAGTTTAGTGGATCAGATGGTTCCAGCTCCATCGAGCATGTGAGCCGATATTTGGCACAGCTGGGCATGATCTCAGCATTAGACGAGCTGCGTGTGAGGTTCTTCGCACAGTCCCTCACAGGATCGGCTTTCGGGTGGTACACATCGCTGCCACCGAACTCAATCTGGACTTGGAAGCAGTTGGAAGAGCATTTCCACATACAGTATCACTCAGAGGCTTCCGAGGCTGGTATTGCCGATCTAGCACAAGTACGACAGAAGCGCGGGGAAATGATACGTCTCCGACGTATCGATAATTTCTTATGTTCTATGCCATATTATTGATGATACCTACATGTTTTATGCACACTTTATGTCATATTCGTGCATTTTCTGGAACTAACCTATTAACAAGATGCCGAAGTGCCAGTTCCTGTTTTCTGCTGTTTTTGGTTTCAGAAATCCTAGTAACGAAATATTCTCGGAATTGGACGAAACAAAGACCCAGGGGCCTATTTTTCCACGGAGCTTCCAGAAGACCGAAGAACACACGAAGTGGGGCCACGAGGTGGCGACACCACAAGGCGGCGCGGCCCGGGGGGCCCGCACCGCCCTATGGTGTGGCCCCCTCGTCCGGCCCCCGACTCGCCCTTCCGCCTACTTAAAGCCTCCGTCGCGAAACCCCCGAGGCGAAAAACCACGATACGGAAAACCTTGCCGAGACGCCGCCGCCGCCGATCCCATCTCGGGGGATCCTGGAGATCTCCTCCGGCACCCTGCCGGAGAGGGGATTCATCTCCCGGAGGACTCTACACCGCCATGGTCGCCTCCGGAGTGATGAGTGAGTAGTTCACCCCTGGACTATGGGTCCATAGCAGTAGCTAGATGATACGACTCCAACGTATCGATAATTTCTTGTGTTCCATGCCACATTATTGATGTTATCTACATGTTATATGCACACTTTATGTCATATTCGTGCATTTTCTGGAACTAACCTATTGACGAGATGCCGAAAGGACGAGTTGCCTGTTTTCTGCTGTTTTTGGTTTCAGAAATCCTAGTAAGGAAATATTTTCGGAATCGGACGAAATCAACGCCGAAAGTCTTAGAAATACGCGAAGCTTCTAGAGCACCGAAGAAAGGACAGAGGGGTGCCAGGGGGGCCCCACACCTGTGGGCGGCGCGGCCCAAGGGGGGCGCGCCCCCTATGGTCTGGGCAGCCCGGGCCCCCTCCGACTCCGACTCTTCGCCTATTTAAGTCGTCGTGACCTAAAACCTCGACACCAATTGACGAAACTCCAGAAAAGTTACTGTGGCGCCGCCGCCATCGCGAAACTCCAATTCGGGGGACAGAACTCTGTTCCGGCACCCTGCCGGAGCGGGGAAGTGCCCCCGGAAGGCTTCTCCATCGACACCGCTGCCATCTCCATCGACACCGCTGCCATCTCCACCGCCATCTTCATCACCGCTGCTGCTCCCATGAGGAGGGAGTAGTTCCCCATCGAGGCTCGGGGCTGTACCGGTAGCTATGTGGTTAATCTCTCTCCATGTACTTCAATACAATGATCTCATGAGCTGCTTTACATGATTGAGATCCATATGAGTTTTGTATCACAATTCATCTATGTGCTACTCTAGTGATGTTATTAAAGTAGTTCTATTCCTCCTGCATGTGTGTAAAGGTGACTAGTGCGTGCACCGTGTGGTTCTTGTCGTAGGCTATGATCATGATCTCTTGTAGATTGTGGAGTTAATTATCATTATGATATTATTGATGTGATCTATTCCTCCTACATATGCATGAAGGTTACGGTGTGCATGCTATGCTAGTACTTGGTTTAGTAGCGTTGATCTATCTTACACTAAAGGTTACTTAAACATGAGCATTATTGTGGAGCTTGTTAACTCCGGCATTGAGGGTTCGTGTAATCCTACGCAATGTGTTCATCATCCAACAAAAGTGTAGAGTATGCATTTATCTATTCTGTTATGTGATCAATGTTGAGAGTGTCCACTAGTGAAAGTGTAATCCCTAGGCCTTGTTTCTAAATACTGCTGAGTTACTACTGCTTGTTTACTGTTTACCGCGTTACTACTGCTGCAATACCACCACCATCAACTACACGCCAAGCACTTTTCTGGCACCGTTGCTACTGCTCATACTTATTCATACCACCTGTATTTTACTATCTCTTCGCCGAACTAGTGCACCTATTAGGTGTGTTGGGGACACAAGAGACTTCTTGCTTTGTGGTTGCAGGGTTGCATGAGAGGGATATCTTTGACCTCTTCCTCCCTGAGTTCGATAAACCTTGGGTATCCACTTAAGGGAAACTTGCTGCTGTTCTACAAACCTCTGCACTTGGAGGCCCAACACTGTCTACAGGAAAGGAGGGGGAACGTAGACATCAAGCACTTTTCTGGCGCCGTTGCCGGGGAGGAAAGGTAAAAGGCTCTCATACTCCGGTCCCAGGTAAAGTATTTTTCTGGCGCCGTCGTGTGTGTGCTCAAAGCTATTTCCTTTAGATCCTGCAATTGCATCTTTTTGTTTCTTGTTTACACTAGTTAGGCATAATGGAAAACAACAAAAAATTTAGTGAGCTTTTTAATCTTTTTCCTGATTTAGAATTGTTTGATGCGAAAATTAAAAAACCTATGGAACTTTATTTGCATGCTAGTAGCGATGTTATTAGTATGAATGCAATTACTCGCTAATGCTATGAAGAAGTCTAAGCTTGGGGAAGCTAGTTTTTGTGGTCTTTTTAGCTTCCCATCTTTAGGGGAGAAAATTTGTTCGATAATGCTTTATCTCCCATATGCGATAACTCTAATAATGCTTTGATATTTTAAATCCACCTGCTGAAAGTATTCCGTATAAAATACCCATGAAAATTATTGAACGTGTTATGGACAATCACTATAAAGGGGATGGAACTGTCCATCCTAGAGATCATTTACTGTTTTTGCATGAATTATGCGGGTTATTCAAGTGTGCAGGTATCTCTATGGATGAAGTGAAGAAGAAGCTATTCTCCGTTTCATTTGTCCGGTAAAGCGGCGCATTGGTATAAATTGTTGGAGAATAGGCATTCTCTTGGTTGGGAGGAAATTGCATCTCTCTTTTATTCTAAATTTTATCCTCCGCATGAAGTGCATATTGATAGGAATTATATTTATAACTTTTATCCTCGTGATGGAGAGAGTATTTCTCAAGCGTGGGGGAGATTGAAATCTCTAATGCTCAAATGTCCCATTCATGAGCTCCCCCGTAATGTTATTGTTAACAATTTTTATGCGAGGCTTTCGGGACAACACAAGGACTATCCGGACGCGTGTTCGGAGGGATCTTTCACAAGCAAGGAGGTTGAAGCTAGGTGGGACCTCCTTGATCGGATTGAGGACAACGCTGAAGGATGGGAGAACAATGAAGGTAAAGAGTCAGGTATAAATTATGATTATGAATGCATTGAAGCTTTTATGGATACCGATAAATTTCGAAATATGAGTGCTACTTATGGTCTTGACTCTCAAGTTGCTGCAAATCTTTATAAAGCCTTTGCTTCTCATTTTGAATTGCCTAAAAATAATTTTGATAAGTATCATGAACCTTTTAAAGAGGCTTGCATGAAGAATGAAATTGTTGTTAATTATTGCAATAAGCATGCTCAAACTCCTAAGAATGCTATTTCCTATAAGCATGTTAATTTTTGTGGAATACATAGACCTTGTGGAATTAATCAAATCAAAGATGAATATTGCATCCATCATGCTAATGAAAAAACTAGAAAGTGGTTTAGGGCTCTAGATGATCTTGGTAAAAAAGTTTGAGCCCTCTATCCTTTTATTTGTGAAGTTTGCCATGAAGTGGGTCATTTTAATTTTCAATGTTCCTCCAGTGATATTTTGAACCCAATGAGTGCTGCAAATTTGTATTGTGATGATGAAATTACTCCTAATCAGCATGATGAACTTACTTTATTTTTGGGGTGTGAAGAACTGTCGAGAAAAATCTCTTGGTTACATATGAGTGATCTTGATATTGATGATGTCCTGCATGGGTGTTTTTCTTATTGCATTGATAATAGCCATACAAATACTTACATACAAAATATTTTAGAAGATGACACCTTGCCAAAATATGATAGGGCCGCTGTGTGTTTTCAACTAATTAATGAAAAGGAGGGATCCTCCCAAGTTTCTTCTATTGTTTCGAAAGTAAATCAGGTTATGCGGACAAGCCACCCTTCAAGCCTCTCCCTCCTGAAGAAGGGAACGAGGAGAAGGAAGAGAAGGAGAAGAAGAAGGGAACGAAGAAGAAGAAGAAGAAGAAGAAGAAGGAGAATAAAAAGAAAGAGGTAACATCATATCCCCGCGTGAATGAGATAACACTAGGTAACCGTAAGTATGTTGCTCCTAATGATTATTGTGATAATGAATCTGAATACGATGATCTTCCTATGCCCTTTACATACATTAGCAATCATAATTTGAATGAGCACACTACTTTTGATATTGCAAATCTCTGGGAAATTAATTCTGAAAATGATGACAATGTGCCTTCGATCCCTAATGATTATTATAAAGAATGCTATGATATAGGTTCTAACTATCCTTATGAAACTTGTCATAGTCATGATTGGGTTACCAAAAACAATTCCCTTAATATGCAACTTGTTTACCATGTTCAAATTCTTGATAATAATCCTGCTCCAATTACTATTAATGAGAATAACTCTTCTTATGCCAAATTTAATGATACTTCTATGCATATGAACCATGATAAGAATGTTTTAAGTGATGGGTATATTGTGGATTTCATCAATGATGCTACTGAAAGTTATTATGAGAGAGGGAAATATGGTTATATGCATCTTAATAATATTAAGTTTCCCCTCTTTATGTTGAGAATCTTGAAGTTACTCGTGTTTTATCCTCTTATGCTTGTCACTTTGTTCTTCATGAATTCATTTGTGTACAAGGCTCCTCTTCATAGGAAGCATGTTAGACTTAAATGTGTTTTGAATTTGCCTCTTGATGCTCTCTTTTGCTTCACATTCTATCTTTTGCGAGTGCATCATTAAAACTGCTGAGCCCATCTTAATGGCTAAAAAGAAAGAACTTCTTGGGAGATAACCCATGTGTTATTTTGCTACAGTACTTTGTTTTATATTTGTGTCTTGGAAGTTGTTTACTACTGTAGCAACCTCTCCTTATCTTAGTTTTATGTTTTGTTGTGCCAAGTAAAGTCTTTGATAGAAAAGTAAGTACTAGATTTGGATTACTGCGCAGTTCCAGATTTCTTTGCTGTCACGAATCTGAGCCCACTGCCCTGCAGGAAGCTCAGAAAATTATGCCAATTTACGAGCATGATCCTCAGATATGTACGCAACTTTCATTCAATTTGAGCATTTTCGTTTGAACAGGTCTGGTGGCCTAATAAAATCCATCTTTACGGACTGTTCTGTTTTGACAGATTCTGCCTTTTATTTCGCATTGCCTCTTTTGCTATGTTGGATGAATTTATTTGATCCATTGATGTCCAGTAGCTTTATGCAATGTCCAGAAGTGTTAAGAATGATTGTGTCACCTCTGAACATGTTAATTTTTATTGTCCACTAACCCTCTAATGAGTTGTTTCGAGTTTGGTGTGGAGGAAGTTTTCAAGGGTCAAGAGAGGAGGATGATATACTATGATCAAGAAGAGTGAAAGCTCTAAGCTTGGGGATGCCCCGGTGGTTCACCCCTGCATATATCAAGAAGACTCAAGCGTCTAAGCTTGGGGATGCCCAAGGCATCCCCTTCTTCATCGACAACATTATCGAGGTTCCTCCCCTGAAACTATATTTTTATTCCATCACATCTTATGTGCTTTTTCTTGGAGCGTCTGTTTGTTTGCTTTTGTTTTTGTTTGTGTTTGAATAAATTGGATTACATCATGCTTGTGTTGGAGAGAGACACGCTCCGCTGGTTCAAATGAACACATGTGTTCTTAGCTCATAATATTCATGGCGAAGTTTCCTCTTCGCTAAATTGTTATATGGTTGGAATTGGAAAATGATACATGTAGTAATTGCTATAATGTCTTGGGTAATGTGATACTTGGCAATTGTTGTGCTCATGTTTAAGCTCTTGCATCATATACTTTGCACCTATTAGTGAAGAATACATAGAGCATGCTAAAATTTGGTTTGCATAATTGGTCTCTCTAAGGTCTAGATAATTTCTAGTAAGGTGTTTGAACAACAAGGAAGACGATGTATAGTCTTATAATACTTGTAATATGTCTTTTATGTGAGTTTTGCTGTACTAGTTCATCCTTGTGTTTGCCTCAAACAACCTTGCTAGCCTAAACCTTGTATCGAGAGGGAATACTTCTCATGCATCCAAATACTTGAGCCAACACTATGCCATTTGTGTCCACCATACCTACCTACTACATGGTATTTCTCCGCCATTCCAAAGTAAATTGCTTGAGTGCTACCTTTAAACAATTCAAAATTTATTACCTCTTATTTGTGTCAATGTTTTATAGCTCATGAGGAAGTATGTGGTGTTTATCTTTCAATCTTGTTGGGCAACTTTCACCAATGGACTAGTGGCTTCATCCGCTTATCCAATAGTTTTGCAAAAAGAGTTGGCAATGGGATTCCCAGTCCCAAATTAATTAACAAAAATAGACACTCCTCCATGGTATGTGATTGTTGGACGGCACCCGAAGGATTCGGTTAGCCATGGCTTGTGTAAGCAAAGGTTGGGAGGAGTGTCATCATAATAAAACTAAAATAAAAAGGCACTCCTTCATGGTATGAGATTGTTGGCGGGCACCCGAGGATTCGGTTAGCCATGGTTTGTGAAAGAAAGGTTGGAAGGAGTGCCATCCAAAAATAAAAATAAAATGGGAGCCGCTCTTTGAAGGTTTGTCTGGCAAGGGGGTTAGAGTACCCGCTACCATTCGTTGACAACAACATACACCTCTCAAAACTTTACTTTTATGCTCTCTTTATGTTTTCAAAATCAAAGCTCTAGCACAAATATAGCAATCGATGCTTTCCTCTTTGAAGGACCATTCTTTTACTTTCAATGTTGAGTCAGTTCACCTATTTCTCTCCACCTCAAGAAGCAAACACTTGTGTGAACTGTGCATTGATTCTTACATATTTGCATATTGCATTTGTTATATTGCTTTGCATTGACAATTATCCATGAGATATACATGTTACAAGTTGAAAGCAACCGCTGAAACTTAATCTTCTTTTGTGTTGCTTCAATGCTTTTACTTTGAATTATTACTTTATGAGTTAACTCTTATGCAAGACTTATTGATGCTTGTCTTGAAGTGCTATTCATGAAAAGTCTTTGCTTTATGATTCAGTTGTTTACCCATGTCATATACATTGTTTTGATCGCTGCATTCACTACATATGCTGTACAAATAGTATGATCAAGTTTATGATGGCATGTCACTCCAGAAATTATCTTTGTTATCGTTTTACTCGCTCGGGACGAGCGTAACTAAGCTTGGGGATGCTGATACGTCTCCAACGTATCGATAATTTCTTGTGTTCCATGCCACATTATTGATGTTATCTACATGTTATATGCACACTTTATGTCATATTCGTGCATTTTCTGGAACTAACCTATTGACGAGATGCCGAAAGGACGGTTGCTGTTGTTCTCGCTGTTTTTGGTTTCGAAATCCTAGTAAGGAAATATTTTCGGAATCGGACGAAATCAACGCCGAAAGTCTTAGAAATACGCGAAGCTTCCGGAGCACCGAAGAAAGGACAGAGGGGTGCCGGGGGGCCCCACACTGTGGGCGGCGCGGCCCAAGGGGGGCGCGCCCCCTATGGTCCGGGCAGCCCGAGGCCCCTCCGACTCCGACTCTTCGCCTATTTAAGTCGTCGTGACCTAAAACCTCGACACCAATTGACGAAACTCCGAAAAGTTACCGTGGCGCCGCCGCCATCGCGAAACTCCAATCCGGGGGACGAACTCTGTTCCGGCACCCTGCCGGAGCGGGGAAGTGCCCCGGAAGGCTTCTCCATCGACACCGCTGCCATCTCCATCGACACCGCTGCCATCTCCACCGCCATCTTCATCACCGCTGCTGCTCCCATGAGGAGGGAGTAGTTCCCCATCGAGGCTCGGGGCTGTACCGGTAGCTATGTGGTTAATCTCTCTCCATGTACTTCAATACAATGATCTCATGAGCTGCTTTACATGATTGAGATCCATATGAGTTTTGTATCACAATTCATCTATGTGCTACTCTAGTGATGTTATTAAAGTAGTTCTATTCCTCCTGCATGTGTGTAAAGGTGACTAGTGCGTGCACCGTGTGGTTCTTGTCGTAGGCTATGATCATGATCTCTTGTAGATTGTGGAGTTAATTATCATTATGATATTATTGA
>NC_061512.1:41471670-41548234 GCF_022539505.1 Lolium rigidum
CTTGCTGTCTTTGTTACTTTCTGCTCGTTATTTCACTCTTTACTCTGCTATAAAGCTGTTACTACTTGATAAACTCTTGCGAGCAAGTCTGTTTCAGTGCAGCTGAATTGACAACTCCGCTGTTAAGGTTTTCAAGTATTCTTTGTCTCCCCTCGTGTCGAATCAATAAATTGGGTTTTACTTCCCTCGAAGACTGTGCGATCCCCTATACTTGTGGGTCATCAACGCCCAAGAAGCTTAGGAGGTTCACGCAAATATTCTTCGTAACGTGCATCACGTCGATTGCAGAGCGGACTTCTAGGACTTTCCAATATTCTAGCTGCCAGAATATAGATTTCTTCTTCCACATGGCTGCGTGCCGTGTGCCTCCCTTCGGAACTGATCGTCGCGGGGACCCTTTCCAAAGATGACTTTCAAATCCTTGACCATATCAAATACCTCGGCACCGGTGTTCCGCGAGCTTCGGCCGGTGATCTGCCTCTGACCGTTGTAATGCTTGCCTTTCTCTTCTTGGATGACCTTTCGGAAGAAATCAACGATGCCCAAGGTACACGTTCTTCTTACAATTTGGCAAATGTACACTTTCGAGCCTCATGTAAGCGGTGCGTGCATGCATTGTATCCCTTATTTGACCGGTCCCGAAAGGTTACTAAGAGCAGGCCAATCGTTGATGGTTACGAAAAGCAACGCTCGTAGGTCAAATTCCTCTTCTTTGTGCTCATCCCACACACGGACACCAGGTCCGCCCCCACGACCTGTAAAAGTTCATCAACTAATGGCCTTAGGTACACATCGATGTCGTTGTCAGGGTTGCTTCGGACCTTGGATGAGCACCGGCATCATAATGAACTTCCGCTTCATGCACAACCAAGGAGGAAGGTTGTAGATGCATAGAGTCACGGGCAGGTGCTATGGGCTGGAGCTCGTGCTCGCCAAAAGGATTCATGCCATCCGTACTTAGACCAAATCTTATGTTCCTTGCGTCAGCTGCAAAATCTTTAAACTCTCTGTCGATCTTTCTCCATTGCGTTCCATACTGCGGGGTGTCTCAACTCCCCGTCCGACTTACGGTCCTCTTTGTGCCATCGCAACAACTTGGCATGCTCTTTGTTCCGCGAACGGACGTTTCAACCGTGGTATTATAGGAGCATACCACATCACCTTGGCGGGAACCCTCTTCCTGGGTTTTCGGCCTCAACATCGCCATCGGGGTCATCGTACTCGATCTTATAACGCAATGCGAGTGCATACCGGGCATTCATTCAAATTCTCGTATTCACCACGGTAGAGGATGCGGTCGTTGATGCATGCATGTATCTTCGTAACCTCTAAACCTAGAGGGCCGACAACCTTCTTTGCTTCGTACGTACTGGCGGGCAACTCGTTATTCTTTGGAAACATATTCTTCAACATTTTCAGCAAGTTTTCAAGTGCCGAGTCAGCTACACCTGCTTGTGCCTTCCATTTCAGCAAATCCAGTGTGCAGCCCAGCTTCTTCAGACCATCATCGCATCCGGGGTACGGCGCGCTTCACAGTGATCCTCTAACATGCGATCAAAATTCTCCCTCTCCTTTTCGGTTTCACAGCGTCTCCGTGCATCAGCAATGGTCCGACCAAGATCATCAACGGGATCATCACGTGCCTCTTCTTCACCTTCCCCTTCACTTTCCCCTTCACCTTCAGCATCCTACATGAAAGTATCACCGAAATGAGCAAGATAGCTTTCATCGATGAAATCATCCCCTTCTTCATCTTCTTCCATTATAACCCCTCTTTCTCCATGCTTGGTCCAACAATTATAGCTTGGCATGAAACCGTGCCGAAGCAGGTGCATGTGAACATCCGATTGAGGAAGAGTAACCCTTTCCGATTCTTACGTTTAACACATGGACGGATAACAAACCCCCGCTTGTTCGCATTAGCCACTACGAGGAAATCTTTCAAACCCGTACTCGAACTCGCCGTGAGAGTCGGTTACCGTACATCCATTGCCGATTCATCTGCATTATTATAATATAAAATATATAATTAACCATCATGCATTTGTTAAACTAACTAGCTACAAACAATATAAATTAAACAATGAACTACACACATGCATATTTTATCAATGACACATCAAAGGTTCAAGTTGCTAACCGCGATCGAGGAGGAAAAAATAAATGAGAAAGCTCAAGTGTGGCTCCAACACTTCATATCATGTTTGTTTAATGCTCTTGGGGCATTTCATCAAACACCTTATGTGCATAAGAGGAACCAAAAGCAAACCTAACACTCACTTGTGAAGTTTGTGAAGAGAATGGCTCTAAATGGCTAAGTGTTGGCTGCTGGATGGGTATATATAGGGGAGGGGCTTTAGTCGCGGTTGGCACAATAGCCATGACTAAGGCCTTCGGACACTGCTAGTCGGGGTTGGCCTGGCCAACGCGACTAAGCCCCCCACGATGCACCGGCTGACCCGCAGGTGCGCCACGGGCCCAGGGAGCCTTTGGTCGCGGTGGCCGCCACCTCAAACACCACCAAGGTGGCTGCACCCCATAGTGGCCGGCGCCCCCTCTCCCCAAACCCTAGCCGCCCCGCTCCTCCACTTCCCGCACGCTTAGCGAAGCTCCGCCGGACTTCTCCACCACCACCGACACCACGCCGTCGTCGCTGTCGGATTCAAGAGGAGCTACTACTTCCGCTGCCCGCCGGAACGGGGAGGTGGACGTCGTCTTCATCAACAACCGAACGTGTGACCGAGTACGGAGGTGCTGCCCGTTCGTGGCGCCGGAACCGATCGTGATCAAGATCTTCTACGCGCTTTTGCAAGCGGCAAGTGAACGTCTACCGCAGCAACAAGAGCCTCATCTTGTAGGCTTTGGAATCTCTTCAAGGGTGAGACTCGATACCCCCTCGTTGCTACCGTCTTCTAGATTGCATCTTGGCTTGGATTGCGTGTTCGCGGTAGGAAAATTTTTGTTTTCTATGCAACGTTATTGTACACCGGCCACCACATTGGCCGCACCACCAAGAGGCACCAAGGCCGGTGCCCTAGCTGCCCCCTCTCCCCAAATCCTAGCCGCCCCCTCCACATACTACTCCCATAGCGCTTAAGCGAAGCCCTGCCGAAATTCTCCATCACCACCACCACCACGCCGTCGTGCTGTCAGGATTCCGAGGAGGATCTACTACTTCCTATGCCCGCTGGAACGGGGAGAAGAACGTCGTCATCAACACCGAACGTGTGACTGAGTACGGAGGTGCTGCCCGGCTGTGGCACCGTCAAGATCTTCTACGTGCATTTGAAAGAGGCAAGTGATCATCTTCAGCAACAATGAGATCTAATCTCGTAGGCTTTGGAAATCTTCGAGGGTTAGTCTCATCACCTTCTCGTTGCTACCATCTTTTAGTTTGGATCTTGGCTTGTTGTTCGTTCTTGCGGTAGGAAATTTTTGTTTTCTATGCTACGAATCCCTTCAAAGATCTCCGACTATTTTTACTACTCCCAACGGGAGCGATGGTTTGCTGAAATTCAAGCAGACATGAAGATCTCCGACTATTTTTACTACTCCCGACGAGAGCGCTGGTTCACTGGAATTCAAGCAAATTTGAAGACTCTTTATACATGAAGTTATCATCTAAAAAGGCCTCTGAAAAATACGAGCGCTACAATAGATGGTAATTAACGGGACTTACAACAATATATAATTATCCTCTGCTGAAGCCTCAAGAATAAGAGAGTGCTGCTGATGGCAAGGATAAAAACTACTTACAAAAAGACCCATCCCGTACTTTAAACTACAGAAGTACTAAAGAACGACAGAGTCGACATCAGGCACGGTCCCTTCGATTTAATTCAGGGGCTGCCGCCTAAACATACATCATCGGTTGAAGCGAAGTTGCACATTACTACGGGTTCAACGAACCTGTAACAAGAGCTGATCACTCAAAGATTCGCCTCCGATAAACTTACAAACAATGGCATCAACGATGCTCAAGGTGCATTAAGAATTACCCCTAGAAACAAACAACAATATGTCAACGGCACCTAAAGAAAACTATAACATCGGATTGCTCGACTTGAATCTACACACGGTTGCAAGCATCCGTGCCTAGACTCGGGGGCTACTCCCATCAGGAGCGCTGGACGCGCACCCGATAAAATTATTGACTCCTCCGGAACATCATCAAAATCATTGACTCCTCCGAGACATCAACCAAATCATCGACTCCTCCGGGAAATCATATGAATCATCGACTCCTCCGGGATATCATCAAAATCATTGATTCCTCTATCAGTGGCGGAGCGTGACCAAAAGTGAAGGGGGGACAAAAAATGCCGCAAAATCAACTCTTGGCGCTAATTTTGCTGCAATTTTATGCATAACATCAAGAGATGATATTCAAGATTCAAAAAGACACTTATTATTTCTTGATTTATGAAATTTTCATAGCCTATGTACGAGAGGGAAAAATATCGCCAAGATCGAACGATGGACGAATTCCTTGATTTACATAGAAATCAACGGACAATAGTAAGCATCTTGTAGTTTTATTTGCAGTAATAGTGAAAAAGCTAACCCATGATCCACACCGAGGGACAAAAAGAAAAATCAATTGATGAGCCAACTCCCAAACGCCGAGGTAAAACAATAAACTAACCTACTTCAGCATACCCTATCCCATCCCATCACACAGCCAAATCATAATCAAGCTAGCAGCCATCCGAGGAGGGGAAGCAGAGAACGCGTGCCTCTATCTCCTTCCTCCTCTATGCTTTACTGGCGGTAGAAAACAAAAGGCGGCCGATGTAGAGTAGGCCTAAATATACATCATAGCTTTTGGAAGGGGGGGGGTCACAACCCAGTTTCATCTCCACGAGGCTCCGCTAGTGTCCTCTATGACATCGTCAAAATCATCAACTCCTCTATCTATGATATCATCAAAATCATCGCCATCATCGAAAGCATCCAAATATTCTTGAAACTTGAGGGAATCTACGGTATTCGACTCAGCATTTTTAACACCCCATACATGACTATTTCATATTCATCTACAGGTTCAGGGGTTACTCCCATCGGAAGCGCTGTTTGCGCACCCGATAAAAAATGGCAGCTTCGTCGACAAAGAAGAATAAACCCGAAACGTCGGCATCAACATCAAGATCTTCGAGTAGTACAAGTTGAGTCGATGCGCGGCTGCAAGCACTTGCTCATAGACTCGGGGGCTACTCCCATCGGGAGTGCTTCGCGCACCCGACAAAAAGCAACTTCGATTCTACGTCAAGCACAAGATTCAACATTCAACAGATGGTCAAGACATCCGGATGATGACAACTTTAGTCCCTGCCCGAAGTTTCACTTCAGCCAGACACACGGGGGCTACTGATGTGGACATAACCCTTCGGGTACTCGACATTGCCATACCCGGTGCAAACACTACAAGAAATCTGGTGACTTGCGACCCTCCATATTGGTCGCTGAAAGGTCGTTGTCCCTCATCTGTGACCATGCCGTGACCAATAACTGTTGGTCGCCAGTTGAGCGTCACTGACGGCGCACGACGACCTTCTTATTTAAATGGTCGTAATCCTCTACGACCAAAATGGATGGTCGTAGATTCTATGACCAAAATGTTGGTCACGGGCTGGCCTGCCCAATCCACGTCAGATCCAACGTGGCAAATGCTACGTGGCAGATCGGTGACCAAACCAAATGGTCGTGCATCGAAATCAGCCCAGTCCAGTTCAATGCTTTAGATGGGCCTAGGCCAACAATTCAGCCTATATGTAATTTTTTTCCATATCATTTTTTTCTGTTACATGGGCCAAGCCCAATATTTAAGCTCTTTTATTTTTAGGCCACGACCATTTTGGCACTACAGGTTCAGTTTTCTCTTTTGCACACGATGGTTACACTAATCGATTGCTCCTAGTTGTCGAGTTCCACGTAGAAATGGTTCGCAATAGATTTTTCACTCGTTTACACTTTTTTATCAAGAATATTCAATCAAATTGATTCCGAAGTGATTCATTCCAAAAAATTCAGAACTGAGGTAGTTACGGACTCACAACACAAATTCAAAAGAGTTTACGAGCAACACGTTTAGAACAAAAATCAATAACGAGTTATACACAGGCAGCAAAACATGCGGACCATATCAACTGAAACGGTGCTGCACTATCTTCATTCTTCAGGCATCCTTTTATCCTTTGTCACAGCGGCTGCCTCCAAAGCGTTCACATCCTCAACTATTTTCCAACAGATAAATGACATTAAGACAACAAAGAGTTAAAATGGCAGGAAGCTAATTCACCACAAACTTCAAAAAAAAGGACGGTGTCAAATGGCAGCAAGATAATTCAAGTGTTTTTCTTTCTGCGCATTTTTCTGAACTTAAAAATAGTCTGCACCATATTTCAGATACAAGAGCACATCAGTTATGCCTCTGGTGGAAGAAAATTGTTGTAGATGGACTGCACATAAGACATAGATACAGAGAGGTGAGCAATCGGATGGCCTCATTATAAGCACTACAGCAGCTTGACAACAGAATATCTCGTTTAGACCCCTTCCTACGTTTGTTTACTTTATGCAGTTGCAAGGACAAGTAAATGGGGTGATTCAGTTGATTGTTCACATGCTGCGCAAACACGACTACAGAAGAGCAAATACTGCTATGATTGAGTCCTTCACGAACCAGGACCATCACCTGCATAAATTGTTTCATTTACCATCACTGAAAGATCAGAAGCAGGCAAAATAGGCTGTTTGCATAAAAGATACAATGCCAAAAGAATCTCGGTTGCATATAAGATGCTACGAGAAATACAAAACCACATAACAACCAACTGACCATCCGTGGCCATGCACTTGGTGCTTATTTTACATGAAGTTCCTCCTTACAGACTTACACTAAACTCAACAAGAACTAAAGCATCACTACACAAAACTCACAAAAAATGAAGCTCAGGTGAACAAAGCATTATTTTAAGTTATATGTGCATATGAAATTATCGTGATAAATAGCAAATTATTGATAAACAGCGACTATCAATCCATAAAAAAATGGGATGCAGAAGAGACATGAAGGTAATATTACCCTGGAGGCAGACACAATTCTGGGCCTCCTTGCGGAAGACGTCAAGGCCGGTGTAGTATCCCTTGGCCCTAGGCGGAAGATCTGGCCAAAGGGTCTCAAGCATGAGAGCGCCATCTTCGGGTTCCTACAACAAGATTCCAGTTTCAACAGATGCAGCGCATTAGAGGTTGAGCAAGAAACATTAGTAAAATATGTAGCATGATCATAAGACAGTACAATATATTTATTGTGTGGGTGTATAATAAATCCTCTTGCAAGTTAGAAGCTGCAAAAATCTTTATTTGGGCTTAGTGAAGTAATTGCACAACCAATTTAGACAGAAGAGAAGCCTTGTCCATGTCTATCCTTCAAATTATAAGTGTATTGGGGTCAGATGGACCATTCTATCTCATATCATTTACACTTAAATTTACCACTTCACACTTTACTTTAAATTATTTTGTAAGTATGTCTCACAAGGTTTAATTACTGCCATTTTTTCAATACAGATTAAATTACTACCTCATCACCCTAATCTTCTCTATAAATAGAAAATGCTAAATCGCTTACATAGGAATAGGTAAAAAATACCATACACAGGAAAAGGTAATCAGCATATGTATAGTGTCTAAGACATTACAGAAGTGACTTTACCTAATCCAATTGCTTGCTGTCCAGAAGCAGACCATATATCCTAAGCAGCACGCATGTGCACCTGCGTCAATTAGAAGCACTACAACTCAGCAACTGAGACAAATATCTGCATCAATCAATCGGTCCAGCAATGCAATATATAAGCCCAGCTACAATAGATATACTCCTTTGATAAAAAAAACCATGCATGCAAAGATGCTAAAACTGAAAGAGCAGGATAACTCCTTTTGATTATATCCTCATGTATATCGTGCACTTCTAGTTCATATATGGACAAATATGCGAGTAAAACACAATCAGTAAGCATAAAACTAAACTGCAAGTCAAACACAATCAGTACACTTTTTTGAACGTTGCCTCCTCCTACACCACCCGGAAACAAGGAACCCTATCAAACTACTATAAACTCAAGTACAAAGAAATACAGTACAAGTCTATGTAAGAAACAAATTATCATCTAAATTCAACATACTAGCAGTAAACTAACCACCACATACTGCAGCTAGATCTGTATTATAATGCAACCTTGGAAGGTAACAATAGAAGTGTACAAATAAGTGCATTCAATTGAGAGATCTTTGAGCTGATAATTGCTATGTACACGAAAATATCAGAACATCTGCAATGATAAACAGCGAGGTTTACCACTAGAACACATTGCAATAACAATACTGCCTCCAGCCCTATGTTGACTCTGTGTGTATCAAATTCTAGATAAATTGCCCCAACACATAGTGGAGCTAATTCCTAGACATAGTGGAGTCGATTCATCACATAGTGAAGCTAATTCAAGACATAGTGGAGTTGATTAATCAAACTTCAGTAGCAAAGACTGATACTAATCGCTAGAAAATAAAAATTAGACCATGTTCACACAATATCGAGTAAATTGCAACGACTCTAGTGAAACAATATTTAGTAATATAATTTATGGCTAGCTTCGTGACTACCTCTCCTTGCTTGGTATGTGAGACATCTCGCCTAGTAGCTATGTATGTTCTGGCAGTCGTGAAAGTATACTAGACACGGAGGAGGGACGGAGACCACGGGTCACGCTGGACGGCTAGTTTAAAATCCTCGTCGACGAAGGGCAGCGCCTCGTTGTCTCCAGATCAGACACGGAGGAGGGACGGAGGCCAGGCAGTGAAGAGTACACCATGGCGGCGCGGTGGTGGGGTGAACGAGGGCCGGGTGGGTCGTGGCGGCGGATAGGGTTGTGTTGTGTCTTGGGATGTAGAAAGGGCATGTTGGAGAGAGAGGCCGGCGCCCGCCAGTGTAATAGGAACCGCGCTTGGAACTGAAAATTCGATACGCGCGCAGACACCCCGTGCTGGGAACCAAAAGTTTCCTCCGCACTAGTTTACACCTCACTCTATATTATTGAAACTGACTGCAGCTGGGACCCTCCTCTCTTAGGCCCACGGTTCCATGGAGTTTGTTCAGAACGGTAGTTTATTGTCTACAAAAATAGTACTAGTGGTAAACTTTTTGCAATAACAACTTTGCCTAATTTGAGATGAATTATATGTAAAAACTAAATCTTTTGCCATAGAGTATTTTTTGTACAAAATAATAGTGTCATAAATATTTGTGAAATATCTATGTTTGCTTCTATATGTTTTACAGGTGACATTTACAAAACAAAATTCATATTTAGAGATCATAAAAAACCGCTTATGAATGAAAGTATGGTTCATCCTCTAAGATATAAAACACCACAACTTTCCAGGGTCAATTGCAAGTAGAAAGACACAATTCGTTACCGCGCCGAAGCAACACCAATTCTTGCCACAAAAAAAATGTAGTTGGGCTTAAGGTGGAATGTGTTGCGTGCTTTTGAATTGCCATCCAGTAACGAAGTTTGTCCCAACACTTTTCCCATCCTGAAGTCCCTCTCCTCTATATGACAGTCTGCATAGTTTGTTCAAATAACTCTATATTGTGCGCATGTGTGCATCTTGGGATGGTAAAAATCTTGATGCTGGGAATTAGCAGTCATGACAATTTAAATTAGTCGTAATCGGCTAGAATTAAGGTCATGGACCGTATTGTTTTCTATATGACCAATTCAAGTATGGAAATTATGACCTTTATGACCAGAATTGTCGTAGAAAATTAGGGTTTGGACCCTCCCAAACGGCTAACGACCAATTGATGTGAAATTGTCATAGAGTTAAGACCAATTTATTCGTGGTCATTGTAAGAAGGTCACTAGTTAACATATTTCTTGTAGTGAAACTATGAAGCTGGACCAGAACAAGGACTCAACAAGCTGGATCCACAGAGAAAATCAACTTGAATTACGAGAAAGAATACTCCAATACGAACCCTACTAGGACTCTTGTAAACCATAGTTTGGCTGATATATAAAGGCAGGCACGGGCACCCTTGGGGGGGGGGGGGGGGATCTGAAAAACAGAAAACATAGAGGCGACACGCCTAGATATCACAACCCGCAGATTAGAACTAGACTAGATACAACAACTCCGCCTATGGTGGCCCCGTGTACACATATATTCATATAGTGGATTGCTAGAAAGACGTAGCGATCCTCCACCGCGGGGACGTGCACCTGGGTACGTCGTGTACCGTCTCGCTCCCGGAACTTCCATCGTCGCCTTTCTCTAAACGCAAGCCCCCATGGTGGGCATTGCCGAGGAGCCGCCTCGACACCGGCCCTTCCGACGACCAGTAGTAGGCCGCGCGACTGCGAGTAACCGAGGCCGGTGTAGGCCGCACGACGGCGAGTAGGTACGGCCGTTGTAGTTTTAGGTTAACTCGACTAACCATCTCGGTAAAGATGGTCCTTTTGGCCAATCAATAGTAATGAACAAATAATATGGTTACCTAGTCATTGCCGACCGGGTCCTGATGCTATGAACGCGGACACTTTCCACGACTGCGCAACGTCCGCGGAGACGCAAACCTCATGCATATTTGGGCCAGATTTGCATCGCCGTGGACGGTCCGGTTACTATGCATCGCCCCGCTGGAGAAGGACCCAGACGCATTTTCGGTCACGGCGGTCGCAAACGGTCGCTCAGTGTCCATTTGAGTCGCGCAGCTAGAGATGCCCTAAATATCAGCACCGAACGTAACATGGGCCGAGCCCAAGGAGGCCCGGGCCAGCCGATTTCTTAAGCGGCCCTGATCGGAGCGCCCGCGTATAGGTGTGCCCAAGCCAAACCCTGTCTTCTCCTCTCCCACTCCCCCCTGCCGGCCGCCGCCTCCCAGTCGCGGCGAGCCCTTCTTCCCCAAACGTAACCTAGGGTTCGCCCTTCTCCTTCCCCTTCCCCTCCCACCGTCGCAGCCTCCGCTCCAACAAATCCCCACCCTCGTATTCGTCTTCCTGATCCCCGGCGGTTGCCGCGCGTCCCCCCGACGGCGCGATGAGGTTGGAGAAGTGCTGGTTCTGCTCCTCCACCGTCTACCCCGGCCACGGCATCCAGTTCGTCCGAAACGACGCCAAGGTAATTTATTTGCCGTATCAAGAACCTGTGGTGGTGCCATGTGCCTCATCTCTTTAGCCTCTGTGTCGTCGTGGTAGCAGAACATGCTTGGACGCCAGCCATGTTAGTTATTAACCTATCAAGAACCTGGTGGTGAGCAGCTCCGGTTTTATTCTGTCCATGTCTTGCTTCCCATGTTATTTTTTTTTGCACGGAGAATTTAACGTAGGAGAGAGCGAACCTTGTGGAAAAATGATATTAGAACGATTCTTATGAGATTCGATTCCTGTGCTGTATCGAGTGTGAAATTTCTTCAGAGAGAACTCAACATTGGAGAATGAAATTATGGAACGAAGATAAGTAGATTAGATGGAGTAAGATAGAATTTCTATCTCCTATTCTATAAGGATCATCTAGAAAGCAGAGAGCTTTGGTTCCATTCAAATTGAAAAGCTGACGTAGATGTTAAGTGGTCGGAATATCCATAAAGGAGCACATTATGGAAACTGTTCGTATGAGGTTCATCATACCTTGTTGAAGTTAATTAATCCCTTCAACTTTAACTTCTGCTTCTATCTGGATCTGCACGTACACACCTGTAGCCTTATGAACAGCTGAAGACTCAACAATGTTTATGTCATCCTTACCTTTGAAGCATTTTCTGTAGCTTCGCACGTGCTTGTATCTGTATTCGGTTACTGGCATGTCACGTAACCAGGTTGCTTACATCTGATTGTCAGGTATTCCGCTTCTGCCGATCAAAATGCCACAAGAACTTCAAGATGAAGAGGAACCCCCGCAAGGTTAAGTGGACCAAGGCGTACAGGCGCCTGCGCGGCAAGGACATGACGCAGGTAAACAAGCCCACTGTTTTCTACATCCTTCCATTACCCAGTATGGAGTCTTGTGTGGGTCCTAATCGAGTCGTTGTCTGGATCAACCAGGACACGACGTTTGAGTTCGAGAGGAAGAGGAACAGGCCGGAGCGCTACGACCGGATCCTCACAGAGCAGACTCTCAAGGCCATCCCGCTCATCACCAAGATCAGACATGAACGGCAGAAGAAACACATCACAGAGAGGTCGGTTGCTGTTTCCCTGACTCGTCGTATCTGATTGTTCTTGGAATGGTTTCGTTGTCTAACGCACACTGTACTTTTTTTTCCCCGTCTAACAGACAGAAGGGCGGTAAGAGCATGTCACGTAAGAAGGACGCCAAGGAGCTGGAGCAGGATCTTCAGATGCTTCCTAAGAAGGACACCGTGGCGTATGAAGCTACTAAGCAGAAGGTTATCGTTTCTCAGCTCAAGACCGAAGAGAATCTTATGGAAGAGTAGTGGAATGGAAATGTTTCGGTGCTTGCATGTTCACATGGTCCTTTGTATGCAGTACTACTTTGGGTTTTGTAAGGTTGTAGACGGTGATGACGTTTGTTTTCGACTGAGTACTAGCAGGTTTTGTGTGTGCTGTAATGGTGCAGACTATGGTCGGATTTGTTACCTTACCGTTAATAGAATCGTGAACTTAATCAGTCATTGTTGGTGTGGTCATTTTACTACATGAAAAATTCAGGCAGTTGTTGCTTTGGAAGAATTCCAGATTTGTCTGAAGGATAATCTTGTCTCAGTATCTCAAGAGGATATAGTCTTTGTTAAGCTCTCTGTGTCCAAATTCTCTGGGTATTGCAAAGTTTTATTAACCTGTTTATGTAAGCATACTAGCAGAGATATACCTACTGATGCAAACTGTTTAGTTTGTCGGTGATCGAGCATATCAGCAAATACAGTTGCCACTAGCCAAGTCATCTGAGAGTTAGAATTATGTCTTCTTTTAACATCTGAGGTGTTTTTCGTGCTATACTGGTCCGGTCTTACTGGGAGATTCCAGTGTTTGGAGAAGCTGCGTTGTTCTCCGCTTTGTCCGTGGTCAGAGACCCCACATCAAAGGCGAAATTAACATTCTACTTCCTTTTCAGCTTCATGAACACTAGATATAGTTTCCCATGTCACTGCTACATGTATTATTTCATTCAACTTATTTAGTTGCATTAAGGTAACTGCTGGTGCATCGTCTCTGTCAAAAAATATTGGCATTGGAGGACTCCAAAACAGCACTGTGAAGTTCGAAATCTTGGACACTGCTTGTCAGGGGTGGTGCATATTAGAACTTTGCTTAAGTCTTACATATGGTTCATCCTTGCTCGGATTTGGGGTACATGATTTCTGTACCATCTTGTGCTTTCACAAACATTTTCTCTTTACCTTATTTGTGTTGCCTGCAAGCATTTAAAATGTTTCTCTTAGTTCTTACCACATGAGAATTGGTCAATTTTCAAGTATGCTGCATTAGAACCTGTGAACTACAGGGGAGCTGGTGCTGCAATCGTTGTCTATGACATAGCAAGTGCAGAATCATTTAACAAAGTGCAGTACTGGGTCAACGTATATCATCTTCCCCCTGATGAGCTGCGTGAACATTCCGCGACTTCCTCTTATCCATAATGAGTTTGCGGTTTTAACAAAGTCACTTCGTTCTACTTCCTCTTGTCTAATGAGTTCGCGGTTTTAGTTCAGGTTTTGTGGAACAATCCGTGACTTTGTTAAATTGGGACATTGATGCTGAATGTATTACAAGGAGATTTTTACCATATTCGTTGCTTTCTGAAGGATGCACAAGAGTATGCAGACAGGAACAGTGTGTTTTTTGTTTAGACATCAGCAAAAACGGATGATAATATGAACAAACTATTTGAGGTGTGTATGAGGATTCAGGATTACATAAGCTATTTGCTTTTGCATATAGAGGTGGTGACTGACCTGGAGAAACATTAAAATCACCAAATCTCTGTTCATCAGTTTCTGTTGAGTGATGCAGAAGTGGTGTCAGACATAATCAGTGCGTGATTATTACATGATATGCTGAATGCCGTGTCTTCACGACCAATAATGCAAGAGTATTGTGCGTAATTGAAATGATGGAATTTACATGGTATTGTAAGAAAAATATACGGGGACTGAAATAGTTTTGAAGTTGCTCTATTCGGCTTTCTCTTTGTTCCAAATTTCCAATCACTCCTTATGTAATCACCACTGTGAGGTAACTTTTGCATTGCAGTGTTCTGACCACCACACTGCCTTGAACCCTGCCCCTTAGGTTTCTTTTGTCTTTGTTATCTGATAAGCTTTCTGATCTGCTACTGAAAACTTCTCGAAATCTAGATCTTCCTCCCAAGAAGTCCTTGTTCTGTACATACAATTCACTCGATTAATTTCCAATTTTGCCTCTCTTGTCTGTTTTACCAAATGTTCGCCTTTCGTCATGGTATTCTGTTTGACAAAAATTGCACACGTGGGACTCTAGGGATACAGGAGATTCAACATTGGCAGATGATTCAACGAACGACTCTCACAGGCGAGGCCGACTGCCTCCAGTGGAAGTGGACGCCGAGCGACACATACTCAACACGATCATCATACCTGGCCATGTTCCACGGGTCGACCTCTAACCCTACCTGGATGCACATATGGGAGGCTTGGGCACCGCCGAAGGCGAAATTCTTCCAGTGGCTGGCCTCCCAAGATCGCTGCGGGACCGTTGAGTGCATTGCACGCCGCGGGCTACAACAACATCCACGTTGCTTGCTTTGCGACCAGAACTGGTGACCATGCACCATCTGCTCATTGAGTGCCCCTTCTCAAAATAAATCTGGCACGATGCATTGGCCTGGCTTTGGATGACCTATAGGATCCCTACCTTAGCAACAACGACAACCTCGCTCTTCGACTAGCTTGTTGAGGTCAAGCTGGCAAACCCAAAGTAAGGGCCTTGCAACGACAACTCTGCTACTACCCTGGATGATCTGGAAACATAGGAACGAATGTGTCTAACGACTGCGTCTTTGACCGAGCGTAGTCCTCAGTGATGATCAAAATCAAAGAGGAGGCACCCCCATGGGCTCAAGTCGGTGCTTTAGGCATGAGAGGTGTGCTCCGGACAACCTGGGACGTACATTAGTTTCCTTTCCTCTGTTGTTGTATCAAAGTCCTCTAGGAGACATGTAAACAAAACCATTCCTTTTCAATGAAATGAAACACGCGAAAAAGTCCTTTGCATTTTTCTCGAAAAATATACGCGCATTTCTCAGAAAAAAAAAAGAAGTCCCAGAAGGAAGTATACACAAGGGCAGGGCTTAGCAACCAAACCATACCCGGCCTGCCATCCGTGCGTTCCATGGCCAAGCCCAGGTTAACGATGGGCCTTCTTCTACGCAGCCTGCGCGACGCTCGCTCGCTACATCGCCACCCGGCGCCGCCGCCCGTCTCCGCCGAGCTCATTTCCCTCCCTTTTCTCCCCCCGTCGACGACGCCGCGCCGCCGGGACGCTGCCCCCCCGCCGCGCCCCGCTTCTTCCCTGGATCTGACCCTTGTGTGCAGTTCCGTTCCAAGAGGTGGGTGGGCTGTTCGGACTCGACGGATCTCGGGGCACCGTAGGGTTCGCGTTCTTGGACGCGGCCGCCGCAGTGTTGGCACCGCTAACTGACGTCGCCCCGGGATTTCTCCTTTGCAGGAAAGCCTAGGCGGAGAGCTGTGCGGAGTCACGCCAGGAGATGGCGGCGTTCCTGAGGTCAAAGTGTTCGTCAGGTATACTGGTGTTTCGTATTCGCATCACGGCTTTCCAACTGTAGATGTTGTGGGCTGGGTCCTGTACAGTGAGAACTTCTCCAGTACCTGACTTGAGGATGTAGTAGTAGTGTTAAACCATGCATCTTCGCCCTGTGTTGTTTGGCGTCTGTCGTCTTGCCTAATGAACTGAAGCTCGAAATTGTTAGTGGCTATGGTCCAAATCATGACTGCTAGCTGAACCTTGATCAGTTCAGATAATTATTTGTTTGCCCGATAAACTAACCTCTGTAGCATAGGGCAGCGACCAGGTAGATTGTGATTGATTTCCTATCACTTATATGTTACAGAACTAGAATAGCTGGTTCCTGTGCCGGAATACTGGAGTCTGACTGCTCGGCGGCGATTTTGACGGCCAACAACACGTCCGAAAACAGCTCCAGTTTTTGGCATGTCTACAAGAACATTAGCTTGTTGAGAAATGCTCTACCAGGGTGTAGTATTCGCAAAATTGATAGACGTTGTAATACAGTGGCTCACGAACTTGCACGGCAAGCTAAGGTCCATGGTTGTAGGCATATCTGGCTGGCGCCTGTGCCGGAAGCCATTAGGAAATTATGTAATCAAGACTCTGTAAATGACTCTGAGAGCTGATTAAATTTTTTCCCCTCAAAAAAAAAAAAAAAAAAGAATAGCTGGTTCCGAAACATTGGGTTGCTGTACTCACTATCGCTGTAAGAAGATGATATCTTGAGAGCCTGTATCTAGTTGAATCTTATGCACCTGTGATTCCGTCGAAATATGTGTCGATATTCATATTTTTTCATATACCGTGCTGCAGTGTGGTGCTCAGTTTATTGATTCGCATGATGTAAATGCTTATTGATCTATGCAGTTGGGCGTACTCTGATGGGAAGCATTGGAAACAATCTGTATGGGGGTGTTAACTCGTCTGTTGAAACCGTGGCGGGTTCATCTCGCTGTGATGCTATCAGTCAGGTCTTACTGCTTTGCTCAAGCATAAATCTTTCCTTCACCTTAACACGCCCGCAAATCTCTTTTCTTCTGAAAATTTATCATCAGTAAGAAAATTAGCACAATATTCTGTAGGAGTTTTGTTAGCTTCTTATAGGGTGTTTGTGGCTCAAAGATTCTAAAGTGCATATTCTCTCTCCCCCTCCCCTCCCCCAATGACATTGCTATTTAATTATGATGTTGCTTGCTTTATATAGTTCAATAGCTTTCGTTTATAATTGTTGTCAAGATCTAGGACTTTTGTAGTTGCTAGCGATGTCATCATGATTACAGACTAGATCCCTATGACATATTGGACTCTGTGTTTCATTTACAGGGCATTCTTCTTCAGTCTTCATGAAAATTTTCCTAGTTATTTTAGATGTTCTCAGAACCAGCATAGAAATTAAGTGTTTCAACTTAGTTTGTGAAAAAGTTGTCAGTATTGTTGCTAGAGTATGTAGACCTCTTGAAGTGGATTTATGCATTTATGCTTTTGAAGAAGTGAAGCAGTAACATGTGTTATTTTTCTGATTTCAGCAAATCAGGACATTCATCCAGATGAGAACCAACCTCAAGGTGGTAGACAACTCTGGAGCCAAGCGGGTCATGTGCATACAGTCCTTGAGGGGGAAGAAAGGAGCGAGGCTCGGGGACATGATAATTGGTTCCGTGAAGGAAGCACAACCCCGTGGCAAGGTCAAGAAAGGTGATGTGGTCTACGGGGTGGTCGTCCGTGCTGCTATGAAGAAAGGGCGCAGTGACGGCAGCGAGGTCCAGTTCGATGACAATGCTATAGTCATAGTGAACAACAAGGGCGAGCTGATTGGCACTCGCGTCTTTGGTCCTGTTCCCCACGAGCTCAGGAAGAAGAAGCATCTCAAGATCTTGGCGCTGGCTGAGCACATTGTTTGAGACATCGAGCTGTGCTTAGCCATATCTCTCTGTTTTTTTCTGTGGAATGAAACACACATGTGGTTGTCTTCAAGACTGCTCTGGGGATGTTTTCGTTGCTGCCCTGCTATTATTGTATTCCACTTTCTTTTTTCTTGATAGTTTGTGTTTGGAAAAATCTACTCTAAACAGAGAAAATGCACATTGCTTACTTTTCTCGCTTTTACCTGCGAGTTTAATGAGCAATTGAAAACTTGGATTGAATCTAGGCACTAACGGGCAAACCCGATTTGGAATTTACTTTAAGGAAGTTGCGGGCACTTCGTAAGCTTGCTAATACCTTTCAGAGGCGGATTTGGTGTAAACTTAGTGTGACCACTGATATTTAGCTCAAAGTTAAAATAAATAACAGGTGGGATCACTAGTCTACACCCATTCCAAGCGGAGCCTAAGGCCAAATGATATCCCATGGATCGAGACTTAACAAACCCCAGCTCCGCTAGGCCAACGGTACCTGATCACTCAAGTCGAAGTCTCCAAAGCCTCCGCGTCACATATAGGGATGTAAATGATGCAGGAAATTTTCACTCGGAATTTGTATCCTCATCCGTTTTAAAGATGCGTTATGCACTTCTAAAAATCTGTTCGATATGTATGCGGCTGTGACTGTCATCCGAATATCTGACATATCTGATGGCTAGTGTAGATGATATCGCATTGTCATCCTCCGGATATGGATCATCCGATATAATTTTGTGTATCGTATGATGAAACTAGACCTTCCCCAAATATGCATACATCCCATTTAGTCCATCGACCATAGTGTTACACACTTGAATATTTTTTTCATCATGTTGTTTGCGTATGATTTATGTGTGTATCTATTAGATGTTTTGCTCCGGTTTTGTTTTGGTCTCAGTTTGCTCCATTTTCAATTCGAATCCTAGTATGATATAATTTTGGTTACAACTTACAACCCGGGGGGTGCGGTGAAACGGGCTCATTTTCCCCCTCCCCCGCTCTCGGTTAGCTACAGTCCCTGCTCTCCTCCTTATCCAAACCGGGCCGCTCCTTCCTCCTCTCCGCCGGAATAGCCGGCCGGAGATGGAGAGGAGAAGGCGCCGGAGTAGATCTTAGGTGTAGGAGTAGGTTTTTCGGCTTCTTGCTGGATTTTTGGAGTTTGGCATCTTGATCTCCCGCCAAGATCTGGTGCCTCTGGTGGTGGCTTGGCGGCGGCGAGCTCCAATGGTGGGAGCAACCGCGGCGGGCCTTATGCTCCAGAATCGCCTTCAATAAAGGGCCCAGTAGATGCTTTCTTCTTTGCAGGTGTGCGGTGACTGCTCTGCTCCTCCTGGTTGGCCGTGGCGGCAGGGGGGAGAAGCACGGCGGTGCTCAAGATCTCAGGAAGGTTTGTTCCCTGGCCGGCCATGGTGGTGAGGGGGGAACTGCCTTGCCTTCCACTGCAAAGTTTGGAGCTAGTAGGGCTAGCTGGTGCTATCTGCTGAAGGGCAGCATAGCCCTGTCTCTTTCTCTGTCCGGCCATGGTGGCGAGGGGAGAAGAGGGGGCGATGTGGTGTTTTCGACCAGGCGGCGCCAGCTCTATCTTGGTGGTTCTTCGTCAAGCGCAACTACGCAGCCGACACCATGGCCTCTCCCTGTCCCTGTTGGAGCTCGACGCCTCCTCGCAGCCAAGTGATTCGTTTCCGGCGGCTTGGAGGTAGCCAGCAGGGGTGGGTTCTCGCCGGAAGGAAGAGTTCGAGCGGCTTCTCTCCATTCCTTGGCGGCGACGCTTCGAGGATGCCGGCGAGCGATGGCGGTGAAGCTCCAGGACTTGATTGCTTTTTCAACTTTTGTTCTGGGGTGTGTTTTGTATATTTGCAGGCCTTATCCTCAAATACCAGGTTCTTTAGGGCGAGTGTTGTAAAGGGCATGTCTGCAATTTGTACTCGTCACGTGTCACTTTAATGGAATACCATCTTCTATTTTTTTTAAAAAAAAACTTACAACCCGGGCTAGTATGGTCCTATGCCTGCCCTGGTTGTCCCCGCATATAAAATTTATTATAATGTTCAATTTCTTGATAAGCTTATATTTTGAGCTTCTCAAGTTAGCAAGTCGAGTTGACCTAGCTCGATAGCTGACGAGTATTTATCGAGTCGAGCCGAGTCATGGTGTCGATATCCAACCCTGGTATGGTATCCTATCATTACATTCCTCAAATTTATCATGGATTTATTTTCAGCGTATATATTTGGAGTCCAATTCTAGCAGAGATTAAATCTTTGTTTGGCGCAGATTTCGGTGACGTAACAATAACATCAGGTGATTTTGGGTCACTGATCGACATATGGACCCATCGTATGGAGGACCCACATGCCACTTATTACCCTAGACTGCACGTATTCATCAAAACAACAACAAAAAAGTGTACATACTCCTCTGAAGATTTTGGGGCCATGCAGAACTTCAGAGTTTGTTGCCAAGTTTGGATGGCTGGTCAGAGTTAGGCCTATAATTAAGGAGATCCGTTAGAGCAATCCCGGCCTTGCTACCCTACTTTCCTCCCTCGTCCATGGCGACGTAATCTCGCGGCTAGCCACTCAGAATTTGATCGAGGTGGCGGTGATCAATCGGATCGGGCGATGGAGAACGAGGTGTGGACGCCGCGGCGGTCGAGCCGGAGCAGCAGCATCGGGAGCGCGGGGAGCGGCGGCAGCGCCGGGAGCGGGAACAACATCGAGTACACGAGCCTCCGCGACATGCTGCTGGAAGGGAGCGGCGGCAGCAGCGGCGGCGGCGGGGAGAGCCACGTCGTCAGCTGGGGGATCCGCGGGGGCAGCTGGCGGGAGTGCAACAGCGACAACATCCACGAGTTCGACGCGTCCAACATCGGCATCCGGAACCAGCTGCTGAAGCACGCGGCGTCGGCGTACCTGCAGTCGGCGGTGGTCGTGGGCGGCGGCGCCGGCGGCGCGCGGGAGGGCCAGGGGTGCTGCCTCGTCCGGCTCTGGCGCCGCGTCGCCGGCAGCGTGCGCGTCAGCGGGCGGGGGCGGGTGCTGATGCGGGCTTGCTCATGGCAGGGCTGCGTCTACGACATGCCCGCCGAGGTATGCGCCCGGGTCGCCGCCTTCTTCGCCGGCATCTGGACCTAGCTAGGCGGCCACCGGTAGGCCATAGGCGACGGTGCTCCCTCGTTTCGTGTTGTTGTTGTTAGATCTTGCATGTGTCAGATGCATGCTGGGCTGACCAATGCATGTTTAGTCAGATAGCACCCCTCATTAACCGGTAGTCTTATTTGTCAGGGAATACCTTGTATCTTAATTAGGAGCTGCGGCATCAGCGTTTTGTGGTACGATCGGAAGAAAAGGAAGAGATTTAGCTTCTTCATGATATGATTAAGAAATGACATTGCTACTACTCGTACTAATTCTGAGAAGATAGATAGAACTAAGCAGAGATTTGCTGTTCAATGTTGAAGACGGCCAATGAAAACCTATCTCTAAGTCAATTTTCTCCCGCGTTTAGGAGAGCTATCTTCTTGTAGGTAACCGCAATTTAATTGTTTGCTCAGGATCTAAACACAGGAAGAGCACTTGATATTCGTTGGTTATTACAAGCATCCCAAAAGCGTACGGGGCAAAATATGGCTTTCAATTAAGTTGTGAATTAGTAGATGCGGCTAAAGAGGGTGGCGCGGTGCCATACGTACAAAGTAAGTGACTCACAGAATGGCAGAGACAAATACAGTAGTATCTACAACTCCTTTGCAAGCTCCATAGAAGAAAATTATGTATTCTGTCAAAGAAAATCCCTGAGGTAAATTGCATTGAATAGGTAAATTAATCATTTGTCATGCTCAGCCGAAAGGGGGTACTTATATATGACAGAACGGGCCAATCTGATCTTTCATAATAAAGAGACAAACAACTCACTTTTTCTAAGTAAGGGGAAAGAGGACTGAAAATTGGAAGAAAAAAAATCATGCACATGCGAGATACAACCTACGTGCACCATCGTCCCACCTGACAAACAAACTTTCTTTTTTAAATACGCATAGACATATCATAATTTTATAGAAGGGGAATAATATTTTCAGAGTTTAGAGCATAGAGCTCAGGCTCCACACCAGAGAGACAAGACCTAGGTCCTGCTGATCCCGTTGTACTGTGCAACCGTAAAACGCGTATTTCTGATTTTCAAAAAGGATAAAACAATTCACATGTTTAGGAGGCACACATCTATGTGGACGCCACGTTAGGTACTGAAATTCGAAAATATGTAGTTTGGAGGAAAATAACAAGTTTATAGTGAACAGTTTGAAGGAATCATGTAACTTTCTAAAAGGCATGTAACTTAGTACACGAACACAATGTAACTTAACTCTTTTTGTAAGTATAATCAAATTCTGAACTGTTCTAAAAAGTACTCACATGCCAAAAAATCGCTTTAGCTCCACTCACCATAGATAGTCTTAGGCTCTTAGCCTACTCCTAAGCTTACGTGGAAGACTCTACTCACCCCACGTCTACCATAAAACAAATTTTCAATGTGAAGCATGCATGACTCACTCGGACTCAAACCAAACAAACTAAGAAAGTATTTGTACTCACCTCTTTGTTTTTCTTGCGAAACAGGACTATATTCCCTAGTGCACCAGAGTTAAACCTATCTCATAAATACAATTTTTTTTTCCGGTAGAGTGAGACGTTTTCATAGATAGCGAGGCATTCATGATTACTTTGCCAATCTTAAGATCTAACCCGTCTGCTCCGTCTTTTAAAGATGCTTATAGGGGTAAAGCGTGTACATCGGTTCCTAGAGGTGAATTAATATATGCGCGTCTATATGAACGCGTGTTTCTTAAAAGGAAGAACTATATATTCCCCCTTAATCAACATAGCACTACCAAATTGACTGGTAAGAAAATCCAATGAGATTTACAAGATTTATTCCCATTAATTCTAGCATGAGCACAGACCAGAACAGACTCGCAAATAAACCAGCGTACCGACAGCTATTACCAGACGAATTTTAGCTTTTCCGGTCGAGGCAGCATTACGCTGACGTGTGGGACCCACCACCGCCGCCAGCACGCACCCCATTAAACAACGACCCGGAACAGAACGCTCACGCATTTCGAATTCGGAATTGGAAAGAGAGAAAAAAGGAAACCCCCAACGGTCACCCCTCCCCAAATCTTCAAATCCTCCCACGAATTCGCGATCGATCCATCCATTCCCGGATTCCCCACTTCTCTCTCGCTCTCGCTTTCGCTCGAATTCGGACGCATCCATGGAGGAGGGCATCGGGGAAGGCGCGGCGGTGGAGAAGGCGGCGGCGGCGGTGAGGAAGACGGTGAGGGTGTCCGAGACCTGCGACTTCATCCCCGACGCCGACGCCGGCAGCGACGGTACGTTTTCACGGATCTCGTCGGCCGCCTGTTTGAATCGCCTTTTGTGTTTCCGATGGATGATATCGTTGTCTCATTTCAGGGGATTATTCCGCGGGGGATTCCAGATCCTCGGTGGCGGCGGCGGCCCTGCCCGACGGCGCCAGCTGCACCGGCTCCACGGAGGCCCTCCCGCGCGACGACGGGATGCACCAGGACACGCCCGACTACATCCGCCGGGGCGCCGCCGCCCGGGTCCGGATCGCGCCGCTCGAGCTCTTCTCAGCGCCAGAGCCGTCTCCCGCCAAAGCCGCCGCCGCCGCCACCGCCACCTCCGTGTTGGGAGCTGCCGCGCCGGAGGCCGGTGCGCAGGAGGAGGAGGCCACGGGTTGTCAGGACGGGGTACGTCTGATCTCCATAACTCGTCAATGCGTGTTTTACGGTATGCCGTCTGTTGTTGTCGTTGTTGTTGCTTACGCAGATCGAGTTCGCAGGGTGACGGTGACTGCTGCGGCCAGCTGCGGCAGGAGTACCGCTCGCTGCTCAGGGAGAAGGGGGAGTGCAGGAGGCTGCTGGAGGATCTGATCAGGGAGAACGAGGTCAAGAGCAAGGAGTGCCACGAGGCGCAGACCTCCCTGCGCGAGCTGCAGATGGAGCTCATGCGCAAGTCCATGCACGTCGGCTCTCTCGGTAAGAAGAACCTGTCACTGACAATTACAGCAAACTCAGTTAGTACCAGTTTTATCATCACCGATAAATGAAAAATGAATTGGTGTCAGTCTTGCGGATTGTCACAACCAGAATTGCATGTTTAGACTTTCCCTGTCGATTAGGAGCGTTTTCTAAAACTCTTGTTTGCCATATGCAGCATTTGCAGTGGAAGGGCAAGTGAAAGAGAAGAGTCGCTGGTGCCAACTACTGAAAGACCTGAGCGAGAAATTTAAGGTGATTCAGTCCCCGGAGTCTCTGTTTCTTCGCAGTATACAATCTTAGACGTGAGATTGAGAGCGTGAATAAACTTACGCTTTATTTCCACGATCTGCAGGCCTTAAAGTCGGAGCACCAGGTTTTACAACAAGAATCGGAGGAATACAAAAGGTGCTTGTCGGATGCTACACAGATGACTACAACGATTCATCAATACGGTATGCTTTTGGAGTTGTTACCAAAAGATGAGCAACTTATGTAAACTATTCTTCAGTTTTCTTGTGTGTATGCACCTCCAACTGAAGACAGCAAACATGGTTTCTGTATCTCAACAGTGAATCAATATGCGAGTTTAGAATGCGAATTTAAGGACCTCAAAGAGAAGTTCAGCGAGGAGGCAAAGGAACGCAGGGATCTTTACAACAAGCTTATTGAGATCAAAGGTTAGCTGTTTTATTTCTGTTGCTGGTTTACGAATTGGTACTGCGGAATGGTGATCTTACCCTTGTTTGTTTGCGCATTTCTCAGGTAACATTAGAGTGTTTTGCCGCTGCCGGCCGCTGAACACGGAAGAAATAGCAGAAGGAGCTTCAATGGCGATTGACTTTGAAACTGCAAAAGATGGAGAGCTCGTTGTCAGAGGTCATGTATCTTCGAAGAAAGTTTTTAAGTTTGATTCGGTCTTCAACCCTGAAGAAGACCAAGGTAATTCTTTCGTAAATGCAGTTTTGCTCAGTTTTTATCTGTTATCATATTTTTAACAATTGATTTCCTTTAACATGTGTACAGAGAAAGTGTTTGAGAAAACTGCCCCATTTGCGACTTCTGTGTTGGATGGATACAATGTTTGTATCTTTGCTTACGGACAAACCGGCACTGGGAAAACATTTACAATGGAAGGAACTGACGGTGCTCGAGGGGTTAACTACAGGATTCTAGAGGAGCTCTTCCGAGTCATCAAGGACAGACATGACCTTTTCCAATACGAAATTACTGTCAGCGCCTTGGAGGTTTACAATGAACAGATCCGTGATTTGCTCCTGACAGGGTCTCAACCAGGTGCAACAACAAAAAGGTATGCCACTTGTGAATTATATCATGTTTGCAAAGTTATGTGGAGACCTAGCATACCATGATACCTTGTTCGCAGGTTAGAAGTAAGACAAGTTGCGGAAGGAGTTCACCATGTACCTGGACTGGTTGAAGCACGAGTAGCCAACATGGATGAGGCCTGGGACGTCCTAAAAACTGGAAGCAAAGCCAGAGTTGTTGGTTCTACAAATGCTAACGAACACAGCAGCCGATCACACTGGTCAGTAAAACTTGTTCTTACTGCTGTTCACCAGCTTTTCATACACTTGCACTTGCACTAAGTTGTAGAAACATCCACCTGGTCAGTAAAATCATGTCGTCCCTAATTTTGTATTTCAGCATACATTGTGTTATGGTCAAAGGAGAAAACTTGATGAATGGAGATCGCACAAACAGTAAACTATGGCTAATTGACCTAGCCGGAAGTGAGCGTGTGGCAAAGACAGATGCTCAGGGTGATCGGCTGAAGGAAGCACAAAATATTAACAAGTCCCTTTCTGCACTTGGGGATGTCATATCTGCTCTTGCAACTAAGAGCCAGCATATACCCTTCAGGTTTCCATCTTTCAAACCTTAGTTATAGTTTGCAGTTTGGGCTGGAGATTATATGAACTCATTGACATTTATTTCTCAAACTGGCAGGAATTCAAAGTTAACGCATTTGCTGCAAGACTCACTAAGTACGCATTTATCTTCTTCTGTGCTGGCGTGATTTTAGCCTATCCTTTAGTTCTCGTAATAACGTGTGTAAGCATTGCAGGTGGAGACTCCAAAACTTTGATGTTTGTTCAAATTAGCCCAAATGAGAATGACGTGGGTGAAACTCTTTGCTCGCTGAATTTTGCGAGCAGAGTGAGGGGGATAGAGCTTGGACAGGCAAGGAAACAAGTTGATGTTGGAGAACTGTCAAGATATAAGCTTATGGTACTCTATTGCACTGTTGATTTATGTTTTAGTACCATTTAGCTTCCATATGTTTAATATGAATGTATACTGTTGTGGTTCTGCTAGGTTGGGAGAGCCAAACAGGATTGCAAGAACAAAGATACTCAGATAAAGAGCATGGAAGAGACAATCCAATCCCTTGAAGCGAAGAACAAGGCCAAAGACCTGCTCACTATGAATCTCCAAGACAAGGTACTTCGAGCTGACTTGCAGTCAACTTCTTCTACTGTTGTTTGCTCTACTAAGAAGTTATAATCACCAATAGTTAAGTAGTATAACTTGCACGCTTAGTGTTATGCATGAAGAATCAACATGTTTAACATTGCTCATCTTTTTCCAGATCAAAGAGTTGGAATCACAGCTGCTGGTTGAAAGAAAGATCGCAAGGCAGCACGTTGACAACAAGATCGCCCAAGATGTCGAGAGAAAGCAGCAGCAAATCCTGAAGGAAGAGAATTCATCCTTCCTGAGAAGCCCCATGTCGGAGAGGAACCTCAACTCCACCGCAGACAGACCAGCAGCCAAAAATTTCGGGATCGCAAAGCAAATGCTTTCGGACAGCAACAGTGAGGCCTACAGCTTCAACCAGCTGATGTCTCTTGCGGAGGAGAAGGAGAACAACCCTGAAGCTGCCCAGCTGCGCCTGAGCGCAAAGGCTAGGCGAGTGTCATTGTGCAATGGAGCCTACCAGCAACCAGCGAACTCGGCTTCCCGTCGCAACTCGCTGATACCGCTTCCCCGCCGCAATTCGCTGATGCCTCTGCCCATAGCTGGCAAGCCTGCTGGAGCAGCAGCAGCTTCACCCCTTGACAAGATCAAGGAGTACTCTTCACCACCGCTGCCATGCTCCCCTCCTGTGATGTCCAACGACAAAGGCAGCAGGAGCAAGAGGATCAACAGCATCCTGCGGCGCAGCCTGCAGAAGAAAGTGGTCATCAGGCCACCAATGACAGGGCAAGCAGGAAGGAGGGGGACTGGTGCCGCTACCCAGGGCGTCGACTGTGCTCGCAGGACAGCGGCACGGCGCGTGCCATTGAGCGGTGGCCCTGCCGCGGCAGGTGCACCGAGGGCTGGGCATCAGAACAGGGACAAGGAGAGAGGGTGGAACACCGGGACAAGCTTCAGGAACTTCTGATGATGAGGAGTCAGCTCTGAAGAGATAATGTAGATTGGGTAGGGAAAGGTTAGATGTTTATAGTTCGAGTTTGGCGTTCTCGCCTATTGTGAGAGAACAGCTCTGCATTTCTTTTTTATATAGGTTTGGAGATTGATTGATCTGGCTATCAGATACGTCATCTGTGTCTGCTCTGCATTTCTTTTTTATATAGGTTTGGAGATTGATTGATCTGGCTATCAGATATGTCATCTTTGTCTGCTACGAAACTGATGCCGGTTCTGATCAGGACTACAAGTGCTTCCAGTTTGAGTGTGAGACATTTCCTGCATACTGAATGATGTTGTATATGTCTTGAGTTCTGTTTTTGCAGATCCTGACCAGAAATCAACTTAAAGTACTTGCAGTTGGGTGAGATATTTTCTACCATGGGGCCATTTGAACATAAGATTCCATAGATATTGTGCAAAGGTTTCACATAAAGAAGCCCATTTAGGTTGATAGGTTGTGGAGATTCAAACTGAACATAAGCTATGGTATAAGACCTATGAAAGTTTAAAAGTTCATCTCCAAATAGTGTAACCAAGTTAAAAACAATTCGTAGATAGGGTAGGGAAATGTGAGATGTTTATAGTTCCAGTTTGCATTCTCGCCTTTTTTTTCTGCTACGAAACTGATGCCGATTCTGATCAGGACTACAAGTGCTTCCAGTTCGAGTGTGAGACATTTTCTGCATACTAAATGATGTTGTATATGTCTTGAATTCTGTTCTTGCAGATCATGACCAGAAATCAATTTAAAGTACTTGCAGTTGGGTGAGATACTTTCTACCATGGGGCCATTTGAACATATTCTGCAAAGGTTTCACATAAAGAAGCCCAGTTAGGTTGAAAATTTGAAAGTTTAAAAGTTGATCTCGAAATAGTGCAACCAAGTAATAAACCATTCACAGTTTAAAAAAAAAGTAATAAACCATTCGCGGCAATCTTTAGAAACCAATTAACATAACATTAGAATAATATTCCACACTGAAAATTTGTCATACAATAGAATCACATAACCGCCAAACTATGTTGATGTATAATTGATGATTATCATACATTTCCCATGCATCCAGCTAGTGCCCTGCCTTCAAGATCTGTGTCTTGAAGCCCTCGGTACCGTACGAGCCCGGTAAGTCCCAGTACATAAGAGCCCTCTACAGGGACTAAACTAAACATTACAAAACTGGTAGCCCACTTTGATGCTTTAACTCACGTCTCTGTTCCTAAAATCCTGCAAATCAAGAGTCACACCAAAAGCCAGAGTTAGAATCTCGCAGCAGAGCTATTTGCATAGTGAAGATGGATTTCCATGTAAAGCTAAGGAAACACTTTCAGATTTGTCAAGCAAAGGACACAACGTGGTTTTTTCTCCATATCAGATTTTAGATAAGCAGGATAAAGAAGTACCATGTGCCATAACAAATTAAAAATATCATCAGGTTCTAAGGAGTTTATTAGCTTCAGCAGGATAGATGACAAACTATACTTCTTAACAAAATCAATCATAGAGAAATATAACCATAGTGAAACATGAACACAGGAGATGGCCAAATTCCACATCAATAATAAATTTTGAAGGAGACATGGTATGATGGTATTATCAGAAAACTTGAATACATATACGATTGTAAATAATGAACAAGATGCCATGTTATTGAGGCATCAGCAGATGAAACCAAGTATAATAGCATTCATAGTTCTTATCTGAGAACAACCAATCCAATGTTATGATGTATGGTTATTTTTATGGCTCCACTGTGCATATGGAGTATAGCATTGTTTCGCACATGAAGTTTCCATGGACTTACATTTCAATGATGACCCAGCAAGACATGTTATCCTTGCTTTTGTGTTGACCTCTGCCAATGGAGTAGGCTTCTCGTTTCCAGTCATCCGGGCATCCCAGATCCTTATGACGCCATCGGATGAAGCCGAAGCAACTAGGGTGCTCAGTTCAGACCCGTCATTCCTGTTATCGAAAACGACAATCCCTTTTACTCGAGTTGAATGAGCGCCCTCAATGCGCGATGAAACCTTGCCGCTGGACAGATCCCAAGCAGTAATACCACGATCCTCGCCTCCAGTGTAAAGTACTCCATTCTGACACATAAACATGATAAACAAGTGAGCAACTTAACAGCATATATTCATATATGTATGATGTTTCTACAAGATTATAGAAGAAAGAGTAGAGAAACAAGGGAGGTGAAGCCAAAGTGCTACAGCATTAAGCATATGAAGATCCACTCACTTAACAAAGGGAATTGGACCTTATAAGTCCTAATAGCTACTTCTTGAAGTTTTAGCTACCAGTCTTATGGGCCGTCAGATAGCTGACCACAGTCAGATTTGCATTGAACAGGTTGACAGACTTCAAGAATTTCTCAACCCTACACTAAGAATTAAGCAACAAGCAGGATGAAGTTTATCTGGAGGCACATGAAATCGAAATACCTTTGCAGGGGCGAAGGCGAGCACCCTCTTGTCGCAGCGCATCTCATGGATGATCCTGGCGTCCTCGGAGTCATGCACGGTGACCTTCTCCTCGGCGGCCATCACGAATCGGTCCCCGCCGGCAGCGTCCTCAGCGTAAGCCACGGCCGACGCGGGGCGCTCGAGGCGGCAGGCGAAGCTGCGGCGGCCGCGGAGCAGGTTGAGCATGGCGAGCCCCCCCGCGCGGCCAACGGCGAGCGCGACGCGGCCGGAGGGGTGCACGGCGACGGCGTCGGCGGCCTCGCGGCCCCGCGGGAAGACGCGGAGCGAGCTGAGGAGCGCGAAGCCGTCGGCGTCGTAGAGGTGGAGCAGGCCGTCGTCGGAGGCGGCGAGGAGGTTGCGGGGCACGGGCCCGATGGAGTGGAAGGCGAGCGCGGAGACGGCGGCGCAGGGGTCGAGGAGCGGGCCGAGGTCGGCGGCGGTCGGCAGGTCGTAGAGGCGGACGGAGTCGTCGGCGCCGCCCGAGGCCGCCAGCCCCGCGCGCGGCGCGGCCGCCACGCAGCGGATGGGCCCCGCGTGGGCCGGGTAGGAGAAGAGCGGGGCGAGGGCGAGGGTTCCGTCGGAGGAGGAGGGGGATGTGGCGGTGATGGGCTTGAGGGAGAAGCCCCAGATGAAGCGCTCGTAGGATCCGGCGATGAGAGCCATCGGAGACGGAGGGGAAGAAGCGAGAGCCGCCGCCGCCGCCTGAAGGGTTGAGGTTGAGGAGGAGAGGGGAGAAAGGGTTTGGGGTTTTGATCTTCTTTTTGCGCCGTGGACCGTGTGGTGGGCCAGGACATGATGGATGAGGCATGCCACGGACCCACGGTTGAAAGTCAATTATTGCTTAACTTAGAGCAGGGCGACGCAAACGAACACTTAGCCACCGTCCGCCGAGGTGGAAAATGCGTTTGAGCTCTGCTCCAAGCGGGGTGACGCAAAGTGACCGGGTCGTTCACAGTGATGTAAGTCTGGTCCAAATATGCGTCAGGTTTGCGTCACCGCGGTCGCACCGAGCGTCCTCCTTTTCTTACCCGGTCCCGCACGTCAGGGACAACGAAATCGACCGCTTCGATTTGCTTCTTTTTCCCCTTCTGTGTTGTCCTAGTGCGATGCCACCACCCCAACCCCACCCGCCGCCGCACCGCAATACACGCCGTGCGCTCGGTCCTCGCCGCGCCATAGAACAGGATCTCAGTCGGGGTAGGCTCTGGCGCGCACCTGTCGCCTGTTTGGGAGCCAAACTTTGCCGGTTGCACCGCCGGCCTCGCCGCCTACGACCTGTTCGATCAATTGCGCCGCTAAGTTTCTTGCTCATGTTTTCGCGCTATTGTCCGCGGCCATTGATCTGTAGTTCCTACCCAAGCAGATGGACATGTGGCAGATGCTGGACAAGTTCCGCGCAGAGGTCGTTGACTCCTCTTCCGACGAGGAGTCCGATCAGTCGACGCAGATAATGGCTACTGATGCGGCCTCCATCCTCCACGAGTACAATTCAAGCCAGACGCCGGTGCACCGGGGCTCTGTGAAGGACCGCTCAAAAACCCTGCCGCACAACAGAGTGGAAGGACACCTCCGGCTCCACGCGGACTACTTCTACCGCACCAATCCGGTGTTCCCGGAAAAACTGTTCTGGCGCCGATACATGATGTCAAGGGACCTATTCATGGTCATTCTACGCGGCATCAGAGACTACGACCCCTACTTTCAATGCAGGCCCGATGCAATTGGTGCGCTAGGCTTCACCTCCTACAAAAACTGCTCCGCAGCTATTCGTATGCTATCATATGGAATGGCTGCTGATATATTCGATAAGTATCTTCGAATGGGTGAGAACACCTGCCTTGAGTCCTTCAAAAAAGTTTAATTAATTTAATTACTATATTAGAATTAGATTAGCAATATATTTCTTTCCTTAAGAAAAAAAAAAAGAACTATAGTAACTAACATAAAATACTCCAATGAAAAGATTGAAAGTTTTTGATAGTTAGAGAATTCTCGTACTTCCGTACTTCTTCGCCTTGAATACAAAAAAAAGTAAGAAAAAATATGATTAAGTGCAGGTTTTGTCGAGCCGTGATTGCCGTGTTCAGACATCATTACTGTAGGGAGACAACTGTTTAGGATACAAGGCAGTTGTTGTCTATCAACGAGTCTAGAGGGTTCCCATGAATGATTGACAACATAGATTGCATGCACTGGGAGTGGAAGAACTGTCCATTTGGATGGCAGGGTCAGTACAGCGGGCATGCAGAGGGATGGACTGTCATTCTTGAAGCTATCATATCTCAAGATTTATGGATTTGGCATTCATTCTTTGGTATGACTGATTTCAACAACGACATCAATGTGTTGCACCGGTCATCGGTTTTCAACAGGATTATGCAAGGCAAAGCTCCCTAGGTGAGCTACGAGGTATAAAGTTGTACTAAATCTGAGTCAATTAAAAAAGAATGGAGGGAGTATGTTTGATCAAATTTATCTATAGATGTATGAACATCCATCTGTACTAGTTTCATCATAAAATATATTTTCGTACTATAAATATTTGCGATTGTAGATATTAGCACATTTTGTACGTAGATTTGGTCAAACTGAAAGATGTTTAACTTATTAAAAACTAGAACTTTAAATAATTCAAAACAGGAGGAGTAATTATGCACTTCTTTCATGTTATCATCTTGCAATACAGGATGGTAATACAAGTCACATAACCTTTCAAGATTGCTCGAGAAAATGACAAAAAAAACATCATATTTAGGGTTGCAATGTCACATAACCACCAACTTAGGAGTTAGAACTGGGCTAAAAAACCACCGCAAAATGGGGCATACAGTTGAAAGATTGCACGAATCTTCCAAATTAGTGGTGCTAACTAGTTTTCTGGCAACCTAGAAAAGTCCACTTGTCAGGGAGAGATGGTGGAGTGCTCAAGGGCATTAGGGCTCCGGTAGGTTGTTATGTCTGAACAGAGCCAAAACAGTCGACCAATTACACTCCCTCTCCCGCGCAATGTCTGAACCATGGCCATTGACGACAACACCCACATACCAGGCGTCGACGGCAACACAAACTCGTGGCGGAGGCGGTGATGGGAGATACGTCTGACGGCCTGTTCTCGTCGTTGGCACCGACGAGGAGTTGTGCGGCGATGACTTGGATTTTGAGGCGCATGGAAGAATGTGTGGCAGTTGTGGCAACACGTCAAGCGAGGCCCCGCTTAGTCACTACATTTCGGATGTCCTGTAAGAAATCTCACTCCCGTTGTTCATCTTTGGCGATTTAGCACCTAGGGTTCATAACAAGTCCAACTAATTTGTTGTCTCAATTTAGAATGTAGGTTTAGATGTACAATTTTCTTAAATGTAGGCAAGGTAGGAAGATGTGGGATGTGTACATTCAATTTTATGGTGCTAAATTCATTCAAAAAAACAATGGCTCGGTTAGAAATTAGATATCTGGTTTTGTCTGTGAATAATAGAGAAGGAGTGATAGGGATTGTGTGTCAATTTACTATGTTAAGGATGAAGGGCATGGACTAAAGGGGATAGATTTAGTGGACAACCAAGTGAAGGTGGATGAGATGATTACGAAGTATGAATCAAACAAGAAATTAGTACCGGTAGTGATGAGGGACAAGAAAAAAACAAGCAATTCTACTGTCCAAAGTGAAGATGAGGAATAGGGTAGACAAATTTGTACCTAAATCCTATCCAAGTCACACATATATAGAGACATATGAGGATGAACACATCCCTTATTAGTTTTAGACACATAACAAAAAATTGCAAACACAATTGATGAGAATTATTTAGCAGAAGAAGAGGATGTACATTCATTTGATGATAGTTATAGTTAGTGGAAAGAAGGAGAGTATGATCTAGTGTACGCGGAGGAAATGAGAATAATAATTAAAGAAAAAAATTGCAAAGATGGAGAGGAAGAGATATGACCCACTGCTGCATTGTGAGGGTGAGAGAGATGCGGAGGATATATTTGACACACATGGTGACAAATCAGAACAACTTCTAGTTGAACCTATGAAAAATAAAGTGAAGAAGCAGCAGGGACCTACATTCAAAACACACTATCAGGTAGAAATTCTTGTTATTCCAGATTGGGCTCCCTCTGACGATGAAGAGGATTTGAGCCGGTGTCTTCTATATAGCCTAAAGGAAGAAAATCTGGAGAAAATAAATAGAAGCCAATGTTTTGGTATGATGAGACTAGAGAGAATCCGAAGAAAAAATTCATGTTGAAAGTTTGTTTCGAAGACGTTTATCCGTTTATAGAGGCACTTTCTAGACTGCATGTTGTGCAAGTCGGGAATCTCCACTGCCATAGGAACTGTAAAGACATGATAATTGTGTGCTGCAAAGAGGAGGAGAGCAAATTTGTCTATAATTTCTATATGTATGCCTCTTAGATAAATAATGAGAAACATTTTGTATTAAGAACATGCATCTGACAGACCCTGCTAGCACCAGAGTTATTTGCAAGTGACTTAGTAGTTCTTATGATGATAATTTTAGGCTAGACCCCAATCCTGGCATCACAACTATTATTGACCAAGAGAAGATTCAAAGAGAATGTCCTATAGGGAAAATAAAAAATCTAGGAACATGGTTCTAGGTGATCACAAGAAGCAGTATTACATAATCAAAGATTATCTGCAAACTGTGGAAGATAAAAAATTCCTGGCTCTAGATGTATTGTGGCCGCTATCACTAACCTCACTGAGGAACATCTAGAAGCAATGAAGAGAGGAGAACATGTAGACATATGCTACATGCCTATATTCCATGGGCTATTTTTTTGTGTGGATGTTGCAAGACATGGATTTCTTTATGGATGTCTGCCTTTCATAGTGTTGGATGGATGCTATAAGCTCAAAACACGTGCTCAGGTTCTTGGAATGTCAAGAATAACATATATCCAATGTCTTAGGCTATTGCTGCTAAGGAAGAATACACAAATTGGCTCTCATTTCAGGAGCAGTTGAAAGAAGCTCTTGGTGAAGAACATGGCAAGTTTCTTACTACACAATAATGTCAGACCGGAAATGTTGTGCTGCCACCGGGGGGCTATACCACCCCATGGAGAAGTGTTGGATGCATCCCCTAGATTCGGGCAGAGCCTGGCCATCGTGTCACGCGCACAAGCTAACCTCTGAGTGGATCTGCTAATCGTCTGCACGGTACCAGCGGTTGACACTGTGCCCTGCATGTGTATAGCATAGTCCACAGAGAGATTCACTTGTACCATCATTTTTGTCGACTTGTCCACTATATTGACTGGTGTGTGGGAAGTAAATGATGGGATGAAGCAGCTGCAGAACTAGAGAGCAAACAACGAGCGCGACAGTATACTTGGGAGCTCGTGACATTATACTTGGGAGCTGAATGCATAGTCAAAGTAGTGTGTTTGCAGGGGTGTAGCCCAGGAAGGGCCGTAGCGTTTCTTTTATATAGCTAGCCATGCGGTGACATAGAGTTCTATCACAGAGGTAGGAGGCACTATCCATTCCGCGCATCGTCAGGAAGGGAGGAGGTGTGTGCATTTTCTTCTTTGAGGGATACATCTTTTTTAATTTTTTTGATACATGGGATTGGCAGGATTAAACTCGGCCGTGCTGGATTTTATGTTCTTATGTGTTGATATCGCAGATGGTGCTGTTCTTCTTCCCCATTGCAACGTCATGCGCTCTGACGGCTGGTTTAGCATTCTCTTCAGCAAATCCGTTCCCTGGAGATCTGGCCACTGCAGTAGCATGTTCTATTTTTCTTATTTCTCACTACAAGGACATAGCAGCAGACCCGGGGAGCAGCAAAGCACGACGAGCAGCAGCACGGATCGGAGTTGACGCATTCAAGCTAGCTGTGTTCGTGCTGCTAATGGTGAATGAAGAGAACAACCAGGCGCTTGGTAGTAGGGTTTATGGTTGTCGGCCATTACTGTGGGCTATATGTATTTGCTCATACCTGTAGTTGAGTTGGAGCAAAGGAGCTACAAAGATATCCAGGTATGATCCCAGCCTCCAACTATCCCCCCTGGCACTGGTTAGCTATTTAGGTTATAGAAACAATATTTAGGTTATTTAGGTTATAGAAACAATATTTAGGTTCTATATATTTCTGTGATACATTTTTTTTAGCTCAACCACCTTGGAGTTGGAGCACCACCTGTTACAGTTGGTCAGATACTAGATGCAGCCATTGCCAGTGAAACGCTACCTATCGTCATGAACGGCGCAGAGTTAACAAGGGTAAACATGTTATTGCTAAGCAAAACATAGACAAGGGAGAGGAAAAAATATGTGTTGCAATTTTAGCTGCATTTGCTAATTACCTTTTGGACATCACTGGCAGGTGACTTTGTGCGGACGTCTGTCGGCCACTCAAACTCCTTTTTTCGGGGCACAGTTTATTTTTAACGATGACTCAGGAACTGTACCCGTGCTAGTTAGGTAATCAACACTTAGGCGATCTGCCTGCGGATTTTTGATTTTTTGGGGTTGTAGACCACTCGATGCAACTGCTAAAACCGTTTTTAACCTACAGGCTTAGGATGTGTGGAAGACAGATAGCAAGTATTCAGTAAGTTTTTTCCCTTTAATTAAAGATTTAAAAAAAAGCTACTCCTGCACAGTTGTAAAGAAGAAATTTATCCTCTGTAACAGGCCACCTATATTTGTAAAGCTGTACGCTGAAATCACATCTACAAATGATCGCCTAACCATGACTGCCATCAGATGCAGGTTAATTAGCTCAGACTGATATAGCAGATTCTTTTATATGCTACTGTTAATGTCCGTCTCTGCTAACTAGTTTAGTCACGCAGGTTCGCTGCGTACGGTGAGATGCAACAACATATCATTAGGGCAGCTCGGTTTACTATGTCGTCACTGGTTACAGAGGTTTGCCAGGCGTAGCATATGTTTCTAATATAAAGATAAACCATGTTTTCGCCGTTTTGCATCTTTCTAAAAAGTGGCTTAACAAGCCAATGATTTCAGCCACCTATCGAAACCGGTGAGAAGCCACTTTCTGAAGAGGCTCCATAGGAGCCAGCCCCTACCCCTGCAACTTCTCCACCACTGGTCCTCGATCTCCCATACTCCAGTAACCACGTGCTGGTGAGTAGTACTTTTTTTGCGGGGCAGAAAATGATGTAATATTTTTTTTTGTTGCGACTAAGCAGTTGCAGTGACATTTTTTTCACCAGGGTGCAACGCTGGAAGAGCCTTTCTCCGACGCTGTGAAGGTAGTGCTGAAGTGTCTACATGTTAGGTAATAAACTACACGATAGCTACCCGGCACGTACTCTGTCTCGTTTCACCGATAATTATCATGAACAAATCTAACCTTGCACATTCCTACCGGGAATCATGGAATCCTTGGAGTGCACGTCGGAGAGATCGCTTCCCACATGCACATGGATGCTACCAAACTGAAGCCATACCTTATTGACCTTGTGCTTGCCGGTGAAATTGCAGACGTGTTAGAGGGTCAACTTTTCATCCCTAAGTAGTACCAACGAAGCATGGGTTGAGCTCGGCATGGTTATCTCGGCAAGACAGTCCCGCAGCTTTGATATGCTTCCTAGTTTTTTAATAAATAATCCGACAATTTATTGTATCATTAGATGACTGTAATTTTATCCCGAACCATTTTTATGTTTTAATGCCGAGTGTGATTTTGCTTATGTTGTTCCGCGGATATGTTACACATGCCGCGATGAGGTATCATCAAGTTTAATTTGTATAACAGCACCCACAGATGCATGCATCTCATTTTTTTTCGAACCATGCACAACTACTAGGAGACGAAGTAATTAATTACTGGGTACTCTCCAAAGCAATGACACATGCATGCATACTGTTTTAGAGGTGTTGCCATCGGCACAATAGTGGTCATGCCTAGGGAGCTGCTCCTGCTTATTGGTGGGATGCAATCAATCAGCCGTACGCTCACAGGAGTACCTGTAGCTCGTTTTATTCACTGCGTAAGGTGCATGCATGCCGGCCTTTGACACTAGTGGAGAGTGTGTTCAGGCACTGTAGAGAGCCTGGCATGTGAGGTTTCGTCGTACACCCAAATCTCCATTAGTATAGCCATCCACTTATTACTTTGCACGGTACACTTCTTTTTACGCGTCTGTGTTGGCATATTGGTACTCCGTAGATATCTACGTACGATTAGATTAAACCTTAGTTAGGCACGGATGGATCAATGTAAAGAGCACCCCCTATATATAGACATGCAAAGTTGCAGGTGCGCTTTGGTGAAACACTTTCGTCCTTACTTCGAGCAAAAGCTCTAGAGGCACCGGGGGGAACAAGGAGTGTGCGAAGGTTTTGCCCCCGCAGCAACAACTATCGTGCTTTCACACTGCTGTTTTATTCCGCGTAAACTCGACAGACCTCTTTTTATCTCAACATTTTTTGACCTAAATTTTTGTATTTCATTTGCAGACATGTCAACGTGGAGCAACTTGGGCGTGTCCGATGCTAAGTACCCAAATATATACGACAACAGTTCGTTCATGGATGGAGGAGACAACATTCGAGGTGATTTTTTTATCATATGTACTACGATATACAATATGATACCTAAGATTTTATAGGAGGGCTGCTAAATGGATTTTTTGCTGCTTATATGTTAGTTTGAGACGGATGAGGACGCCAATCTCATGACGACATACGAAGCTATACTTGCAGTTACTGCAGCGTCTGGATTGCACTGCGCCACCCGGCCGGAGGAGCACGTCAATGATGCGCAGGTACGAACGGTGTTTCTTTTCCAACATATATTTTTATATTTTTGGTTTTTCGAGACACCATTTCTAGGAATGTACACATGTAATTAACCAACAATACAAGAAACACTTATCACATGCGGGCCACTACAGTCGTTCGTGTAGGCGGGAAAAAATTAAAGATCTCGCACATGTTGGTACGCGCATGGGCCGAATATATCTTAGTAGGCCGAAAAAATTATCGAGACAGAAACCTGGAGCAACGCTTGCACTGTAAAAATATAAGTACACTAGACCATAAATGCGCGCGTTGCAGCGCCTGTCCATCTTAAATAAAAATCAAATGATATAGTCGGAAGAAGTTGAACATTAAAAATATTAAGTTACAACTCATGACTGTGGTGATAGGGCATATTTGAAGTTATAACTGATCCAGTAACATAAATAATTTCTCTCTGTTTTAACAATTTCTCCAAGGTTATACCAAGAAATGGCTAAATTCTTAAACATCTCACTTCTCATAAGTTTTAATTTAAAACATATCAAATGAACCACTCAATCAATGATTCTAAGCAAACTCAGCTAACCTCAGTGGAAGAATTTGAGAGTGTGCATAATGAACACCTATGTCAATTAGATGGCTACCAAATAGAGAGGCCAATCAACGGTATTACAACCAGATATTGGGCATTAGACTTATTTTTGAAACATCCATGTACCTTTAGTGTCTTTATTTTCAGATATTAATATAAAATATACTTATAATGCAATAAAATCATCCTATCCCGCCAATTCGAATTAGGCACCAATGGACAACCTTGAAGCATGAGCAAACCAAAGCCCAATGCAATGAACAAGCAAATGAGACTTCCGGTGCTGGTTCAACCGGACTCTCTCATCGTTATGACTCTGGTGAGGAAGAAGAGGCAAAACCATAACGCTACACCAAAGGAATAATAGACACGTAGACAGTTGGGATCATTACCCTCCAAAGTTATAGTGATGCCAACATCCTGGACCCTAACTCATTGTTGTGCTATCACAAACCGGTGACTGATCCTGACATGAAATGAGGTATAGTATGTCAGTGAAAGAACAAAAAAATGGATAATGCTATCAAAAGGCAAATATTACCACACCGGTCAACCTTGAAGGAATAACCACAATCATAAGGAAACCGATAGTACAAATAACTAAAATGTGTCCATATTGTGGAGAAATAAAAATGTATAAGAGTGTGATAGAAGAATAAACAGTTGACCATCTTAGTTACGAACATGTCTTCTAAAAGCCGGTGGGAAGTGGGTGTACATATATTGTTGGTTAACCAATTGGTCATGCCATCGAGCAAAGAAAATGACAACAAATAGTACTTATCCAAATGACATGCCAAGTAGCGGTTGATGATAAAAGGAGTGCATGTACATGCATATGTGAATTGTTTGAAAGCAGGGCAAAGAATATTATAGGTGTTGTTAAATACGTAGAACAAAAGCAATACAAACCTTCATATTTTCCTTGCAATTGAAATATTCTCTTTGTCCACTCTAAATGATAGATGAACAACGTAGAACTAAACTTTTCAAAGGAAGGGAGGCACGCTAACATTCACCATTGTCGTCCATCTAAATGAGCCAAAGAAAACAAACCTTATCAGTAGAACACCACCACTCCTTTTTCAGCCAGCCATAAGCATGCCTATATTAACCAGAAATGAATAGGAACCAACAAATAAATATAAAAACAACAAACTCTACGTGTGATAGTATGGTGTGAAAACATGTGCCAAACAATAGTTGCATGGAGCATAAAGATCAGGAAAGGGTGCTAAGATGTGATGTACAGTGGAAAGTGAGTGTGATTGTAGATGGCAAAAGGAGATCTAATTTCAGGAAATAATTGCATAATGAAAAGACAAAGGCAAACTACAGCAAAGGTTTTTTTCCAATGTGTTGATGTGTAGTTAACTGCTTAGCTCATGGCCTGATGATGAGAACATGTAGAAAATAGCAGGGCAAGCAAATAAAGAATCACATGCTGAGAATTATGCACTCCATATGGTCTAGCCTAAGTGAGGACTTAAACACAAAACCAAGGCACACTGCCAGCTTTTGATTTAGTTCAATTTCATTAGCGTAAATAATATAGAAACTTAAGATTCATAAATTCGATGCGTAAATTTATCCAATTTATTCTTCAATATGGTATGCGTGAAAACTGAAAAGACATTGTATGAGAAACTACCATGGTCGTCTCTTTAGTGATAAAACATACATCTATCTCTTTTCTTTTAATCAACTGAACTTAAACTGAACTTCTACTTGAATCCATCACTAATTTATTTCAATAAAAGTTGGAGCGGCACGAAAATATCATATGACCCCAACCTAATAGCAAAAACCAGATGCGTCACAAGCTCGTCTCCTCTTGCATCATTCCTTTGCTAGTTATTCAGTTGTGATACAGCTTTACAACAGCGATCTACTTACTGCCTGAACCAAATATAACCCTGCACAAGGTTGAAAGGTCAAGCTATTTAGAACCTCATGCTGAACATCAAACAATATCCCCAGCGTCACAGGACATACCTCAACTTTCTTTGTTGTTCCTCCAAAAAAAAATGCATTTTATAATATAAGATCTAGACTCCAGAATATGTTAACACTGAATTTTAACGAGGTAGCAACACGCCAGTGAACAACTACAGACAATACCTGACATCCACAATCAATTAATCTGCCATCAAAAACAGCAAATGTAATGTCCATCTGTAGATCAATTAATTTTTTTCCATTCCTTCCCTACTGCAGGATTACCACGTCCATAGAGGAAATCAAGAACGAATGAGTGGAGACAGTGCAAACTTTCTAATCTCGAGCGGCCAACGAAAATACAGATAAATGAAATTTCCTACGTATATCAAGTGGAAGAGCGAGAGGAGCAATGAACAATAGGTGATTGGTAATTACCATGGGACGGCCGATGGAGGAGAGACCCTTCTCGACGGTGAGAGAGAGTGCGAGGTCGCGGCCGAGGAGCGCGTGAGAGCGGCGTCGTGGGAATCGCGCCGATGGTGGTTCCGCCGAAACAATAGCGCCTGCCAAGCTCTGGGCCACCACTGAAGAGGGTTTGGGGAAGGTTGTTGAGGAGACCGGGAGAGGAAGCGGCGAGGTCGCACGAAGGGGCCAGGGCCCGGGAAGACGACAGGGTCGCTGGCGTTCTGCGGGAGCGTTACCTGGATCGTGGGTTTCTTTTCTTAAATGGGCCTGGAGCGGGTTAATGGGCACATCCTTCGGCTGTTTGCTGTATGTTGGCCCACTTCACGAGAAGATTCCCAGGTCGATCCGTGGAGTAGAAGCCCAAAAATGTTGGGCCGACAATTACGGATGGTGCGACGGTGAAAAGGCTCGGCAGGACCAAACGATCTCGTGCGTTCATGTAAGGATCGAATGGCTGACATGGTCTAATCGTTGTGGTTAGCCCTTGGTGGTTCTGATTTACTGTTACTTAATATCCAGAGCAATACATTTTTAAACTGCCTATGACCACTCTGCGCACAGCAACCCTGCGCGGGCATATCAATGCATCTTACTAGATAGAGGCTGTAGCGATATAATGATAACCTGGCGCACAGCTGTTCGCGGCAGGCAACGCACTCCATTTTTTTAGCTTCTAACAAAAAAGGACGGAGGAGGTGAGCATAGCGGCGGCAGCAAAGCAGCTGAAAAAATCCTCCAGGGGGGTGAGGTTGTGAGTAGCGGCACTCATCCCCAGCATCGAAGCAGCGGTAGAGCGCGGATGGAAACAACTTCGCTAGAACTAACACTACAAATTGGGCAGAGGCTGGATGGACCTTATGCCCCTGCCGCATATCTAATCGAAGACGGAGCAAACATGGAGCAACAAAGCGAGGGAGGCAGCAATGAGGACGAACAGGTAGATTTTTCTTGGCGCTCATGTAATTTGATTTTTTATAGATTTCTTGCTTCCGCTGTTTAGGAGAGACTTAGCAGTAGGAAGTACACCCCACATTCTCACGATGCAGGATCGTGTTATTGATCATGGGATCGAGGCGCGACGCATAGCACAGTACGCACAAGGCCTAGAATCTTGTCTGAATGGGATGGACAGACTTACACGAGAAATCATACAGAAGAATAGAGAAATGGTTTCCGCGACGTCCCGGGCACGCAGATTTGCCTCTAAAGTAATTAGAGGTATTCAGAATCTACCACAGTCTAGCAGCTTTGATGGTATGTATCTCGGAAATTCGTTCTCCTATGTTTACCCTTCGGAAATCTTACAAGTGTATAACTATAGGCATTGAGGCAACATCTACCATTTTTGCCAGGTTGGGAAAGCTCGAGGAGGGGAACAAATCAGCTTGCCCGGAGATGTAGTGAGGTACCGCACCCTCCGCTTACAGTGTAATTTTTTTTAGTTATCTATAAGAAAAAGCGTTATATAATAACAAACATCGTAAAATTTCAGTGAAAGAGCGAATCCGCACGGAACACTTGGATCGGACAGCTTGCGCGGCACAGAGTTTACGATGAACAGGCGAGGAGGGCGTGTTGACGCTGAGACGACGGACACTCACACGGTCAACACAGAGTTCAGATTCATCGGGGGTGGACTGAGACAGAAGTGCTATCAAAAGAATAGGATAGGGGTGGCCGACTGGGTTGCATTGGTGGGACGCCACTGATGGCGTGTAAACATACGTCCGTTGGGAACCCCAAGAGGAAGGTGTGATGCGCACAACAGCAAGTTTTCCCTCAGTAAGAAACCAAGGTTATCGAAACAGTAGGAGTCAAGGAACACGTGAAGGTTGTTGGTGGCGGAGTGTAGTGCGGCGCAACACCAGGGATTCCGGCGCCAACGTGGAACCTGCACAACACAATCAAAGTATTTTGCCCCAACGTAACAGTGAGGTTGTCAATCTCACCGGCTTACTGTAAACAAAGGATTAGATGTATAGTGTGGATGATGATTGTTTGCGAAGAACAGTAAAGAACAATTGCAGTAGATTGTATTTCAGATGTAAAGAATTGGACCGGCGTCCACAGTTCACTAGTGGTGTCTCTCCCATAAGATAAACAGATGTTGGGTGAACAAATTACGCTTGGGCAATTGACAAATAAAGAAGGCATAACAATGCACATACATATATCATGATGAGTACTATGAGATTTAATCAGGGCATTACGACAAAGTACATAGACCGCTATCAAGCATGCATCTATGCCTAAAAAGTCCACTTTCAGGTTATCATCCGAACCCCTTCCAGTATTAAGTTGCAAACAACAGACAATTGCATTAAGTATGGTGCGTAATGTAATCAACACAAATAACCTTAGATAAAGCATCGATGTTTTATCCCTAGTGGCAACAAGACATCCACAACCTTAGAACTTTCCGTCACTCGTCCCAGCATTTAATGGAGGCATGAACCCACTATCGAGCATAAATACTCCCTCTTGGAGTCACAAGTATCAACTTGGCCAGAGCCTCTACTAGCAACGGAGAGCATGCAAGAACATAAACAACATATATGATAGATTGATAATCAACTTGACATAGTATTCCATATTCATCGGATCCCAACAAACACAACATGTAGGATTACAAATAGATGATCTTGATCATGATAGGCAGCTCACAAGATCTAACATGATAGCACAATGAGGAGAAGACAACCATCTAGCTACTGCTATGGACCCATAGTCCAGGGGTGGACTACTCACACATCGATCCGGAGGAGATCATGGCGATGAAGAGCCCTCCGGGAGATGATTCCCCTCTCCGGCAGGGTGCCGGAGGCGATCTCCTGAATCCTCCGAGATGGGATTGGCGGCGGCGGCGTCTCTGGAAGGTTTTCCGTATCGTGGCTCTCGGTACTGGGGGTTTCGCGACGAAGGCTTTAAGTAGGCGGAAGGGCAGGTCAGGAGGCGTCACGGGGCCCCACACGCTAGGGCCGCGCGGGCCCCCCACTTCGTGTCTCCTCCGGTCTTCTGGAAGCTTCGTGGAAAAATAGGCCCCTGGGCGTTGATTTTGTCCAATTCCGAGAATATTTCCTTACTAGGATTTCTGAAACCAAAAACAGCAGAAAACAACAACTGGCTCTTCGGCATCTCGTCAATAGGTTAGTGCCGGAAAATGCATAATAATGACATATAATGTGTATAAAACATGTGAGTATCATCAATAAAGTAGCATGGAACATAAGAAATTATAGATACGTTTGGGACGTATCAAGCATCCCCAAGCTTAGTTCCTACTCGCCCTCGAGTAGGTAAACGATAACAACGATAATTTCTGAAGTGACATGCTATCATAATGTTGATCAATACTATTGTAAAGCATATGAGATGAATGCAGCGATTCGAAGCAATGGTGAAGATAATGAGTAAACAAATGAATCATATAGCAAAGACTTTTCATGAATAATACTTTCAAGACAAGCATCAATAAGACTTACATAAGAGTTACTCATAAAGCAATAGATTCTTAGTAAAAGCATTGAAGCAACACAAAGGAAGATATAAGTTTCAGCGGTTGCTTTCAACTTCGACATGTATATCTCATGGATTAATGTCAACACAAAGTAATATAACAAATGCAATAGGTAAACATGTAAGAATCAATGCACACAGTTGATACAAGTGTTTGCTTCTGAGATAGAAAGAATAGGTGAACTGACTCAACAATAAAGTAGAAGAAAGGCCCTTCGCAGAGGGAAGCATTGATTACTATATTTGTGCTAGAGCTTTTCATTTTGAAAACAAGAAACAATTTTGTCAACGGTAGTAATAAAGCATATGTGTTATGTATAAGATATCCTATAAGTTGCAAGCCTCATGCATAGTATACCAATAGTGCTCGCACCTTGTCCTAATTAGCTTGGATTAACATGGATTATCATAGCATAGCATATGTTTCAACCAAGTGTCACAAAGGGGTACCTCTATACCGCCCGTACAAAGGTCTAAGGAGAAAGTTCGCATTGGATTTCTCGCTTTTGATTATTCTCAACTTAGACATCCATACCGGGACAACATAGACAACGAGATAATGGACTCCTCTTTAATGCATAAGCATTCAACAACAGTTAATATTCTCATAAGAGATTGAGGATTAGTTGTCCAAACTGAAACTTCCACCATGAATCATGGCTTTAGTTAGCGGCCCAATGTTCTTCTCTAACAATATGCATACTCAAACCATATGATCATGAAAATCGCCCTTACTTCAGAAAAGACGAACATGCATAGCAACTCACATGATATTCAACAAAGGTAAAAGTTGATGGCGTCCCCAGAAACATGGTTACCGCTCAACAAGCAACTTATTAAGAAATAAGACACATACGTACATATTCTTCACCACAATAGTTTTTAAGGCTATTTTCCCATGAGCTATATATTGCAAAGACAAAGGAATAGAATTTTTAAAGGTAGCACTCAAGTAATGTACTTTGGAATGGCGGAGAAATACCATGTGGTAGGTAGGTATGGTGGACACAAATGGCATGGTTATTGGCTCAAGGATTTGGATGCACGAGAAGAATTCCTCTCAATACAAGGCTAGGCTAGCAAGGTTGTTTGAAGAAAACTCAAGTATAAAACGGTGCAGCAAGACTCACATATGAACATATTGTAAGTATTATAAGACTTTACATTGTCTCCTTGTTGTTCAAACACCTTAACCGTAAAATATCTAGACTCTAGAGACCAATCATGCAAACCAAATTTTAACAAGCTCTATGTAGTTCTTCATTAATAGGTACAAGGTACATGATGCAAGAGCTTAAACATGATCTATATGACCACAACAATTGCCAAGTATCAAATTATTCAAGACATTATACCATTTACCACATGCGGTATTTTCCGTTTCCAACCATATAACAATGAATGAAGTAGTTCAAATTTCGCAATGAACATTAACGATCAAGCTAAGAACATATGTGTTCATACGAAACAGAGGAGCGTGTCTCTCTCCCAAACAAAGAATGCTAGGATCGGATTTTATTCAAACAAAAACAAAAACAAAAACAAACAGACGCTCCAAGTAAAGCACATAAGATGTGACGGAATAAAAATATAGTTTCACTAGAGGTGACCTAGAGGTGACCTGATAAGTTGTCGATGAAGAAGGGATGCCTTGGGCATCCCCAAGCTTAGATGCTTGATGGCGTGTAACTCACACGTTCGTTGGGAACCCCAAGAGGAAGGTATGATGCGCACAACGGCAAGTTTTCCCTAAGAAAGAAACCAAGGTTTATCGAACCAGGAGGAGCCAAGAAGCACGTTGAAGGTTGATGGCGGTGGGATGTAGTGCGGCGCAACACCAGGGATTCCGGCGCCAACGTGGAACCTGCACAACACAACCAAAGTACTTTGCCCCAACGAAACAGTGAGGTTGTCAATCTCACCGGCTTGTTGTAACAAAGGATTAACCGTATTGTGTGGAAGATGATTGTTTGCGAGAGAAAACAGTAAAAACAAGTATTGCGACAGATTTGTATTTCGAGTATTAAAGAATGGACCGGGGTCCACAGTTCACTAGAGGTGTCTCTCCCATAAGATAAAAGCATGTTGGGTGAACAAATTACGGTCGGGCAATTGACAAATAGAGAGAGCATAACAATGCACATACATGTTATGATAAGTATAGTGAGATTTAATTGGGCATTACGATAAAGTACATAGACCGCCATCCAACCGCATCTATGCCTAAAAAGTCCACCTTCGAGGTTATCGTCCGAACCCCTTCCAGGTATTAAGTTGCAAAGCAACGGACAATTGCATTAAGTATGGTGCGTAACGTAATCAACAACTACATCCTCGAACATAGCGCCAATGTTTTATCCCTAGTGGCAACAACACAACACAACCTTAGAACTTTTCGTCATCTGTCCCGGTGTCAATGCAGGCATGAACCCACTATCGAGCATAAATACTCCCTCTTGGAGTTAAGAGCAAAAACTTGGCCGAGCCTCTACTAATAACGAGAGAGCATGCAAGATCATAAACAACACATATGCAATAACTTGATAATTAACATAACATGGTATTCTCTATCCATCGGATCCCGACAAACACAACATAGAGTATTACAGATAGATGATCTTGATCATGTTAGGCAGCTCACAAGATCCAACAATGAAGCACAATGAGGAGAAGACAACCATCTAGCTACTGCTATGGACCCATAGTCCAGGGGTGGACTACTCACTCATCACTCCGGAGGCGACCATGGCGGTGTAGAGTCCTCCGGGAGATGAATCCCCTCTCCGGCAGGGTGCCGGAGGAGATCTCCAGAATCCCCCGAGATGGGATTGGCGGCGGCGGCGTCTCTGGAAGGTTTTCCGTATCGTGGTTTTTCGCATCGGGGGTTTCGCGACGGAGGCTTTAAGTAGGCGGAAGGGCAGAGTCGGAGGGCTGACGAGGGGCCCACACCATACGGTGGCGCGGCCCCCCTCTGGCCGCGCGGCCCTATGGTGGCGGCGCCCCGTCGCCCCACTTCGTATCCCTTTCGGTCTTTTGGAAGGTTCGTGGCAAAATAGGACCCTGGGTCTTGATTTCGTCCAATTCCGAGAATATTTCGTTACTAGGATTTCTGAAACCAAAAACAGCAGAAAACAGCAGAATCGGCTCTTCGGCATCTTGTTAATAGGTTAGTTCCGGAAAATGCACGAATATGACATAAAGTGTGCATAAAACATGTAGGTATCATCAATAATATGGCATAGAACATAAGAAATTATCGATACGTCGGAGACGTATCAAGCATCCCAAGCTTAGTTACTGCTCGTCCCGAGCAGGTAAAACGATAACAAAGATAATTTCGAAGTGACATGCCATCATAACCTTGATCATACTATTTGTAAACATATGTAATGAATGCAGCGATCATAACAATGGTAATGACATGAGTAAACAAGTGAATCATAAAGCAAAGACTTTTCATGAATAGTACTTCAAGACAAGCATCAATAAGTCTTGCATAAGAGTTAACTCATAAAGCAATAAATCAAAGTAAAGGTATTGAAGCAACACAAAGGAAGATTAAGTTTCAGCGGTTGCTTTCAACTTGTAACATGTATATCTCATGGATAATTGTCAACATAGAGTAATATAACAAGTACAATATGCAAGTATGTAGGAATCAATGCACAGTTCACACAAGTGTTTGCTTCTTGAGGTGGAGAGAAATAGGTGAACTGACTCAACACAAAAAGTAAAAAGAATGGTCCTTCAAAGAGGAAAGAATCGATTGCTATATTTTTGCTAGAGCTTTTATTTTGAAAACATGAAACAATTTTATCAACGGTAGTAATAAAGCATATGAGTTATGAAAATTATATCTTACAAGCTGCAAGCCTCATGCATAGTATACTAATAGTGCCCGCACCTTGTCCTAATTAGCTTGGACTACCGGATCTTTGCAATGCACATGTTTTAACCAAGTGTCACAATGGGGTACCTCCATGCCGCCCGTACAAAGGTCTAAGGAGAAAGCTCGCATTTTGGATTTCTCGCTTTTGATTATTCTCAACTTAGACATCCATACCGGGACAACATGGACAACAGATAATGGACTCCTCTTTAATGCATAAGCATGTGGCAACAATTATTATTCTCATATGAGATTGAGGATATGTGTCCAAAACTGAAACTTCCACCATGATTCATGGCTTTAGTTAGCGGCCCAATGTTCTTCTCTAACAATATGCATGCTCCAACCATTAAGGTGGTAGATCTCTCTTACTTCGGACAAGACGGACATGCATAGCAACTCACATGATATTCAACAAAGAATAGTTGATGGCGTCCCCAGAAACATGGTTATCGCACAACAAGCAACTTAATAAGAGATAAAGTGCATAAGTACATATTGAATACCACAATAGTTTTTAAGCTATTTGTCCCATGAGCTATATATTGCAAAGGTGAATGATGGAATTTTAAAGGTAGCACTCAAGCAATTTACTTTGGAATGGCGGATAAATACCATGTAGTAGGTAGGTATGGTGGACACAAATGGCATAGTGGTTGGCTCAAGTATTTTGGATGCATGAGAAGTATTCCCTCTCGATACAAGGTTTAGGCTAGCAAGGTTATTTGAAACAAACACAAGGATGAACGGTGCAGCAAAACTCACATAAAAGACATATTGTAAACATTATAAGACTCTACACCGTCTTCCTTGTTGTTCAAAACTCAATACTAGATATTATCTAGACTCTAGAGAAACCAAATATGCAAACCAAATTAGCAAGCTCTAAGTGTTTCTTCATTAATGGGTGCAAAGTATATGATGCAAGAGCTTAAACATGAGCACAACAATTGCCAAGTATCAAATTATCCAAGACATTTTTAGAGTTACTACATGTAGTATTTTCCAATTCCAACCATATAACAATTTAACGAAGAAGAAACTTCGCCATGAATACTATGAGTAGAGCCTAAGGACATACTTGTCCATATGCTACAGCGGAGCGTGTCTCTCTCCCACAAAGTGAATGCTAGGATCCATTTTATTCAAACAAAACAAAAAACAAAAACAAACCGACGCTCCAAGCAAAGTGCATAAGATGTGACGGAATAAAAATATAGTTTCAGGGGAGGAACCTGATAATGTTGTCGATGAAGAAGGGGATGCCTTGGGCATCCCCAAGCTTGGACGCTTGAGTCTTCTTAGAATATGCTGGGGTGAACCACCGGGGCATCCCCAAGCTTAGAGATTTCACTCTCCTTGATCATATTGCATCATACTCCTCTCTTGATCCTTGAAAACTTCCTCCACACCAAACTCGAAACAACTCATTAGAGGGTTAGTGCACAATAAAAATTAACATGTTCAGAGGTGACACAATCATTCTTAACACTTCTGGACATTGCATAAAGCTACTGGACATTAATGGATCAAAGAAATTCATCCAACATAGCAAAAGAGGCAATGCGAAATAAAAAGGCAGAATCTGTCAAAACAGAACAGTCCGTAAAGATGGATTTTATTAGGGCACCAGACTTGCTCAAATGAAAATGCCCAAATTTAATGAAAGTTGCGTACATATCTGAGGATCATGCACGTAAATTGGCTTAATTTTCTGAGCTACCTACAGGGAGGTAGACCCAGATTCGTGACAGCAAAGAAATCTGGAACTGCGCAGTAATCCAAATCTAGTACTTACTTTACTATCAAAGACTTTACTTGGCACAACAAAACATAAAACTAAGATAAGGAGAGGTTGCTACAGTAGTAAACAACTTCCAAGACTCAAATATAAAACAAAAATACTGTAGTAAAAACATGGGTTGTCTCCCATAAGCGCTTTTCTTTAACGCCTTTCGGCTAGACGCGAAAAGTGTAACTCAAGTAACATCAAGAGACGAAGCATCAACATCATAATTTGTTCTAATAATAGAATCATAAGGTAACTTCATTCTCTTTCTAGGGAAGTGTTCCATACCTTTCTTGAGAGGAAATTGATATTTAATATTACCTTCCTTCATATCAATAGTAGCACCAACGGTTCGAAGAAAAGGTCTTCCCAATATAATGGGGCAAGATGCATTGCATTCAATATCCAAGACAACAAAATCAACGGGGACAAGGTTATTGTTAACCATAATATGCACATTATCAACTTTCCCCAAAGGTTTCTTTTTAGCATTATCAGCGAGATTAACATCCAGATAACAGTTTTTCAATGGTGGCAAGTCAAGCATATCATAGACTTTCTTAGGCATAACGAAATACTTGCACCAAGATCACATAAAGCATTACAATCAAAATCTTTGACTCTCATTTTAATGATGGGCTCCCAACCATCCTCTAGCTTTCTAGGAATAGAAGTTTCAAGTTTTAGTTTTTCTTCTCTAGCTTTTATGAGAGCATTTGTAATATGTTTTGTGAAAGCCAAGTTTACAGCGCTAGCATTGGGACTCTTAGCAAGTTTTTGTAAAAACTTTATAACTTCAGAGATGTGGCAATCATCAAAATCTAAATCATTACAATCTAAAGCAATGGGATTATTATCCCCAAGGTTGGAAAAAATTTCAGCAGTTTTATCACAGGCAGTTTCAGCAGTTTTAGCAGTTTCAGGTAATTTTGCGCGCTTTGCACTAGGAGTAGAAGCATTGCCAACACCAATTATTTTACCATTAATAGTAGGAGGTGCAGCAACATGTGAAGAATTAGCATTGCTAGTGGTGGTAATAGTCCAAACTTTAGCTACTTTTTTCTCTTTAGCTAGTTTTTCATTTTCTTCTCTATCCCACCTAGCACGCAGTTCAGCCATTAATCTTATATTCTCATTAATTCTAACTTGGATGGCATTTGCTGTAGTAACAATTTTATTTTCAATATCCCTATTAGGCATAACTTTCGATTTCAAAAGATCAACATCGGAGGCAAGACTATCAACTCTAGAAGCAAGAATATCAATTTTATTGAGCTTTTCCTCAACAGATTTGTTAAAGGCAGTTTGTGTACTAATAAATTCTTTAAGCATAGCTTCAAGTCCAGGGGGTGTGTTCCTATTATTGTTGTAAGAATTCCCATAAGAATTAGCATAACCGTTACCATTATTATAAGGATATGGCCTATAGTTATTACTAGAATTGTTCCGATAAGCATTGTTGTTGAAATTATTATTTTTAATAAAGTTTACATCAACATGTTCTTCTTGGGCAACCAATGAAGCTAATGGAACATTATTAGGATCAACATTAGTCCTATCATTCAAAGGCATAGACATAATAGCATCAACCTTATCATTCAAGGAAGAGGATTCTTCAACAGAATTTACCTTCTTACCTTGTGGAGCTCTTTCCGTGTGCCATTCAGAGTAATTAACCATCATATTATCAAGAAGCTTTGTTGCTTCACCAAGAGTGATGGACATAAAGGTACCTCCAGCAACTGAATCCAATAAATTCCGCGAAGAAAAATTTAGTCCTGCATAGAAGGTTTGGATGATCATCCAAGTAGTCGATCCATGGGTTGGGCAATTTTTAACCAGAGATTTCATTCTTTCCCAAGCTTGAGCAACATGTTCACTATCCAATTGTTTAAAATTCATTATGCTACTCCTCAAAGATATAATTTTAGCAGGGGGATAATATCTACCAATAAAAGCATCCTTGCATTTAGTACAGGAATCAATACTATTCTTAGGCAGAGATAGCAACCAATCTTTAGCTCTTCCTCTTAATGAGAAAGGAAACAATTTTAATTTTATAATGTCACCATCTACATCTTTATATTTTTGCATTTCACACAATTCAACAAAATTATTGAGATGGGCAGCAACATCATCGGAACTAACACCAGTAAAATTGCTCTCTGATGACAAGATTAAGTAAAGCAGGTTTAATTTCAAAGAATTCCGCTGTAGTAGTAGGTGGAGCAATAGGTGTGCATATGAAATCATTATTATTTGTGCTAGTGAAGTCACACAACTTAGTATTTTCAGGGGTGGCCATTTTAGCAGTATTAAATAAAACAAACTAGGTAAAGTAAATGCAAGTAAACTAATTTTTTTGTGTTTTTGATATAGAGTGCAAGACAGTAAATAAAGTAAAGCTAGCAAATAATTTTTTTGTGTTTTGATATAAGTGCAGCAAACAAAGTAGTAAATAAAATAAAGCAAGACAAAAACAAAGTAAAGAGATTGAGAAGTGGAGACTCCCCTTGCGAGCGTGTCTTGATCTCCCAGGCAACAGCGCCAGAAAAAGAGCTTGATGGCGTGTAACTCACACGTTCGTTGGGAACCCCAAGAGGAAGGTATGATGCGCACAGCAGCAAGTTTTCCCTCAGAAAGAAACCAAGGTTTATCGAACCAGGAGGAGCCAAGAAGCACGTTGAAGGTTGATGGCGGCGGGATGTAGTGCGGCGCAACACCAGGGATTCCGGCGCCAACGTGGAACGTGCACAACACAACCAAAGTACTTTGCCCCAACGAAACGAGTGAGGTTGTCAATCTCACCGGCTTGCTTGTAACAAAGGATTAACCGTATTGTGTGGAAGATGATTGTTTGCAGAGAAAACAAGTAAAAACAAGTATTGCAAGCAGATTTGTATTTCGAGTATTAAAGAATGGACCGGGGTCCACAGTTCACTAGAGGTGTCTCTCCCATAAGATAAAAGCATGTTGGGTGAACAAATTACAGTCGGGCAATTGACAAATAGAGAGAGCATAACAATGCACATACATGTTATGATAAGTATAGTGAGATTTAATTGGGCATTACGACAAAGTACATAGACCGCCATCCAACCGCATCTATGCCTAAAAAGTCCACCTTCGAGGTTATCGTCCGAACCCCTTCCTGTATTAAGTTGCAAAGCAACAGACAATTGCATTAAGTATGGTGCGTAATGTAATCAACAACTACATCCTCGAACATAGCGCCAATGTTTTATCCCTAGTGGCAACAGCACAACACAACCTTAGAACATTCTGTCACTGTCCCAGGTGTCAATGCAGGCATGAACCCACTATCGAGCATAAATACTCCCTCTTGGAGTTAAGAGCAAAAACTTGGCCAGAGCCTCTACTAATAACGGAGAGCATGCAAGATCATAAACAACACATATGCAATAACTTGATAATTAACATAACATGGTATTCTCTATCCATCGGATCCCGACAAACACAACATAGAGTATTACAGATAGATGATCTTGATCATGTTAGGCAGCTCACAAGATCCAACAATGAAGCACAATGAGGAGAAGACAACCATCTAGCTACTGCTATGGACCCATAGTCCAGGGGTGAACTACTCACTCATCACTCCGGAGGCGACCATGGCGGTGTAGAGTCCTCCGGGAGATGAATCCCCTCTCCGGCAGGGTGCCGGAGGAGATCTCCAGAATCCCCCGAGATGGGATTGGCGGCGGCGGCGTCTTTGGAAGGTTTTCCGTATCGTGGTTTTTCGCATCAGGGGTTTTGCGACGGAGGCTTTAAGTAGGCGTAAGGGCAGAGTCGGAGGGCTGACGAGGGGCCCACACCATAGGGCGGCGCGGGCCCCCCTCTGGCCGCGCGGCCCTATGGTGGCGGCGCCCCGTCGCCCCACTTCGTATCCCTTTCGGTCTTCTGGAAGGTTCGTGGCAAAATAGGACCCCGGGTCTTGATTTCGTCCAATTCCGAGAATATTTCGTTACTAGGATTTACGAAACCAAAAACAGCGAGAAAACAACAACTCGGCTCTTCGGCGTCTTGTTAATAGGTTAGTTCCAGAAAATGCACGAATATGACATAAAGTGTGCATAAAACATGTAGGTATCATCAATAATATGGCATAGAACATAAGAAATTATCGATACGTCGGAGACGTATCAATGCTTGAGTCTTCTTAAAATATGCAGGGATGAACCACGGGGGCATCCCCAAGCTTAGACTTTTCACTCTTCTTGATCATATTGTATCATCCTCCTCTCTTGACCCTTGAAAACTTCCTCCACACCAAACTCAAAACAATCTCATTAGAGGGTCAGTGCATAATTCATATATTCAGAGGTGACATAATCATTCTTAACACTTCTGGACATTGCACAAAGCTACTGAAAGTTAATGGAACAAACAAATCCATCAAACATAGCAAAACAGGCAATGCGAAATAAAAGGCAGAATCTGTCAAAACAAACGGTCCGTAAAGACAAATTTTTTAGAGGCACCAGACTTGCTCAGATGAAAATGCCAAAATTGAATGAAAGTTGCGTACATATCTGAGGATCACGCACGTAAATTGGCAGATTTTTATAAGTTTTCTACAGCAGGGGCGGCTCAATTTCGTGATAGCAAGAAATCTGTTCCTGCGCAGTAATCCAAATCTAGTATTGACTTTACTATCAAAGACTTTACTTGGCACAACAATGCAATAAAATAAAGATAAGGAGAGGTTGCTACAGTAGTAACAACTTCCAAGACTCAAATATAAAATAAAGTGCAGAAGTAAAATAATGGGTTGTCTCCCATAAGCGCTTTTCTTTAACGCCTTTCAGCTAGGCGCAGAAAGTGTGTATCAAGTATTATCAGGAGACGAAGCATCAACATTCTTACCAGGGGCTTTGCGCTTACCCTTCTTACTCTTTGGTTTAGGGAATACGTGACCGCATCCGGGCGTAGAGGTAAAATTTAGAGTGCCTTTCCCCACATCTATGATTGCTCCCACGAGTTTCAGCAGGGACCTTCCAAGTGTGATTTGTCCTGTCCCTACACATTCAACAACGAGATAATCAGTGGATACCGTTCTTCCAAGAAAGGTTGTGAACACACCTTCAGCTATATCCTTAGGAATTATAACAGAGTTATCAGTAAGAGTTATTCCTTCTTCTCCTTCAGTAAGTGCCCAAAGTGTCAAAGATTCATAAATTCTTTCAGGCATAAGGCAAAATTCAGACATAATATCACAACGGGCATGAAAAGTTTCACCACAAATAGCAACTTTAATAGTAGGCACCCACATTGAAGGTTCAAAGCTTCTTGGAACATAATCATAATACTCACGAATCTGGTTGTACCCTTCTTTTAAACAAGATATATTCGTTTCGAGAGTGTTTAATCTATTATGAATGCTAGCAAGAGATGAATCAAAATTATTAGCGGAGCTAGATGATGCAACCAATTTTTTTATGGCATTATAAGCTTGATCCCGATCACAGTGAAGGAAATCTCCTCCCACTACAGCATCTAAGGCATATCTATAGCGAAGAATAAGCCCAAAATAAAAATTACTAATAAGCAAACTTAGAGTCATTTTAGGTTTAGTCTTACTATAAGAAAAAAAAATTCTAGACCAAGCTTATTTAAAACTCTCTTCACCACCTTGTTTAAAAGTAAAGATCGATTCCTCAGGTGATAGAGTAACAACTACGGGACTAGTCATGATAACAAAATAAAGTAAATGCAAGTAACTAATTTTTTGTGTTTTTAATATGGAGAACAAGACAGTAGATAAAGTAAAACTAGCAACTAATTTTTTTGTTTTTTTGATATAAAGAGCAAACAAAGCAGTAAATAAAATAAAGTAAAGCAAGACAAACACAAAGTAAAGAGATTGGATGTGGGAGACTCCCCTTGCAGCGTGTCTTGATCTCCCCGGCAACGGCGCCAGAAATTTATTGCTGGCGTGTAGTTGACGTGGGAGTTAGAAATCTTTGTGGTGTAGCTTTTCTTCAGTTCCCCGGCAACGGCGCCAGAAATTTGCTTGATGGCGTGTAAACACACGTCCGTTGGGAACCCCAAGAGGAAGGTGTGATGCGCACAGTAGCAAGTTTTCCCTCAGTAAGAAACCAAGGTTATCGAACCAGTAGGAGTCAAGGAACACGTGAAGGTTGTTGGTGGCAGAGTGTAGTGCGGCGCAACACCAGGGATTCCGACGCCAACGTCGAACCTGCACAACACAATCAAAGTACTTTGCCCCAACGTAACGAGTGAGGTTGTCAATCTCATCGGCTTGCCTGTAAACAAAGGATTAGATGTATAGTGTGGATGATGATGATTGTTTGCGAAGAACGAGTAAAGAACAATTGCAGTAGATTGTATTTCAGATGTAAAGAATTGGACCGGGGTCCACAGTTCACTAGTGGTGTCTCTCCCATAAGATAAACAGATGTTGGGTGAACAAATTACTGTTGGGCAATTGACAAATAAAGAAGGCATAACAATGCACATACATATTTCATGATGAGTACTATGAGATTTAATCGAGGGCATTACGACAAAGTACATAGACCGCTATCCAGCATGCATCTATGCCTAAAAAGTCCACTTTCAGGTTATCATCCGAACCCCTTCCGGTATTAAGTTGCAAACAACAGACAATTGCATTAAGTATGGTGCATAATGTAATCAACACAAATATCCTTAGACAAAGCGTCGATGTTTTATCCCTAGTGGCAACAACGACATCCACAACCTTAGAACTTTCTGTCACTGTCCCGGATTTAATGGAGGCATGAACCCACTATCGAGCATAAATACTCCCTCTTGGAGTCACAAGTATCAACTTGGCCAGAGTCTCTACTAGCAACGGAGAGCATGCAAGAACATAAACAACATATATGATAGATTGATAATCAACTTGACATAGTATTCAATATTCATCGGATCCCAACAAACACAACATGTAGGATTACAAATAGATGATCTTGATCATGATAGGCAGCTCACAAGATCTAACATGATAGCACAATGAGGAGAAGACAACCATCTAGCTACTGCTATGGACCCATAGTCCAGGGGTGGACTACTCACACATCGATCCGGAGGCGATCATGGCGATGAAGAGCCCTCCGGAGATGATTCCCCTCTCCGGCAGGGTGCCGGAGGCGATCTCCTGAATCCCCCGAGATGGGATTAGCGGCGGCGGCGTCTCTGGAAGGTTTTCCGTATCGTGGCTCTCGGTACTGGGGGTTTCGCGACGAAGGCTTTAAGTAGGCGGAAGGGCAGGTCAGGAGGCGTCACGGGGGCCCCACACGCTAGGGCCGCGCGGGCCCCCCTTAGGCCGCGCCGCCCTAGTGTGGCGGCGCCACGTGGCCCCACTTCGTGTCTCCTCCGGTCTTCTGGAAGCTTCGTGGAAAAATAGGCCCCTGGGCGTTGATTTCGTCCAATTCCGAGAATATTTCCTTACTAGGATTTCTGAAACCAAAAACAGCAGAAAACAACAACTGGCTCTTCGGCATCTCGTCAATAGGTTAGTGCCGGAAAATGCATAATAATGACATATAATGTGTATAAAACATGTGAGTATTATCAATAAAGTAGCATGAAACATAAGAAATTATAGATTCGTTTGGGACGTATCAGCCACCATGGCCCATGGGTTGCTTCATTCGGGAGTTGGATCAAAGACACTGCTACGACAGAAGAACTAAACAAGTAATCCTTTGATAGTCATTTATTTTTCGATTCTTCACCATGATGTCAAGCCAATTTTTTTGTTTGGTGCTTTATCCAACGCCATTTTTTCATTGATGAAAAACAATTTTTTTTACAGGACTTGGATTCACCTGTGGGACGAACCTGTCTTCACCATGACCGGACACCAGATTAAAAATCTGCTGCCAAGAGGAGTATCATTTGACGCGCAACTGTGTGCGGCTACAATAAGATGTTTCCGACAGCTGGAGCTTGAGCGGTTCGAGGGTGCCCGGGATCAATCCCCAAGGCATCACACATCGCTTGAGAGCAATTCCAATAGTATAGCCAACTGCTGGCTATAACAAGATGCCATATCATTTGTAGTCATCATATAGCTAACATGTATAATAGTTGGCTATAAGAATGAATCACTTTACTAACATATGGACCACCTTTCATTCTCACAAAGTGCCTAGGAGCACGTGCAAGAGCTGGCTATTGTATAGTAGCCCACCTCCCTTCTCTCTCCTCTTCTCTCTCCTCCAACTCATCTAAAATATATTATTTAATATCTTGTAGTCAGCTGACTGGACTCTATTGTACTTGCTCTGAATGGACGGTTAGTACAATAATTCGACGCGTGCTACGCAGAACGGGCCACACGAGTGCGTAAAATTTGAGAGGTTTTTTTTTCATGCAGATTAACGCCTCGTCGAGTGCCACCCAAGCAGAGTGCATGGCATCATTTGACCCCCCACCACACAGCGCACGGCTCGACGGCCGAACGACAGTAAGTTTTACCGAGACAGTACTGCGAATAAAATATGCATATGAAATCACAGACTTAACTAGGTACCTTACCAAGATACGACTCTCCCAGGTCATGTCCATGGTATACTTGGGGGCGTCGTGGGCATGCTATGCATTTGATTTTCGCCAGCGCCTAGTCACAGTCATGGATGCACAGATCCTTAGCAGCAACGACAGGACACACGTACAGATGCACGGCCACCACGTGAGTAAGTTGCTAACTTGAGTAATCAGCTGCATGCGGTATCGGACAGGTGATCACACCATAGGCGAAGGAAACTGGGATAAAGTCATATTAACCGCATCTCCAGAGGATGCAAGCTTCCAAAGGTAAAAAAAAAACGGCACTCACTACAGTTTAAACGGGAGGGGTAAGTTCTTGTGGTTACAGACATTACAAACGCATTTACATGCAGGGAAAACTCGTCCATAGGCGCTCTAAACTTCACGAGGCGGTTTAACGGTGAAACAGTTTGCTATCCAATTGGCAATTGGGTAAGCATGATGACAAAGGCATATAGCCTACTTAATTATACCAATTTTGGTAGGCAGAAAAATAAGTACATGCATTTTTTTTCCGTGATGCAGCCCATAATGGCACAGTCAAAGAGGGAATTGTTGCTGGAGATGATGCAGTGTAGCATCAACCGTGGTCATAGGCCGTCGTATCTGCAGAGCGGCGCTGGGGAGCACCTGCTTCTGGAGTCATGAAGAGACGAACTACATCTTTTAATAAATTTAGTTGGGAGCGAAACCCTTGAAAAATCTTTTTTTCCTGGCAAAATGTAGACAGATGGGAAACTATGATCTGCTCTGTTTTGTAATATATGTATTTTTTCGTAGTGTTCAGTCCAGCCAGTAGACGGTTTCCTTTTTATTTTGTTTACGGGGCAATGATAGTCCCACATGCCAGCACCGGAAAATGCTCTACCAACGGTCGGAAAAACGAACCGGACCTCCTCATCGGGGAACAATAATTTTTTCCGCAAGCAAAGTAAAAAAACTCCAGAAATTTTTAAAACGACGTGGCCAGCTGAAGCACGAAACAGGAGCACCGCATAGGATCCCATTGTCTAGCTGTCGCGTAGTAACGAGACAATGCTGACGTCATCAGAACGGTCCACCAGTCGTCGTCGCGCTCATGTAAAGCATTAAACTTCGCATTGGTCGGATCAACGTGGGGGCGCAGAAGAACACGTGCAGGACCGACAGACTTTTCAGCCGGACTCATAGGCGATTACACTTTTACTTGGGGGGCTACTGGTGAAATTTTCTTCCTATATTAGTACGGCCTCATAGATTTGTCCACACACCTCGCTTTCAGAAACCTTGGCCAGTTTGCAGAAAAGTATTAGGGCGCTGCGGCGCCTGCCCATTTCTTGCTTCTCCCCCTGTCTGGCCTAAAGAACATGTCGGCCTCAAGCTCATGCCGTTCTTCTTTACGCCGGGCACCCCCTCATGTACCACTTGTCCCTTGCCCAGGATGTGGCCGTTTGGTGAAGCAATATAGGTCGGGGACTCATGAACACAACGGATGGATCTTCTACAAATGGAAGATGCATGAGGTTTTGTCCTTTTTTTTAATCTACATCACGCCAGACGCTAGCCCCTGCGTGTATGGCTTTTTTTTTTGGAGAAGTGTAGTACGAGATGCAGTTTTTTTAATGGCTTTTATCGGTTTTGTAGGACCTTGGGTGCAATTTCTGGCACTGGGAGTTGGAGTACATCCTATATCTGGTGGAGAACAATTTCATCCGCGGAGATAGTGCAGTTGCAGCCATTTGTTGGGCAGAGGAGAGGAGGAGAGAGCTTGAGAGGAAGAAGGAGGAGGACAAAAGTTCGACTGGATTAGGAGTAGACAAAAACATGATGAAGTTGTTGGATTCAACTTCTACAATGATTAGCCTGCTGAACATGTTGCTAGCTATGCTTGTTGTAGTTTTCATAATGTGCCTTGTTGTGGTACTCAAGATCTAGGGGGCACGTATGTTTTATGCTTTTTATTAGCCCACGGACATTTTAAATGTAATTTGCAAGTCATGTTTTTTTCCACTTCTAGAAATGGAGCTGTTTGCTGAAACACGTGCCAAACATTCAGTGCGCTAAAGGAAAAATCGTTCTGTAATCCCTTAGACCAGTCGATGTGCAGTTTATTTTTGAAGGATACTTAAGTAAACACCAATACGTAGAACATTAATATAAAACATGGCAAAGGTAAGCGGTACAATCAGGAGTCCTAGGATACAAGCCGCTCATCGAGCAGCACAATCTAAAATGAACTAGAAGTTGCGGAAAAAAGGAATACATATCGAACAAGGGGAACACACTTAATAAATTAAAAAGGGTGCACAGGGCACACCGCACCACGTGAAGTGGAACCAAATTAAGCAGTAGAATCGTCGTCGCTGGAAGAATAATCCCGAACAAGTACCTCTTTGCCCTCCTTGGATGGAGTGCACTCGGAAGAAGGGGTTAGCATCGGATGCAGCTCGTAGCACGTATCCTCGCTAATGTACCCACCCAGAAAACTTGCGAATCGATCCAGTTCAATTCTCTCGTCGGCTAGCCTCTTCTCAGATTCTCGACGACCTGTTTCCAAGGAGTTCCGGCAGGCAACACGAATATCTTCGTCTTCCTGCATCTCAACCATGGTGTCACGCCTCCACTCCGCCATCTCTACATCAACATCCTGGATAGCCTCCATCTCTCCACTGTGCCCGTCCCCTACCACCTCCTCCGATCCCCTGGCATTCACGGTGGCAGCAACACCATCTGGTGCCACCGCGTCGTACCATGATGGGGTTGCTGGGCTCATAGAGTCGAATCTGTACAGGACAGAGGTCGGTGAGGTGTGGGTGGGAGTGGCTGGTAACGGAGCGAAGTACATGGTGATGGTGCGCTGCATCCTTTTTTCGCTCGAGGCTGCTCGTATTTTTTTTGACCCTTTTTGATTGTGTTCCTTAACTCTAACACCTCGTGTTGATATTGAACTGTAAAAATATGAAAGCAAGGCCTACATATAGATGGAAGCAGCGCCCGCTACGACCGATCGAGACATCGCTGAGAACAACTCCAGCAATGTGTTCGGGCCGCGAACGAACAGCGCCCAGACATTTTTCGTGACCTGTGCAACGTGCATGCTTAGCGTTTCACTGTTTCATCTGGCAGCATAGTTGCTTTGTGTATTGTTGCATCCACTGCACGCACGCATGCGCCAACCGGGCGCGCCGGTACGTACTACTGTGAGGCTGCATGCGGCGGGCTGACAAAGAAGCAGCACCAAAATACACTGACATGGCGGCTGATTATTAGGAACCAAATCATGTTTACGTACTGTGTACTGTCAGATGCAAAGACCCCTAGCAACTATTTTGTCAATATCCAACGGGAGATCTAACGGCAGGAAGGGGGTGGTATAGCCCACCGGGGGCAAAAAATCCACTCTCAATGTCAGACATGCAAACGGGCCTACTAAAAGTTGTCAGAAATGTGTTCCCCAATTGTCCACAGAGATTGAATGTACAAGGATGTCGCCTAGAGGGGGGGGGGGGTGAATAGGTGGGTTGTAAAACTTCTACTTGAGGGCTAACCAAGGCGGAATAAAACTAATGTTTACTTGTTTACCACAAAGCCTATCAACTAGGGTTTGCCTATGTGCACCAACAACCTATGCTAAGCATGATGAACAACAAGGTGATAGCTAACTAGATATAGAACATCAAGCACGAAGGCTATCGCAATGTAAAGTGCAGAGGTAAAGGAGCTCGGGTTGAGAAGTAACCGGTGCATGAGGAGACGACGATATATCCCGAAGTTCATACCCTTTGGTGCTACATCTCCGTTGGAGCGGTGTGGACGCACGAGGCAATCCAATGAGCCGCTAGGGCCACCGTATTCTCCTCGAGTCTTTCCACCAAAGGGAAAGCCTCGATCCACTAAGGGACCCTTGAGGGTGGTCATCGAACCTGTACAAGTTTGGGGCAAACACCCAAGTATCAAGCTTGAGGCAAACTCCACAACACCGCAGGCTCTCAAGTACAAGGCCACAAAGGCTACAACACGCCACACACGGCAACAACGCCACAAAGGATCCAACGCGCCACAACCGTATCCAAAGCCACTTAGGCTACACCACGCCACAAAGGCAACAACGTCACAAAGGCTAGTACGCCACAAAGGCGACAAGGCCACGAAGGCAACAAAGACCACAAAGGCTACCACGCGACAAAGGCGACAAGGATACAAAGGCAACAACACCATTAACAAGACCTCTAGGGTTCCAAGAACCCTAGAGGGAACTCACAAGAACTCACACGAGACCGAAACCCCGGAGAGAACCCAAACCGATGCACCTAATTCAATGGCTAAGAACACCACTAAGATGCCCAAGTTCTTCTCTCCCAAATTCCAAAAAAGCTACAAATGCTATTGGGGGAATAAGGAAGGAAGAACAAATAGGAGGTGAAATACCAAATTACTCCAAGATCTGGAGCTAGCAAGATCCCCTCACTTGGAGAGGGATTTACTTGGTGGAGCACTAGATCTAGATCTCCTCTTTCCTTTCCCCCGAAAAAATGCAACAAGTAGTGGGGGGATCAAGAGGGGGAACAAGCTCTTCAAGGTCAACAATGGAGGAGAGAGAATAGATGGGGAAGAGCTAACTCGGGCTGGGTAAGAAGGCCCCCTTTTATAGGGGCCCCCAAATCCAAGCGTTATGTGCAGTTCCCACACAACCGGTACTACCGCTTATGGGAGCGGTACTACCGCTCTAGGTCTTAGATCGGCCTACAGAGCTGACACGTGGGGCTCAAGCGGTACTACCGCTTCCGGTACCGCTTAGGTACCGTAAGGGTCGCTGGGAGCTTCTGGACTCCTCGCGGTATCACAACGATACTAGGGCGGTAGTGCCGTATCGGGAATTACGGTACCCCAGCGGTACCTTGTCGAAAGTACCGCTTGGGAGCGGTACTACTGGTCGATGTACCGTTAAGGTACCACAATGCCTACTGCATGCCTTTCCTTGTGCAATGTCAGAGCGGTATTAGTGACCAGTACCAGTAGTGATAGTGGTACTACCGCTATTGGTACCGATACTACCGAGCATGCTGGAACTAAGAACTGCGATACGAGAAATGGAATAACTCAAGATTGGGAACTCCGATTGTAACGAAACCAATTTTGTTGGGAAGAGGACGACAAGAGCTATCCAGGGGGATGATTTTCCCATGAGCATAGAGGTGTAACCTCTCAATATGGTAAACCGGGAAAATCATCCAACTCAAACACGCAACATACGATGCATCCGGAATCCGTTTCCGATGGGTTAGAGCTTGTCATGAGAATGAACACAAGCTCTAAAAAATCTCTTGGATAAGAACCAATAACAACCAAGAAACACATTGCAATGCATGCAAGGTTTGAGCTCTCTCCGACGATGCGACCAACTATCCTACCGAGCACAAACCTTGGCCTTGCGCGTTCCACTCGAGCCGGCAAGCTCCGTCTTCATACTTCTTGAACATTGTACATGCCACCATCTTCACCCAACTTCTCCAACATACACACCGCCATCTTCATCCCTCTTCTACGCCGTCTTCGTCCCTCTTTATCTTCTACACCATCTTCATCCCTCTTCAACACCGTCTTCATCCATCTTCTACATTGCATTCGATCTTCTTCATCTTGCAACCTTGAGACCAACATATGGCTCAAGCATTTCCTATGGACACGACCTAAGAGAGAATCTCAATTCAACCATTAGTCCATAGGGATTGTCATCAATTACCAAAACCACACATGGGAGCTCCATGTCCTTTCAGAGATATTGCCTCAGACACATATATGCCAATTTTTAGACAACTGAATTCAGAGGAGAAGATCTGAAGAAGTGCATGGACGGTGCAACATATTCTTACACTAGACATGGATATGACCTTGCAATGGAAGAGATGATGAAAAAATGTGAGAAAGCATGGGAACTAGATGTCCAAGATTCCAGTTAACACATGTGCTAGGTGGAAAATGGAGAAAAATTGCAAGACAAATTTGGTGGTAAATAATCTGAGTGAAGTGTTCAACAGATACATCTTTGGATGTTAGGAATAAACCTGTTGTCACTATGTTTATTGGAATCTAGGATAAGCAAATGGTGAGATTTCATGGAAAATGGATGTAGGACATCAAGCAACATGGCTTGTTATACCCCATTACACAGATAAACTTGTGGTGAAAATATATTCAAGCGATTGTGTTTCCAATAGGGCAGATCTTGAAATTTGGCAGGTAAATAATGGTGATGTCACTTATGGTGATCTTGGACTTTGGCACGTAAAGAATGCTAGAAGTTGTTCATGCATAAAATGCGATTTGACTGGCTTGCATGGCAATCATGTTGTTGCCGCCACTTATAAAACACTCATGCATCCAGAACATTTTTGTGTAGGAATTCTAAAAAAACGTATATAAATAGCTACATGCCACTATTTATTCATATGAGACAATAGCATGGTTGGACCAATACATACATAGAATATGTCATGCCACCATTGTTCAAAGATCACCTGAAAGGAAGAAAGCAGGACAAAAGAAGAAGAAAATTGAGGTACCCAAGCTAAAAGAAAATTCATGGGCAAATTGCAATGTCACAAGTACACAAGCTGCCAAGTACCTTTGAGGTCAGACCTTGATTTAAGGAAAAATAATCGCTATGTGAAATTTATTATTTATGCACTGTCTTTTTTGCATAGTAGAGTCATTTAACTGGTTTGTATTTTATTTAATTTTTAGATCGGCGCATCAATGCCTTCTGGAGCAGGTCCCAATTATTCTACCATGCCTTCTCATGATGCACAAAGAATTTCAACAAATTCTTCTAGCATGCCTTCTCCAGTTGCACCAAGAACTGGAACAAATTCTTCTACCATGCCGCCTCCTGCTGCACCAAGACCTGCTACAAGCACATCTACAGATGTAACAAGACCAGATATTGTCACCGCTCCTAAATGAATTTATGTCCTATTTAACAATTGGGTCCAATGTATGTGTAGGTAGATATACAAGTGTTGGTCCACTTGATAGATCATCATCTTCTGCGAACTAGTGTCAATATAGCTAGGAGACATCAGCTATCTATCTATCTATCTATCTATAACTATTATGGAAACATCAGCTATATGTATGCATTTTGTGGTACTGGTACTACAATAGTCATGTGTTATGTTAGCTATGAACAACCATGAGTGACAGTGAGTGGAACAAATTCTGATTGATGGCTAAACTATATGTGCTTGCAACCATGTGTTATGTCAGCTATTGTATTTGTTATGTTATACCATCAACTGTGTGCAATTTTGAGCAATTTATGTGCCCACGATTAGTTAGTTCTATATGTGGTGTGATACTATGCTATTTTCAGTGAAAATAAAAAATAGGGGAGGTGTTGCTTAACACATATAGTAGCTCTTAATGATAAATTCAGCACAATAGTGCATGTTAGTAGTTAAAGCTTCGAGTACCTTCTTCTTCTCTGCTTTTGCCTTCAAAGCCAGTGTCAACTGCTTTTCCTGAACTACTTTGTTCACCTCAGCTTGCACATTTTCATATCATGATGCATCTCGGTAATCTCATCCTTGTACTTGAATTTATGTTTCATACAATCACGTGTATCACTAACTCTCCTAGATTTCACTTCACCATAGATATCCCATAGCTTTCCCATAACTTTCTGAAGTGATGGTGGCCACTCTTCATCTAACCACTCAAAGAAATCATAGCTATCCCCTTCCTATGGAAACATAGCACGCAATTGGTATTACTTAATAATTTTTACATTATAATGCCTGCATTGATTTAAGCTACATTAGGATAACTAATCTTCCCATGCACATCCAAGAAATCCACTATTTGTGTGACATCCTTCAAATCCTTTAAATGCTTGCAACGGGGAGGTGATTGACCATCGGCTAATCTGAAGTAATCGAAGTCATGCATTGTACTGGTGTCCTATAAAATGGAATGTACACCAAAAATCAGAGAAATCTACCTAATATTCATAAATCCCCAAATGAAATTAAACCCTAACTGTAGAAATCGAGATAGGTACACTCACATCGTTTCTGCCCGAGCTATGATCCTCCGACGATTCCTCACGTACTGCATCCGCACAAAACCATGTCGAAACTGGCTGGCGAGGGAGAACTCTAGCGACATTGGTAGGTGGCGGTTGGCGGAAACGAGCGTCGTGTAAGGGAAGAGAGAGTGAACTATTAGAAGGGGAGACAATTGCTATAAAGCTCGCATGGGATCCTCCCAGGGTATTGGTGTGAAATTTTATTTAGCCGCTCTTCTGAGTAACGCTAATGGACTTGATGATTTAGCAGCGCCTTTTTCTATTGAAGAAATGGACTCGGTTGTTAAGTGCATGCCAGTTGACAAAGCTCCCGGTCCGGATGGATTTAATGGACTCTTTATGAAGAAGTGTTGGCATATTATAAAACATGTTTTCTACAATCTTGCCGATGAGGTTTGTCAGGGAAGGATAAATCTTGAGCACATTAATACATCACATATATCTCTAATACCCAAAAAACAGTCTCGAGAGAGCATAAATGATTACATGACTATTTCTTTGACAATTTTTTTTGTCTCAACTGAAAGGACACGGATGTCGCCTAGAGGGGGGGGGGGTGAATAGGCGATTTAAAACTTTTACGAGATGGGCTTGACAAATGCGGAATAAAACTAGCGTTTACTTTGTCAAGCCCAAAGCCTATATACTATGGTTCACCTATGTGCACCAACAACTTATTCTAAGCAATGGTTCATCTATGTGCACCAACAACTTATGCTAAGCAATACAAGCAATTATGTGATAGCAAGATATATATAACTTCAAGCACGATGGCTATCACAAGGTAAAGTGCATAAGTAAAGAGCTCGGGTATAGAGATAACCGAGGCACGCGGGAGACGATGATTTATCCCGGAGTTCACACTCTTGCGAGTGCTAATCTCCGGTGGAGAAGTGCGGTGGCTTAGTGCTCCCGAACGCCACAAGAGGCTCACCTTGAGGTGTGGTTGCTCGATGCACACCAACGCCACAAAGGCCTCACCCCAAGATGCGGTACTCACACCACACACCGAACGCCACGAAGGCGCCTCACCTAAATCTCCGGTGACCCTCGCCACAAAGGCCTAGGTCACGGTTCCACTAAGGGATTTCCTTCGAGGCGGAAACCGGGCCTTACACAAAGGTTGGGGCACACTTCCACAACTTAATTGGAGGCTCCCAACAAATCGCCACAAAGGCCTAGAATCCGACTAGGGTTCCAAGAACCCAATAGTAACAACCTTCTAGCTTTCACCACCACGAATCACCGTGGAGAACTCAAACCGATGCACCAAATGCAATGGCAAGAACACCACAAAGATGCTCAAGTCCTTCTCTCTCAAATTCCAACAAAGCTACAAAAGCTATTGGGGGAATAAGAGAGGAAGAACAAAGAGGAGAACACAAAATCCTCCAAGATCAAGATCTAGTGGGTTCCCCTCACAAAGAGAGGGATTTGATTGGTGGGATGTAGATCTAGATCTCCTCTCTCTTTTCCCTCAAGAATATGCAAGAATCATGGGAGGAATCAAGAACTAGGGAAAGCTTTGAATGACAACAATGGAGGGGAGAGAGAGAGAGTGAACCAACCAGCCCAAGGAGGAAGAAGGGGTGCTTAAATACCCCTCCCATCGAAATATGACCGTTTGGGTATGCTCAGGCCGGATTTTCCGGGCCGGATATTTGCAAAATATCCGGCCCCCGAAAAACGGCTAAGGACTTGAGAAAACTGCTCGCAGTAAGGGGGCCGGATATTTGGCCGGATATTTTGAATCCGGGCCGGAATATCCGCCCCCCCCCCCAAACTGCAGAAACACCAAAACGAGAATGATCATAACTTGAGCATCCGGACTCCGATTTTGATGATCTTGGGCTTGTTTCGAAGCTAGTAACAAGCTCTACAAGATCATGCAGGGAACCATCATAGTCCAGCAAGGTAGGATAGAAATAAATGAAGAAAGGTTTGACCTATCTAAAAAGACATACCGGTAAAACCTCCAACCTTGAAAATGCAACAAGTAGCCCGTGCAAAAACCATTCTTGATGAACTAGAGCTTGTCATGAGAATAAGCACAAGCTCTAAAACATCACATGGATAAGATCCAAATAACAACCAAGAAAGATGATGCAAGGATGCAAAGGTTTGAGCTCTCCGAAGGATACGATCGAGTTACTCACCCGAGAGCCCTCTTGATAGTACGGCAACTAAACTATAAACCGGTCTCCAACTACACCATGAGACCGGTGAGAAAGAAACCCTATCAAGAGCAAACCTAAACCTTACACATTCCACTTGAGCTTGATGATGACGGTCTTGACCGCAACAAGATGGAACGCCTTTCTTGATTGTGCTTGCTTGACGAAGTCTTGTGGATTGCTGATACGCGTAAAGCACACGTCCGTTGGGAACCCCAAGAGGAAGGTGTGATGCGTACAACAGCAAGTTTCCCCTCAGTAAGAAACCAAGGTTATCGAACCAGTATGAGTCAAGGAGCACGTGAAGGTTGTTGGTGGCGGAGTGTAGTGCGGCGCAACACCAGGGATTCCGGCGCCAACGTGGAACCTGCACAACACAATCAAAGTACTTTGCCCCAACGTAACAGTGAGGTTTTCAATCTCACCGGCTTGCTGTAAACAAAGGATTAGATGTATAGTGTGGAAGATGATGTTTGTTTGTGAAGAACAGTAAAGAACAAGTATTGCGATAGATTGTATTTCGAGATGTAAAGAATGGACCGGGGTCCACAGTTCACTAGTGGTGTCTCTCCGATAAGAAATAGCATGTTGGGTGAACAAATTACGGTTGGGCAATTGACAAATAAAGAAGGCATAACAATGCACATACATATATCACGATGATTACTATGAGATTTAATCAGGGCATTACGACAAAGTACATAGACCGCTATCCAGCATGCATCTATGCCTAAAAAGTCACATTCAGGTTATCATCCGAACCCCTTCCAGTATTAAGTTGCAAACAACAGACAATTGCATTAAGTATGGTGCGTAATGTAATCAACACAAATATCCTTAGACAAAGCATTGATGTTTTATCCCTAGTGGCAACAACACATCCACAACCTTAGAACTTTACGTCACTCGTCCCGGATTCAATGGAGGCATGAACCCACTATCGAGCATAAATACTCCCTCTTGGAGTTACAAGTATCAACTTGGCCAGAGCCTCTACTAGCAACGGAGAGCATGCAAGAACATAAACAACATATATGATAGATTGATAATCAACTTGACATAGTATTCCATATTCATCGGATCCCAACAAACACAACATGTAGCATTACAAATAGATGATCTTGATCATGATAGGCAGCTCACAAGATCTAACATGATAGCACAATGAGGAGAAGACAACCATCTAGCTACTGCTATGGACCCATAGTCCAGGGGTGAACTACTCACACATCGATCCGGAGGCGATCATGGTGATGAAGAGACCTCCGGGACATGATTCCCCTCTCCGGCAGGGGTGCTGGAGGCGATCTCTCGAATCCCCGAGATGGGATTGGCGGCGGCGGCGTCTGCGGAAGGTTTTCCGTATCGTGGCTCTCGGTACTGGGGTTTTCGCGACGAAGGCTTTAAGTAGGCGGAAGGGCGGAGTCGGAGGGCTGACGGGGGCCCCACACCATAGGGCGGCACGGGGCCCACCCTGGCCGCGCCGCCTGATGGTGTCGGCGCCCCGTGGCCCCACTTCATATCTCCCTCGGTCTTCTGGAAGCTTCATGGAAAAATAAGACCCTGTGCGTTGATTTCGTCCAATTCCGAGAATATTTCGTTTGTAGGATTTCTGAAACCAAAAACAACAGAAAACAACAACTGGCTCTTCGGCATCTCTTCAATAGGTTAGTGCCGGAAAATGCATAATAATGACATAAAGTGTGTATAAAACATGTGAGTATCATCATAAAAGTAGCATGGAACATAAGAAATTATAGATACGTTTGAGACGTATCAAGCATCCCCAAGCTTAGTTCCTACTCGCCCTCGAGTAGGTAAACGATAACAAGGATAATTTCTGAAGTGACATGCTATCATAATCTTGATCAATACTATTATAAAGCATATGAGATGAATGCAGCGATTCGAAGCAATGGTAAAGATAATGAGTAAACAATTGAATCATATAGCAAAGATTTTTCATGAATAGTACTTTCAAGACAAGCATCAATAAGACTTGCATAAGAGTTAACTCATAAAGCAATAGATTCTTAGTAGAAAGTTTTGAAACAACACAAAGGAAGATATAAGTTTAAGCAGCTGCTTTCAACTTCAACATATATATCTCATGGATAATTGTCAACACAAAGTAATATAACAAGTGCAATAAGTAAACATGTAAGAATCAATGCACACAGTTCGTACAAGTGTTTGCTTCTAAGATAGAAAGAAGTAGGTAAACTGACTCAACATAAAAGTAGAAGAATGACCCTTCGCGAGAGGAAGCATGGATTACTATATTTGTGCTAGAGCTTTTATTTTGAAAACATAGAAACAATTTTGTCAACGGTAGTAATAAATCATATGTGTTATGTATAAGACATCATATAAGTTGCAAGCCTCATGCATAGATTACCAATAGTGCTCGCACCTTGTCCTAATTAGCTTGGATTTACATGGATTATCATTGCATAACATATGATTCAACCAAGTGTCACAAAGGGGTACCTCTATGCCGCATGTACAAAGGTCTAAGGAGAAAGATCGCATTTGATTTCTCGTTTTTGATTATTCTCAACTTAGACATCCATACCGGGACAACATAGACAACAGATAATGGACTCCTCTTTAATGCATAAGCATTCAACAACAGATAATATTCTCATAAGAGATTGAGGATTAATTGTCCAAACTGAAACTTCCACCATGGATCATGGCTTTAGTTAGCGGCCCAATGTTCTTCTCTAACAATATGCATACTCAAACCATTTGATCATGATAAATCACCCTTACTTCAAACAAGACGAACATGCATAGCAACTCACATGAAAGGTGTAATAGTTGATGGCGTCCCCAGAAACATGGTTACCGCTCAACAAGCAACTTATTAAGAAATAAGATACATAACTACATATTCTTCACCACAGTAGTTTTTAAGGCTATTTTCCCATGAGCTATATATTGCAAAGACAAAGAATAGAATTTTAAGGTAGAACTCAAGTAATTTACTTTGGAATGGCAGAGAAATACCATGTAGTAGGTAGGTATGGTGGACACAAATGGCATAGTTTTTGGCTCAAGGATTTGGATGCACGAGAAGAATTCCTCTCAATACAAGGCTAGGCTAGCAAGGTTGTTTGAAGCAAACTCAAGTATAAAATGGTACAGCAAAACTAACATAAGAATATATTGCAAGCATTATAAGACTCTACATCGTCTCCTTGTTGTTCAAACACCTTAACCAGAAAATATCTAGACTCTAGAGACCAACCATGCAAACCAAATTTTAACAAGCTCTATGTAGTTCTTCATTAATAGGTACAAAGTACATGATGCAAGAGCTTAAACATGATCTATATGAGCACAACAATTGCCAAGTATCAAATTATTCAAGACATTATACTAATTACCACATGAAGCATTTTCTGTTTCCAACCATATAACAATGAACGAAGCAGTTTCAGCCTTCGCCATGAACATCAAAAGTAAAGCTAAGAACATACGTGTTCATACGAAACAGAGGAGCGTGTCTCTCTCCCAAACAAGGAATGCTAGGATCCGATTTTATTCAAACAAAAACAAAAACAAAAACAAACAGACGCTCCAAGTAAAGCACATAAGATGTGATGGAATAAAAATATAGTTTCACTAGAGGTGACTCGATAAGTTGTCGATGAAGAAGGGATGCCTTGGGCATCCCCAAGCTTAGATGCTTGAGTCTTCTTAAAATATGCAGGGATGAACCACGGGGGCATCCCCAAGCTTAGACTTTTCACTCTTCTTGATCATATTGTATCATCCTCCTCTCTTGACCCTTGAAAACTTCCTCCACACCAAACTCAAAACAAACTCATTAGAGGGTTAGTGCATAATTGAAAATTCATATATTCAGAGGTGACATAATCATTCTTAACACTTCTGGACATTGCACAAAGCTACTGAAATTTAATGGAACAAAGAAATCCATCAAACATAGCAAAACAGGCAATGCGAAATAAAAGGCAGAATCTGTCAAAACAGAACAGTCCGTAAAGACGAATTTTTCTGGGGCACTTAACTTGCTCAGATGAAAATGCCCAAATTTAATGAAAGTTGCGTACATATCTGAGGATCACGCACGTAAATTGGAAGATTTTTCTAAATTTCCTACAGAAGGGGCTGCTCAATTTCGTGACAGTAAGAAATCTGTTCTCGCGCAGTAATCCAAATCTAGTATTGACTTTACTATCAAAGACTTTACTTGGCACAACAATGCAATAAAATAAAGATAAGAAGAGGTTGCTACAGTAGTAACAACTTCCAAGACTCAAATATAAAATAAAAGTGCAGAAGTAAAATAATGGGTTGTCTCCCATAAGCGCTTTTCTTTAACGCCTTTCAGCTAGGCGCAGAAAGTATGAATCAAGTATTATCAAAAGATGAAGCATTAACAGAGGGGTTTGAAGTTTTCTCAACTATGCATTGTATCTTATCTATGTAAGTTTCAGAGGCTCATTTTCCATTACTCTTAGGCTTGCTATTCTCATCAAACAAATTTTCAGAAACAAACCAACCATAGTTATTTTCTAGAGCTTCATGCATTCCTAGGAGCTAGCAAGGTATTGATGTCTTAATCTCCCCTTCACAATTAACTTTATTAGTGTACTTTAATCTATCTTTTTCCATTTTTTGAAGGGTACTAGCAAAGTTGGTATAAGAGCCAAGCATCTTATATTTAATAAAGACTTTTCTAGCCTCTCTTGCTACATCACTAAATTATTTAAGAAGGGTTTCTAAGACAAAATCTTTCTTTTCTCCTTCCTCCATATCACAAAGTGTAAGAAACATATGTCGAATTATAGGATTGAGATTAACAAATATAGTTTCCAACATGTGTACTAAAGAAGTAGCAGCAATTTCATAAGTAGGAGCAAGTTCTACCAAGTGTCTATCTTCAAAATCTTCAGCTGTACTAACATGAGTGAAAAAATCTTCTATATTATCTCTTCCAATTATAGACCCTCGTCCTACCGGTATGTCTTTTAGAGTGAACTTAGGAGGAAACATGATGAAATAAACAAAAGGTAAATAAAGTAAATGCAAGTAACTAATTTTTTTGTGTTTTTAATATAGAGAGCGCAAACAAGAAAGTAAATAAAGTAAATCTAGCAACTAATTTTTTTGTATTTTTGATATAGAAAGCAAACAAAGCAGTAAATAAAGTAAAGTAAAGCAAGACAAAAACAAAGTAAAGAGATTGGATGTGGGAGACTCCCCTTGCAGCGTGTCTTGATCTCCCCGGCAACGGCGCCAGAAAAAGAGCTTGATACGTGTAAAGCACACGTCCGTTGGGAACCCCAAGAGGAAGGTGTGATGCGTACAGCAGCAAGTTTTCCCTCAGTAAGAAACCAAGGTTATCGAACCAGTAGGAGTCAAGGAGCACGTGAAGGTTGTTGGTGGCGGAGTGTAGTGCGGCGCAACACCAGGGATTCCGGCGCCAACGTGGAACCTGCACAACACAATCAAAGTACTTTGCCCCAACGTAATGATGAGGTTTTCAATCTCACCGAAGCTTGCTGTAAACAAAGTATTAGATGTATAGTGTGGAAGATGATGTTTGTTTGTGAAGAACGATAAAGAACAAGTATTGCGGTAGATTGTATTTCGGATGTAAAGAATGGACCGGGGTCCACGGTTCACTAGTGGTGTCTCTCCAATAAGAAATAGCATGTTGGGTGAACAAATTACGGTTGGGCAATTGACAAATAAAGAAGGCATAACAATGCACATACATATATCACGATGAGTACTATGAGATTTAATCGGGGCATTACGACAAAGTACATAGACCGCTATCCGAGCATGCATCTATGCCTAAAAAGTCCACCTTCGGGTTATCATCCGAACCCCTTCGAGTATTAAGTTGCAAACAACGGACAATTGCATTAAGTATGGTGCGTAATGTAATCAACACAAATATCCTTAGACAAAGCATTGATGTTTTATCCCTAGTGGCAACAACACATCCACAACCTTAGAACTTTCGTCACTTGTCCCGGATTCAATGGAGGCATGAACCCACTATCGAGCATAAATACTCCCTCTTGGAGTTACAAGTATCAACTTGGCCGAGCCTCTACTAGCAACGGAGAGCATGCAAGAACATAAACAACATATATGATAGATTGATAATCAACTTGACATAGTATTCCATATTCATCGGATCCCAACAAACACAACATGTAGCATTACAAATAGATGATCTTGATCATGATAGGCAGCTCACAAGATCTAACATGATAGCACAATGAGGAGAAGACAACCATCTAGCTATCTGCTATGGACCCATAGTCCAGGGGTGAACTACTCACACATCGATCCGGAGGCGATCATGGTGATGAAGAGACCTCCGGGAGATGATTCCCCTCTCCGGCGAGGGTGCCGGAGGCGATCTCCTGAATCCCCCGAGATGGGATTGGCGGCGGCGGTGTCTTTGGAAGGTTTTCCGTATCGTGGCTCTCGGTACTGGGGTTTTCGCGATGAAGGCTTTAAGTAGGCGGAAGGGCGGAGTCGGAGGGCTGACGGGGGCCCCACACCATAGGGCGGCGCGGGGCCCACCCTGACCGCGCCGCCTTATGGTGTCGGCGCCCCGTGGCCCCACTTCGTATCTCCCTCGGTCTTCTAGAAGCTTCGTGGAAAAATAAGATCCTGGGCGTTGATTTCGTCCAATTCCGAGAATATTTCCTTTGTAGGATTTCTGAAACCAAAAACAGCGAGAAAACAACAATCGGCTCTTCGGCATCTCGTCAATAGGTTAGTGCCGGAAAATGCATAATAATGACATAAAGTGTGTATAAAACATGTGAGTATCATCATAAAAGTAGCATGGAACATAAGAAATTATAGATACGTTTGAGACGTATCAATTGCTCCCCCATAATCCACCATGGGAGAGCTTCTTCTTCGGTGCATCTTCACATATCCATGAACACCATATAGATTGCTCCCCCATAATCCACCATGGGAGAGCTTCTTTTTCGGCGCATCTTCTCATATCCATGATCACCATATGGATGGCAAGAGTCAAGCAAAGAATCTCTTCGAGATGGCTCATCTTGAACTTACACTTCATTTCGTTGATGTCTTGAAGTTAACCTTGAGAGATCACTTCATCTTCATC
>NC_061512.1:41548334-41631719 GCF_022539505.1 Lolium rigidum
AATGACATACTCTGCCTTCTTTTGTAGAATCCGTCACAATATTTAGAACTCTTCTAAATCTAGCATAGACAACTTCTATCTCATTGTGCTACCTATAAAACAACACATAGTCTAATTTGAGATTGAAATTATATTTTATATGTGATAAAACCAATATCGGTGTAACACCTTACACCGATTTGTTTGTCATTTCCTCATACAAAACTATATATATATATCCTTAGTTCTTCTAAAGTACTCAAGGATATTCTTACTGTCGTCCAATGATCATCATATGAATCATTCTGGTATATGCTCATAACACTTTATAGCACATGACATCTGATTGTGTACATATTATTCGTGATCTATAATCACTCATGTGTTTTTACTCATTGAGTGTCAGATACACTCAAGTCTTGTTAAACCTTCACATGACAAGAATATTTTCTTAATATTTCTATATTGAACTACTTCAATATCCATCATATGTACTTTGACTTAAACTTATTTATGTGTTTCAATCTATCTTCATAGATCTTGACACTAAATTTGTTTCAGTCCATATCCTTTCATTGAAGTTAATTCTCAATGAAACCTTTTTAATCAAGTATATAATTACATCATTTATAACCAACTATATGTCACCTACATAAAGTATTATAAATGTGTCTTAGCGCTCCCACTTAATTTCTTGCAAATGCAAGCCTCTTCATCGTCTCTCGATGAAATCAAAAACTCTTTGACTATTTCATCCGGTGAAGATTCCAACTCCGCAATACTTACTTCATCCAATTGAAGTTCGTATACCTATCTAGTATTCCACGGACCAGCAAAACTCTTGGTTGTATCTTGTATACACCTTTAATACATACTTCGATAAGTAATGTATTTTGCCATCCTACTAGCATATCTCATAAAAGAAATATGTAGTGATTACTAGAATAATCCACATAGACTATAAGCATTGCTACTGAAGATCTAATCTTATCGTATTCAACTCTTTGAACTTTGTCGTAAACAATTTTTCGATAAGTCAAGCTTTCTTCAAGGATATTTCATCCAAGTCTATCAATTTCATAGATCCATTTACTTTCATAAAGTATTCATCTATCTTGGATTTCATGGCGCATGGCCATTTTAACGGAGTCAGGGCCCATCATAACTTCTTTGGTTTGTAGTTGGTTTATCATTGTTCAAAATCAATCCTTTGTCCACAAATCATTTATTTGATCACAAAATAAACCATACCTACAAGGTTCAATATGTACTTCGATCTCAATGGCTAAAACACTTTGTAGTCATGAGAGCCATGATCGTCGTGGCCGCTTCCGAAAACAATTCCGATGCTGCGCTACTCTGATCATTATGCTCAGGTTCATAAACCTTATCAAATTATATTGTCCTCCCACTCAAATACTTCACTCGAAACAATTTCTCGGAAATAAGAAACATTGACAAACACTTTTGTCTTTGTCTCGTGGGAAAAATTCCCAATTAAATCTCTGGGATAACCAACAAAGACATTCATCCGATTTTGGTTGACTATTAGGGTTTATACCCATGCCATAACTTGTATGGTTTCATTTCAACGGATCATGATGATGCTCTATTCAGTGTAAAAGCGGTAGTCACTAAAGCATAATCCACAAAAATATAATGGCATCAATATTTTATCTCATCATTGATCCAACAAAGTTTGGATATATCTCTTGGATACTTCATCATCACTATGATACTCCAAGAAACGTAAGTTGTAGAACATTTTCATAACTCTCTTAGATGTTCGCTAAAACTCGTAATTCAAATATTTCCACCATGATCCAATCATAGATATTTGATTTCTATTACGATGATTTCCACTTCATAATGAAATTTATTTGAATCCATTCAAATGTTTCAAACTTCTTCCTTATTGAATATGTCCACATATATATACTCAATTCATTGTTGAAATTTTCATGAAGTATAAGAATCTTCCGCACACAACTATGCCCAGTGATCCATATACATCATCATGTATGTTTCCACTAAGTTAGTTGCCCGTTCAAAACTTGGCCTATGAACGGTATTTTAGTCATTCTCTTTTAGAAAAGATTTGCAAGCGCCAAACGATTCAAAAAATCAAATGACTCCAAAAATCCATTTGCATGGATTTTCTTCATGCGTTCCTTTCCAACATGACCTAAATGGCGGTTCCACAAATAAGTGGAATTCAAATCATTTGCCTTATAGCATTTTAGCGTCAGTGTTATGTATGCGTGTTTCACCATTAAGATTTATAATAACTTATTCATCGTATATGGAGTAATGTCATAATTTGAACAACTCATTGTTTTCATTTGACCAGAGCAAAATAACAATTATTAAGTTCTTTATTATAAATTCTAAGGGCTAGATAGAATGCTAACGACGAACATAATAACACTTTATTTTGTTCCCGTCGTGCATTCCTATCATATTCCTTGTCAGTCACTTAGGCCATTGTATTCTTGTATTGCGTTGTTTTGTATGACACTTCATACCAACCAATATAGTACTAATACCCAAGAATTTCTTATTGTGACTTAACTAGGAATACAACCATAACATGTATATCATTTATATACACCTGAGCTAGACTTTCTAGTCTTTTCTTTTCTTTTTGCCAAAATATCTTTTGTAGTTTCTCTTTTAGCTTTCCTCATTATTCAGAAAAACACTTCAACATCAATAACTTCTAGGTTTGTTGGTCTAATACCAATAACCTTGAGGTTCTTATTTTGAAGTTAATCATCATATGACAAGTGTTCCAGATTTCACTTATTAGTAACTATGATGAACAATTTCACTCATAATTTTATCCATTAATTCATGACAACCTTTTTGAGACCATGTCTGTACATGCTAGGCTTATAATGTTTAACCTTAGTATTCGCATGTGCAAATCTGGCTTGCATCCGTTGTAAGCACACGTAGAATCTATAACACCCGATCATCACGTGATGCTTCGAAACGACGAGTCTTAGCAACGGTGCATACTAAGGATGATAACTTCATGGATATGCGAATATTATTAGTGCCCCAATAGTTGGAGGATTGTGACGTCTGGCGTCTTCAACCTTCATACATTCCCATAAAACTTATGAGTTTATGTAGTCTCACCGAATTTATATTCTATCATCTTGCAATAAGGTCTTAGATATCACATATATCTCATACCTTGATTATTTCTGAAAACTAAATTTTCAGCTCCTTACTTTTCAAACAGATTTGAACTTCAAGTTTCACGGAGACAAGATAACTTTAAGTACTAATTGAAACCATAGCTCTTTGAATCAACAAAGTGAGGTTTACTAAAAGTTTGCAATAGGACTTAATCAATTCTTGATTCTTTAACAATACGGTACTAATCCGTAAAGTTTCTTGTCAGATTTTAACGAGTATTTCTATCTCAATTATAAGACTAGCGCATAGTAGTAAACGGATGCCAATACTACAAAATTAATTCAAAATACTACTCAGACTATGTTTATGATAATTAGTTCATGTTTTAATCTAATTACTAATGAACTCCCACTTAATACAACATCCCTCATAGTTGTAAAGTGGTACACGATCCAAATCCACTACACCAAAACCGATCATCACGTGAGATGATGTAGTTTCAATGGTGAACATCAACATGTTGATCATATCATCCATATGACTCGTGTTCAACCTTTCGGTTTCCATTGTCCCGAGGCCATGTCTGTACATGCTAGGCTCGTCAAGCAAACCCAAGTATTCCGCGTGTGTAACATGGCTTACACCCGTTGTATGTTGAGTTTATCACACCCGATCATCACGAGATGCTTCAAAACGTCAAACAATGCAACGGTGCATACGAGGGGAGAACACTTTATTATCTTGATATTAATGTGAGGGATCATCTTATAATGCTACCGTCGCGTTCTAAGCAAAATAAGATGCATAAAGGATTAGCATCACATGCAATTCATATGTGATATGATATGGCCCTTTTGTCTTTGCGCCTTTGATCTTCATCTCCAAAGCACGGACATGATCTCCATCATCAACGGGCATGATCTCCATCATCGTCGGCGTAGCCTCAAGGTTCATGACACCGTCTTCATGGTTGTTCACCTCATGTAGCAACTATTACAACTACTTTGAAATACTACCCAACATGAAATTTAAAGACAACCATAAGGCTCTCGCCGGTTGCCACAATACAATAATGATCATCTCATACATATTCATCATCACATTATGGCCATATCACATCACCAAACCCCGCAAAAACAAGTTAGACGTCTCTAATTGGTTTGCATATTTTACGTGGTTTAGGGTTTTCGAGTGAGATCTAATCTACCTACGAACATGAACCACAACGGTGATACTAGTGTTGTCAATAGAAGAGTAAGTTGAATCTTCACTATAGTAGGAGAGACAGACACCCGCAAAGCCTCTTATGCAATACAAGTTGCATGTCAAACGAGGAACAAGTCTCATGAACGCGGTCATGTAAAGTTAGTCCGGGCCGCTTCATCCCACTGTGCCACAAAGATGCAAAGTACTCAAACTAAAGATAACAAGAGCATCAACGCCCACAAAACCATTGTGTTCTACTCGTGCAACCATCTATGCATAGACACGGCTCTGATACCACTGTAGGATAACGTTGCATAGAAAACAAAAATTTTCCTACCGCGAACACGAAATCCAAGCCAAGATGCAATCTAGAAGATGGTAGCAACGAGGGGATTATCGAGTCTCACCCTTGAAGAGATTCCAAAGCCTACAAGATGAGGCTCTTGTTGGTGCGGTAGACGTTCACTTGCCGCTTGCAAAAGCGCGTAGAAGATCTTGATCACCGGCGCCACGAACGGACAGCACCTCCGTACTCGGTCACACGTTCGGTTGTTGATGAAGACGACGTCCACCTCCCCGTTCCAGCGGGCAGCGGAAGTAGTAGCTCCTCTTGAATCCGGCAGCACGACGGCGTGGTGTCGGTGTCGATGGAAATCTCCGGCGGAGCTTCGCTAAGCATATGCGGGAGAAGTAGTGGAGGAGGGGTGCTAGGGTTTGGGGAGAGGGGGTGCCTTGGGCGCCGGCCACAAAGGGGGGCAGCCAAGGTTGGAGGCAAGAGTGGCCGGCCACCCTCCCCTTGTCCCTCATTATATAGGTGGAATCCCCAAGAGTTGTAGTCCAAGTCTTCGAATAAGACCCCAACAACAAAACCTCCCAAAAGTGGGAAACCTACTCAAGGGGGGAGTCCTACTCAAGGTGGGACTCCCACCTTTCCTTGAGGTGGGGCTGGCCGGCCACCAAGGTGGAGTCCACCTTGGACTCCTCCCCTTTAGGGTTTGGCCGGCCATGCTAGTGGAGTCTCTCCGGGACTCCACCTTCCATAGTGCCATTTTTCCGGACTTTTCTAGAACCTTCTAGAACCTGCCATAAATGCACCGGATCATTTCCAAACTTGGAATATGACTTCCTATATATGAATCTTATTCTCCGGACCATTCCGAACTCCTCGTGATGTCCGTGATCTCATCCGGGACTCCGAACAAATATTCGAACTCCATTCCATATTCAAGTTCTACCATTTCAACATCCAACTTTAAGTGTGTCACCCTACGGTTCGCGAACTATGCGGACATGGTTGAGTACTCACTCCGACCAATAACCAATAGCGGGATCTGGAGATCCATAATGGCTCCCACATATTCAACGATGACTTTAGTGATCGAATGAACCATTCACATATATTACCAATTCCCTTTGTCACACGATATTTTACTTGTCCGAGGTTTGATCATCGGTATCACTCTATACCTTGTTCAACCTCGTCTCCTGACAAGTACTCTTTACTCGTACCGTGGTATGTGGTCTCTTATGAACTTATTCATATGCTTGCAAGACTTTAGACGACATTCCACCGAGAGGGCCCAGAGTATATCTATCCGTCATCGGGATGGACAAATCCCACTCGTTGATCCATATGCCTCAACTCATACTTTCCGGATACTTAATCCCACCTTTATAACCACCCATTTACGCAGTGGCGTTTGATGTAATCAAAGTACCTTTCCGGTATAAGTGATTTACATGATCTCATGGTCATAAGGACTAGGTAACTATGTATCGAAAGCTTATAGCAAATAACTTAATGACGAGATCTTATGCTACGCTTAACTTGGGTGTGTCCATTACATCATTCATATAATGATATAACCTTGTTATTAATAACATCCAATGTTCATGATCACGAAACCATGATCATCTATTAATCAACAAGCTAGTTATACAAGAGGCTTTACTAGGGACTCCTTGTTTGTTCACATAACACACATGTATCAATGTTTCGGTTAATACAATTATAGCATGGTATGTAAACATTATCATAAACACAAAGATATATAATAACCATTTATTATTGCCTCTTGGGCATATCTCCAACAGAACACTCTATGGATACCTTGAATAAATATAGGGAAACCATAGTGGAGTTGGAGTCCCATGTTGAAAATGGGGAAATGAGATTCACTCTCCTCAAGCATGAGCTAAAAGATGAGAAGCATACTAATTTTATGCTTACACAAAAAATTGAATCCTATGAGCTTGAAAATGAAAAATCTATTGATGATGCTTGTGCTACTAACTCTACTTCTTGTGAAGCATCTATCTTAAAGGAGAATGTTGAGTTGAGGGCTCAACTTGAGTTGCTAACTAGCAATTATAGGGAATTGGAAGAAAGTCATAAAAAGCTCTCAAGCTCTCATGATGATCTTCTAATTTCATATGATGGGCTAAAGTTAGCTCATGAGGCAAGTATCACTAAGGTAACATCTTGTGAGCCTCATATGGATGTTAGCACAATCTCTACTACAAATGCTATATTGCCATGTGCTAGTCCTTGTAATCCATCTAGTCAAACTAGTGATACACCTTGTGTTGGATTACTCACTTTGCCTTGTTGCTCTAACAATGAAGCTTCTACTTCCTCTAGTACTTGTATTTCTACTAACCATGTAGAGGAAATCAAAGAGCTCGAGGCCCAAGTCCTTTCTTTGAAGAAAGACTTGGAAAAGTGTCATGAAGGGAAATCCGCACTTGACAAGATGCTAAGTGTACAACAATCCCCCAATGACAAGAGTGGACTTGGATTCAACTCCAATAACAAGAACAAGTCCAAGAGCAAGAGCAACAAGAAGAAGGGCCAAGACAAAGTCAAGGATCCGGCCAAGTTGGTTTGCTTCAAGTGCAAGGTTGAAGGTCATCATGTTATATCATGCCCATTGAAGAAGAAGAAGCACTTGAGTGAGAAACAACAAGGGAAACGGCCACAAGGTCAAGGTCAAGCTCATGCTCTACCTCAAGTTGAAGATAGGCCACTTCCCAAGAAGAATCAAGATAATGTTCCCCAAGAGAAGAAATCAATAAAGAAGAGAAAGGGGAACACTTGCTACTTATGTCGTGAGAAGGGGCACTTTGCTTCTTCTTGCTTAGGTGGTACCTTATCTAACCCTATAATTGTTGGTGATGATTATTCTCTAGGGAAGGATAAGGATGGCAATGTGTTTGCTAAGTTTGTTGGAACTCAAAATGGTTTCAATAAAAGAACCATTTGGGTTGCCAAGCCTATTGTGACTAACCTCTTAGGACCCAACTTGGTTGGGGACCAACAAGCTCAAACTTGATCAATAGGTGTAGGTGGAGGGCATTGGAGACTTGGCTACTTCATGAAGAATTAAGGGATCTTCATATATTATATTTTTACCAAGCCAAGTCGTATGGATTATCATCTATATCTTATATCCATTGTTCCTCTTTGCGGTAACTTATACTTCAACTCTTCATGTTTATTGTAAGTTACTTGCCCCTTTGCATGTTTGGTTTTGTACCAAATATGTGTATGTATGTGTTGTGTCTTACTTGCCTATCTTGTGTATTCAAGTATGTTTGTTTGACTCATCATATACTTGTGTATTGTTTTGAGCCTAATGCATCTTGATGATATCTTATTTGGCTCTCTTTGAAGTGATTAATGGAACATCCCATTTTGGGGGAGTGATATGCTTTGTGCATCTCTCTTTCTTTAAAATGTGTGTACATGGGTACCACCACTTAGTATTGATATTGCAAGATTATCTAGTCACTATGTGGTGTGTCATACTCATGAGAAATTCAAATTCTAAATAACCATTAATCATCTCTAGTTGAATTTTAGTTGCCTCTTGTTTAGAAGAAATGTTTTATCACATTATGGGGGAGTAATATGGTTTGTACATATCACAAGCCTAGAAAATGTGAACATATGAGGTTATGCCACTTAGAGTTGATGCTCTTAATTATCTTGTTCCTAGGTGGCATGTTTGCTCAAACAAGCTCCATTCCTAATAAAAATATTTTATTACTCATCTTGTGGGTTCTTGTTTGAATAAGAAATTCTTGGTGCAATTTTTCCTCAAATACATATCTCTATATCTTATTTGGGACACCGTTTGCTTCAAGTTATTCTAATCATTGCCGTGCGTGATTGTTTGACTAGTTGAAGTTATCAAGAATCTTCATCCGTGCATAGTGCTTAATTCTATATACTTATCCTATGCCTTTTATTGTGAAGTTGATCCTTACTATCATTGTCAATACTCCACCGGAAATCATTTCCAATATACTCATTGTCTTTGACAATTGATAACCTTGTATGTGGTTGAATTTTTGGATCATCTTCACCTTGGATTGTTTCTTACTTCCTTATTTTATTTCCAAGAAATCTTTGTAGCTCCCATATGTCTTCCTTGTCCCTTTGAAAAATCTTTTGATAAATCCCCTTGATTCATATCAAGTGTTTGTTTTGGAATACATACCTTTTCCTTACGGTACATTGTGCCATTGTGAAAAGTGTAGTGGGTTTGGTTTATTTGTTCGAACCTTGCTCCTTTGGGAGTTTTGCTATCTCATTCCTTCTTCTATGCTTTATTTGTTGAATGAGATAAATATTTGAGCATGTTTGCTTTATTTCATCCTTTATGCTCAATGGTCTCTTCTTAGTTCATTTGTTGAACTTTGTTGAACAAATCTTTTGTGATTTGCTTCTTTGATATAATTTGGACAACAAATTTGTTTGGTCACACCTTTATGCCTTCTTGAATTCATTTGGTGTTTTGTCCAAAGTGTGTATTTCTTGGATCTTTAAAGTCTCTATGCATGCTTATATGTAATTTGTTTATATTTGTAGCATGCTTGCTTTCTTTGATCCATTATATACTCCATCAAATCCTAAATGGCTAAGATGTGCATGAAATTCAAATTTCATCTAAATATGCACATATTTATATGGAGCGTGTCCTATATATTATGGTTAGTCTAACCATGTTGGACCCAATAAGTTTGGGGACCAAGATGTACTTGAATGATGTTTTAGGTACATTGGAGATGCAATGGAGTCTTGTCTCATCTATAAGGAAGGTGTTGTCACCATAAGAGAATTGGAGTCAAGCTAGGATGATCGATGAAATCTTATCTACTACATCATGCCATTGCTATCTCGGTAACAAGTATCTTATTCATGCACTCTCATATAGCATCCAACCTCTTGTAAGTTGTATCTTGGCGTGAAATTATTTATTTCGAAAATATTGCGGTTCTTGAAAAACCCTTTTAAAGTAAAACTTCTTATTGAACATTTGAGTAATTTGAGAAGATGCATATGATAGGTTATATATATATCATATTTTATGATTCACCTATCACAAATATGTCCTCTAGCAATTTATTGCATATCAATTCCTCAAAGAGCTCTTGTGTGCAATATTGATGAATTTGTGAAATAAACCCGTATTTGTGATACTTGTTGCTTTTCTCAAAACACTCCAACTAGCTTTACTTCCATTATTGTTAGTTGTGATGTTTTTGAGATTTAACTTGGTTGAAGTTCATTCATATACCACTAGTGAAAATTGGAGCCATAGGCTATATATGCTTTTTAAGCAAATATCCTTTGGTATATTTTATGACTTCATCTTGGATATCTTGTCTTATTTATTTTATCAATATCTTGTGTGTGTGTGCATGTTTCTTTATGGATCATCTTGTCCACTTTAGAACTCATATACATGAGAGCGTTAATCCATCACCTTGATATCCTTGTTCTTTGCCAACCATCTTCTTATCCTTTTGATTTTAGTGTTGTTGGTAAAGAAGATTTATGAGTGCTTGGTTTATTTGTTTTTCTTCATGCACTCATATCTCGTAATTGTTGGACTCAAGTTGTTCTTGATAAGCATATTCTCTTTATCTTAGTTGTGTTCTAAATGATATATAGGGAGTGAGGATTCCATGTTTGTGCATATTGTATTCAAATGCAAACATTATAAATTGTGCACGAACCTTGGGGAGCTTTCTTATTTTATTTAGAGCACTATATCTCTCTTATCATGATATCTTTGTTTGTCCAATTGGATCTTTGATTGCTTGCTTTATTTGTTGAAGCTCACTTCACCATGTTATCTTTATGCAATCTTTGATCCTCAATATAGTTTGACTTCCTTCAAGTATTCATCATTGGATATGTGCACTTGATTCCACTCAAATTATGAGATGTGCACACTTTGGGGAGGAACTCACATTATATTGGCCTTCTAAAATTTTCACCCATTTTGACAATCGATGCCAATGGGGGAGAAGTTTAGAGGGTTTAAGGGAATGGTTTTGTACTTAAGTTTGGTTTGTGCTTAAGTGTTTTGCCTCTCATGCATTCCATATTTGTATGTCTTGCATGGTTGTATGTATATAGTGGAAATTGTCCCAAAGGTTAATCTTGACAATGTATGCAATGAATTCATGTTCATCACACATGCATACATTCTGGGGGAGTTTGCTCTATATATATTGGTTCTACTCACATCCCTTGCATTTGTTGTAGTTGTGTGAGTAGAGCCGGTTTTGATATGGCCTAGTAGCCTTGTGTTACTTGACCAAATCAAATACAACCTCTTGTATACAAATTATTCTCGGATAAGTTGCGTACTTGTTTCTAATATTCATTATATAAAGAGATAATCGCATGGTTGGTCACAAAACTTACCAGAGATGAACACTTTAGTCACAAAACTTCAGAAGAGGAGTCCGCTGGTCACTCGGGACTGTTTTATGAGCAAACTGGTCACTTTCTGTTAAGTAGCACGTTGCGAGCATGTTGACCACGTTAGGATGTCCTTTTTTGCAAAAAAAAACACCCTAAACAATCAACATAGTCATCTTAATCTCACGTCTCTCTGGACCCTCGTTGGCTAATGGTTCCCACTGTTCAGGTGCATCTTCTTCCCCGTCCTAGCACATTGGAGCGTTCTGTCCGCGCCCTCCGACACAGTGCCCTCGGCGATGAGCTGATGAACAACAGGACCAGGAGAGGGTCTGTCGAGGGACACACAATCACAACAGATAGATTCATCACAAGTCTAGAGCTAGGTCATTAGAATCTTAGCCTCTCGACGAGATCTTAGTCATAGCCTTTGGCTATCCCATTGTAACCCGATATATTCGATAATCAAGATCAGACAAACATGAAGTAAGGGTTTTACCTCATCGAGGGCCCCGAACCTGGGTAAATCTCTCTCCCTGTTTGTTTGGTATCCGATGTCTCGTGTCAGCCTGCAGGATTCCGTCAACCCTAAGACCCAAAAGGTGGGTATTGCCGAGGAGCACCCTCGTCAATCGCAGTCATCAGCTCATCGCCGATGGCACTGTGTCGGAGGGCGCGGACAGGACGCTCCAATGTGCTAGGACGGGGAAGAAGATGCACCTGACCAGTGGGACCCACTAGCCAACGAGGGTCCAGAGAGACGTGAGATTAAGAGGACTATGTTGATTGTTTAGGGTGTTTTTTTGCAAAAAGGACATCCTAACGTGGTCAACAGGCTCTCAACGTGCTACTTAACAGAAAGTGACCAGTTTGCTCATAAAACAGTCCCGAGTGACCAGCGGACTCTTCTTCTGAAGTTTTGTGACTAAGGTGCTCATCTCTGGTAAGTTTTGTGACCAACCATGCGATTATCTCTTATATAAACCCTCTTATTGTGATTGTCATCAATTACCAAAATGGGGGAGATTTTAAGGGTATATTGCCCCTATGTGTGGTTTTGGTAATTAATGACAACCCCTATGGACTAATGTTTTCATTGAGTTTATATGAAGGAATATTCCATAGGTACTACTTGTACTCCATGTGTTGGATTCAAGTATGGATGCCATGAAGATAAAGGTATACCTTGTGTATTGGCATCAAGATCATCGGTATGAAGATATATATATGTGATATGATCAAGAAGAAGAAATGAAGATGGAGTTCTTATGTGGAACTCAATATTAGCCATGCTCTATCTTAAGTGAGTATGTGAAGATACAAGGTTGAGTTGGGCAAGTTCAAGATGAGCATCTCAAGTGAATCACATGCTTGAAGCTTGTCGTCCATTTGGTGATAATGGACTTGTGAAGATATGCATCAATGAAGCTTTCCCATCATAGTGTATGGGGGAGCATTTGTGAGTCTTCACAAAGCAACAATGATCAAGTGAGGCATTCCGGCTTGTGTAGAGCTTGAAGAGTTATCATCAAGATCAAGCGGGATGCGCAAGGCAAAGGTATGGCCTTGCTAGGTTTTCCTTTTACCGGTCTCAAGGTGGTTGTTGGGAGACCGGATTATAGGATAGATAGCCGCACTATCAAGAGGGGCTTTCGGTTGGGTAACTTGATCACATCATCTTAGGGAGCTCAATCCTTTGCATACTTTGCATATCCTTATTTCTTCTTGGTGTTTCTATGTGTAAGGTTCTTGAGCTTGTTGCTAGCTTTACAACAAGCCCAAGTTTATCGAAAACAGAGTTCGCATGCATCTTCTATTGCGTTTTCGAGGTTGGGTGATTTTATCGGTTATTCATGATATAAGGTTCTACCTTTTATATTTATGATAAAATCCCCTCCTACAGATTCTTGTGTTTTCACTTTCCATAGGATAGCATTTGTTCTTATCTCTCAAACAAAATTGGTTTCATTCGAATCGGAGTTCGGGAGCATTTGTTATTAAAGAAAAAGTAAAAGAAGAAAAAGAAAAGAAAAGGGGAGGGGCCAGCCGGCCGATCGGGCCAGCCACCGGCCCACCCGGTCCGCAACCGGGCGCCAACCGGACCGGCTTTTGGCCCGTGACCGGCCTCGGGCCCAGTCCACGTCCGGCCTGCCTGGCGCGCCCTCCGGCCCACCCGGCCAGCCAACCGGCCTGCCGCCTCACCCGGCCCGCTCGATGCCCCACCCGGCCGACCGGCCTCCTGGCCGGGCCGGGCCCTTTCCTTCCCCCCGCGCGGCCCTCAGCCTATCCGCCGCCCAGCGCGGCGCGCGCTCCGCCCGGCTGCTGGTCCGGCTGGGCCGGACCCCAGACCGGCCTCCGCAGCCCACAATCCGGTCAGCCGGTCGCCAGGCCGGCTGGGGCGATTTTCAGCCCGTTTTTCTTGCGTTTTCTTTGTCTTTTTCTCCCCAACGGTTATTTCTTCCCCCTAGCTATAAATAGCACTTTCTTCCACCTTGAGCAAGTTAGTTCTTCCATTCTCTCTCCTCCATTGTTGCATTTTGAAGAACTTGCTCTCCCCTTTGATTCCTCCCATAATTCTTGCTATTTTTTGAGGGATCTAAGAGAGGAGATCTAGATCTACACCCCCATCAATCATTTTCTCCTCTAAGTGAGGGTAACCCTTTGGATCTAGATCTTGGAGTCTTTTGTTGACTTTCCCCATTGTTCTTCCTCTCCAATCTCATCTTAGCATTTGTTGCTTGGGTGGGATTTGAGAGTGAAGGACTTGAACACCTCTAGTGTTCTTGCTTTGCATCATTGCATAGTGTTGAGCTCTCCACCACGATTAGTTTGAGTGAGAGACCGTGAGCTTGTTACTCTTGGAGGGAGACCTCCTAGTTGGCTTGGTGGTTGGTGCTCCGGTGATCTCTTCAAGAAGATTGTGAAGAGGCCCGGGCTTCTCCTTCGTGGAGCTTGTGAAGTGGTTGTGGAGCTTGCCATCTCCGGAGCGGAGGAAAAGCTAACCATAAGGAAAGGACCATTATCCTTCGTGGGTGTGGTTCGGAGAATAGGGTGAGCCTTCGTGGCGCGGGGAATCCTTCGTGGGACCTCCACTCCTCCAAACGTGACGTACCTTCTTGCAAAGGAAGGGAACACGGGAATACATCCTCGTCTCCGCGTGCCTCGGTTATTTCTATACCCGAGCTCTCTCTCCTTGTGATAGCCATCGTGCTTGAAGTACATATATCTTGCTATCACTTGTGCTACATATATCTTTTGCCTATCTTGCTTAGCTCTAGTTGCTATTGTTACACTTAGTTGAGCTTAGCATATTTTGGGTTTGTTCTTGTAAACTAAACGATAGTTTAATTCCGCATTATTACAAGACAAATTCATAAGAGTTTTTAATTGCCTATTCACCCCCCTCTAGGCGACATCTCGATCTTTCACATTCTTTTATATCTGAATACAATCTACTGCAATCATTGTTCTCTGTTGTTCTTTGCAAACAAACATCATTCTCCACACCATACATTTAATCCTTTGTTTACAGCAAGCCGGTGAGATTGACAACCTCACTGTTAAGTTGGGGCAAAGTATTTTGATTGTGTTGTGCAGGTTCCACGTTGGCGCCGGAATCCCTGGTGTTGCGCCGCACTACACTCCTCCACCAACAACCTTCACGTGGCCTTCATCTCCTACTGGTTCGATAACCTTAGTTTCTTACTGAGGGAAAACTTGTTGCTGTACGCATCACACCTTCCTCTTGGTTCCCGACGGACGTGTGCTTAACGCGTCATCAGGCACCCATGTTGTCACAATAGATGACTAATGGGTCCAATGCACTAGGAACCACACCAAGCTCAACAATGAACCTCTTCATCCATACCGCTTCTCATGAAGCCTCCGAAGCCGCTATGTATTCCTATTCAGTTGAAAACTTCGCCACCGTGCACTGCTTGGAACTCATCCAGTTTACTGCAGCACCATTCAATATAAACACGTACCCAGACTGAGACTTAGAGTCATCAGGATCGGTGTTCCAACTTGCATCAGTGTAACTGGTTATAACGAGCTCTTGGTCACAAAAACATTTCACCCATGCCGCATATAAACCATAGTGGGAGTGTTCCCCATTTGGATGGAACTCACTTTTATTTTTGGAAATCCTCTACGGAGTATCATATTCGCAGCTACAGTGTGGAGATGTGGGAGATCATTGTTGATGGATACCGGAAGCCACAAGATTCCATTCGGTTGACCTCCACCTAATTCTACAACCGTCAACTCAATGCCTCTACATGTGACAAGATTAGAAGTGGCATCAACCGCAAGCTCCTTGATCAAGTCAATGACATTGACTCCGCTAAAGAGTTTTGGGATTGGATTGTAGTACTCCAAGAGGGAACCAATCTGATCCAAGCAGCTCTCTATGAGTCAGCAAAGACAAAAGCAACTATGTTCATGATTAGAGAAGGAGAATCCTTGGCTGATGCCTATGGAAGGCTTGGTGCTCTTAGAGTGAAGGTCAAGGGCCTTGGGTGTGAAAAATACAACGATGGTTTTGAAATGAATGAAGAATTCATAAAGTCCAAGGTCATTGCCATGATTGCCGTCAAACAAAAGGACACCAACCTTGCACTCAACTTGCAAATCCTTACCAAGCAAGTTGATCTGAACGCAGATGATCTAGTCTCCTATGTGGAAGCCAATGACAACATGGCCAAGACAGGAGAAAGGCTCATGGCGATGAACCGTGTTGATGAATCCTCACACAACCTTTCTTTGAAGGCTAGATCTGACCAAGAAAGAGAAGAAGTCTATGAGATCGAAGAATATGAAGAGATGACTTCAACAAGCGACATCGCGACAGACTTTGCCTTCTTTGCCAAGAAGTACAAGAAGAAGTTCCCAATATCCTTCATTGAGAAGAAGAAGAGAACGTGCTACAACTGTGATGAAGATAGTCGCTTTGCAAAGGAGTTCCCTTATGAAAAATGGGTAGACAAGCCGAAGTTTGTCAAAGGGGTCAAGCCAATATTAAAGCCAAACCCAATCAATGAACGATTCGGGAAGAACAAGGGAAGAGCCTTTGTTGGGGCTGAGTACACTTTCGATGAAGAGGAAGAAGATGAGGAGAAGGAGGTCGGAGTGGCTGGTTTGGCTTTCTCCAAGCCCGGGTCACTCTTCACATATGACTACTCCAAGGATTACTCCACGGAGTCCTCAACTCCGAATGATATTGGTTCTTCCTTCATGGCAATAACAACTCATGATGATGACTCCGATGACTCTCCCTCCTCTACGATCGTCGGCTCTTGTCTAATGGCAAGGGAAACAAAGGTAATGGAATCCCCACCTTCTCTATATAGTGTTCTTGATGATGAAACTAAAAATCAAGATGAGGTAGCTATGCTTAAGGAACTTTACAAAGTTAGATGCACTCTTCGTGGTGATGCTCTTGTCAAGTTTGATTTCTTGATGGACTCCCTCAAAGAAAGGGACGAGTCTATTGAGGGATTAGAATATCATTTGAATGTAAAGAATGAAGATTCAATCTCCTAAGACAAGAGCTAAAAACCGAAAGGTGCATATCTCAAGGCCTTAAGCAACAAATGAAACCTTTGAATTAGATAAATTTAAGGACCTATAAACTATTGAAAGGGCTCAATTATTGGCCCAAGAGCTCGATGCTTCAAAGAAGGAGCTTGAAGTTGCTCATTCTTCTCTCACTAGGCCGGGATCTTGACCACCTTGAAAAAGCTAACAAGCTTGTTAAGGATGAGCTCAAGAAACTTGGAGAGAACCATGACCTACTCCAAGAAACCTACAAGAAGGCTCTTGGATCAATGAATGATCCCACTATTGCTAAAAATGTTGCTAGTTCCTCCACCTCATTTACTTTTGAGCATGCCAAACTTGTTGAGGAACATGTTTGTTTGCAAGAGGAACTATCTTTGCATGTTGAGACCAATACATATATTGAATCCTTGGTGACCAAATATGGTCTCAACTATCATCCTAATGAATAGGCTTGTGAGCAAGCAACTATTCTTGAGGAAAATTCTAGGTTGACAAAGGAACTAGCCAAGTTCACCATTGCCAAGAATAAGATGGGATTGGATGACCTTTTGAGTAAGCAAAGGTCAAACAATCAAAAGTATGGACTTGGGTGTGCTCCCAAGCCTACAAGAAGAACAACTACAAGAAGGAGAAATGTTGGCAAAGCCTCAAAGCGCAAAGCCACTAGTGGTGACCGCACGGGACCTAACAATCACTATGATTTATTTTTTGATTATTATGGTGATGTTTATGCTAAATATGTTGGCCCTCGTAATGGCTATGCTTATAGAGGGTACTCAATTGGGTACCAAAAAGATCTTGTTGCCATTACAAAGGAACCCATTAATCGATGGGTTCCTAAAACCTCTACTTGATTTTGTCGGGGTATTTCTCTGGTGGTCCGAAATGGGTGTTTGATAGTGGATGCACCAATCATATGACCGGAGGAAGAGGTGTCCTTGACCAATTCATAGAAGATATTAATAAAAAGTCAAGCATCACTTTTGCTGACAATTCAAAGGGAAAGGTACTTGGGTATGGCAAGGTGGCAATCTCTAAGGACTTGTGCCTTGAGACGGTCATGCTTGTTGAATCTCTTGGCTATAATTTTCTTTCTATATATCACCTTGCAGATGCCGGCTATAATTCATATTTTACTAATTATTGTGTGAAAGTCTTTAGGATTGATAACCTCAAATTGGTCCTTGTTAGATATGTGGAGAACAACCTTTACGTAGTTGACCTCTCGAAAGAGAGCCCCTCTCCCTCCACATGTCTAATGGCGGTCAAACATGACAAAGGTTGGCTCTGGCATCGCCGCCTTGGTCATGTAAATATGAGAAATCTTAAACAACTCCTAAAGGGTGAGCACATTGTTGGACTAACCGGCATTTCTTTTGAGAAAGATTGTGTATGCAGTGCACATGTAGCTGGAAAGCAACTCAAGAAGGGTCATCCTATCAAGAGTATCGTCACCACGTCGAGGCCTTTGGAGCTCCTTCACTTGGATCTCTTTGGGCCATCACATTATGATACTCTTGGTGGGAGCAAGTACGGACTGGTCATTGTGGATGATTAATCAAGATACTCTTGGGTCTTTCTCCTTAAGTCTAAGGACGAGAACTATAGAGAATTCATCATCTTCGCCAAGAAGGCTCAGCGTATGTATGAATCTGAGATCAAGGTGATAAGGACCGACAATGGCACCGAGTTCAAGAACTACACTATGCAAGAATTTGTTGATGATGAGGGCATCAAGCATGAGTTTTCAGCTCCATACACCCCTCAACAAAATGGTGTGTTGAAAGGAAGAATCGGACTATTATTGAGATGGAAAGAACTATATTGAGTGAATTCAATTCACCCCATAACTTTTGGGGAGAAGCCATGTCTACAACTATCCACTACTTCAACCGGCTCTTCCTCCGCCCCCTGCATAATAAAATTAACTCCATACGAGCTTATTACAGGTAACAAGCCTAATGTCATGTACATTCGTGTCTTTGGATGCAAATGTCTTGTTAGGAACAATAAGGGGAAGCTCGGTAAATTTCAAACTAGAACTATAGAGGGTACATTTGTTGGGTATGCGGAGAACTCCCGCGCCTATAGATACTACAACAAGTTCACTCGGGCTATTGAAGTATCTTGTGACGTGATGTTCTTGGAGGATAATGGCTCCCAAGTGGAGCAAGTTGTTCCATGTGTTGCAGGTAATGATGATGTTCCTTCTAGTGCCATCAAGCTTATGGGCATTGGACACATCCGGCCCACAGAAGTTCATAATGATGATCAAACTTATGGAATAGAAGTATCAAGATCATCCCAAGTAGAGCCTAGCTCAAATCAATCTGAACCATCAAGTGCAACTCAAGGTTTATGTTCTACTCAAGATGAGCCACATTCCAAAGAACAAGAAGAAAGCCCTCAACCCACTAAGCAAGACCATGAGGCTGATCAAGAAACATCCTCAACTCATGATCAAGATCAAGTGGTCCCTCATGATCGAGTACTAGCAAGAGATGAATTTGTTGATCATGAAGGAACCATTTAGAAGATCAAGGCTGCTACAAGGGCAAGTGACATGAAAGTAGATCAAGTCCTTAGTAGCATCTCAAGAGGAGTGGTAACTCATAGACACCATGCATTACTTATCACTTATTGTCAACACTATGCTTTTGTGTCTAGTTTTGAGCCACTCAAGGTACATGAAGCCTTGGTTGATCCGGATTGGGTAATTTCCATGCAAGAAAAACTGGAGTGTTTCACCCGTAATGAAGTATGGTCCCTAGTTGAGAGACCCAAGGATCATCACATCAATGTCATTGGGACCAAATGGGTATTCAAGAACAAGAAAGATGAGAATGGAATTTTCATAAGAAACAAAGCAAGCTAGGTTAGTGGTGCAAGAGTTTGCCCAAATAGAAGGTATGGATTTTGAGGATACCTTTGCGCCGGTAGCCTGTCTTGAAGTTATTCGTCTTCTGCTTGAATTTGGATCTTTCCACAATTTAAAACTATATCAAATGGATGTGAAAAGTGCATTTTTGAATGGTCCCCTAAAATAAACTGCTTATGTGGCTCAACCCCCGGGTTTCAAAGACCCACGCCGACCCAACCATGTGTATTTACTCCATAAGGCACTCTACGGTCTCAAGCAAGCTCCACATGCTTGGTACGAGTTCCTTAGGGATTACTTACTACATGATGGGTTTTGCATGGGTACGGTCGATTCCACCATTTTCACCAAGCGGGTTAAAAGGGGTGGCTTATTTATATGTCAAATATATGTTGATGATATTATCTTTGGTGGAACTAACCCCAATCATAACAAAGCTTTTGAGCTATTGATGACTAGGAAATTTGAGATGTCCATGATGGGAGAGTTGAAGTTCTTCCTAGGCTTCCAAGTGAGGCAACTTGCAAAAGACACCTTCATCTCTCAAGAAAAGTATGTGAAGGACATGCTCAAGAAGTTTAACATGACCAATGCAAGCCCAATGAAGACGCCCATGCCCGTGAAGGGGCAGCTTGGCTCATGTGATGGTGAGAAGGATGTGGATATAAAGGTATACTGTTCCATGATAAGATCCTTGCTCTACCTTTGCGCTTCTAGGCCGGATATCATGTTAAGTGTAGGGATGCGTGCTCGTTTTCAATCTGCTCCTAAGGAGAGCCATTTGATGGCGGTCAAACGGATTCTAAGATACCTTGTTCTTACTCCTACTCTCGGGCTGTGGTATCCAAAGGGGTCAACCTTTGAACTCATAGGATATTCGGATTCCGATTGGGCCGGTGATAAGGTTGACCGGAAGTCTACCTCCGGGGCTTGCCAATTTATTGGCCGGTCATTGGTGAGTTTGTCATCCAAGAAACAAAAATCCACTGCCCTATCCAGCGCCGAAGCCGAATACATATCCGTGGCATCTTGTTGCACTCAGTTGTTATGGATGAAACAAACCTTGAAAGACTATGATGTGTCTCTTGGTACGGTGCCTCTTCTATGTGACAACGAAAGTGCAATGAAGATCGCCAATAACCCAGTTCAACACTATCGCACCAAACACATTGACATTCGCCATCACTTCCTACGTGACCATGTTGCCAATGGGGACATTGATCTCACTCATGTGGGAACAACGTACCAATTGGCGGATATTTTCACTAAGCCTTTGGATGAAGCCCGGTTTGTAAACTTGAGAGGAGAACTTGGTATTCTTGATCCTAAAAACTTAGATTGAATAACTTCTTGCACTATATTCTTGCATTTAACTTGCTATTTAGCTTAGTTGTGCAGCACATATGGGGATAGTCATCTTACCATGTCTTGGTATGATGCATACCTATGTGTGCAACATTAATAGAACCAATGTCAAAATATGGACCCAAGCATGTCTCTTCGAGGTCTCATGACATTTGCGCTTTCACATAAGGGAGAGAAATCCCCCGCCCTTTTATTTGCCTCTTATGCTATTTAGCCTACTCATCTTTTGAGGCCACATGATCTTAAGTGCGATATCTTATCTCTTTGGTTTATGCTTAATTCGAAACCATGCTCATTGTTGCAATTTGACCTTCTCTTTTTCCTACCAATGAGCATGTATAGAATCAAAACTGTCTCTAATCAAACCTACTCTATTATTCATCTATGAATGTGCATGCCCGTCTTGAAACTCTAGCAAAATGAGGTCTCTTTGAAGTTTTGGTATCTGACCCGGCAGACTGGGTGCTACTACTGGAATTTCGGGCAGCCAGCCCGGCCTGCCGAGCTGGGTACCGGGTTGGTCGCCAGGTGGTTCGGTGGTACCGGGTTGTGTACCGGGTTCGTTGGGGCAAAAGGGGGTACTTACTCCCTGGGAATTTAGGGATACCCATTGGATCCCCTTTCTTCCCCATCTCATCTCTCCACCATAGCCACCATTACCACACCTCCTTCCTCTCCAAGTGGTTGATTCAACCCTTGGAACTCCAGATCCATCCACTCCCCTTGCTCCCCTCATCATTTGGAGCATCTCCACCGAAGGGATTCACGATTGGTCAAGCCATTTGGGAGGAATTTGGATTTCCACCCACCAAAGCTTCCTCCATTAGAAGCTCTTCTCCGCCAAGTTAGGGCAAGGAGAGCATGTCTTCGGGTAACTTCATCTTGTCTTCATCCCCCTCCTCAAGTGTTCTTCTTTTTGTTACCCAACATATGAACTTGAGGATTTAGGGTTAGAACTTATGCCATTAGGGAGTCAACCACTTCTATTCATGACTCTCACTTCATAGATAAGTTAGTTTTGCAAAAGTTTTGAGAATTTTTTGGAGCAAACAAGAGAGAAGACAAGTTGGGGATTTTTTCTCTCGAAAATTTCGGTAGGTGACCCGGTGGACCGGACTACCTGCCGAGTTACTCGGTACCTGACCCGGCTTGCCGGGTGCTGCTACCGGGTAACCCGGTATCTGGTCCGGCCTACCGGGCCCCTTGCCGAGTTTTCTCTGTTGCCTCCAAACATTCACTTTCACAAAATTTTCTTCGTCTTGGCCTCCGTTTTTCGGGCATGTACACTTATCCTTGCTGATCCTATATGCTCTCTTGTTCACAGGTGATGAGGCAAATGACTCGGACTTTGTTCCTCCAGAAACTCATAGGGGCAAAGGACCCATGGTTGAGATAAGTGGCAGTCGAGGTACTGGCCGTAGCAAGAGAAAGGCCAAAAGGAAGAAGGCCCCAACTCATAGACCTGGTTCCGGGAAGATGCATATGAAGAGTTTGCTGAAGAAGTTGAGCGTTATGATCCCAACTTTGTTCCCCATACCGATCTGAAGTCATGTGAGCTGCACATTTGGACCAACATGCGGCAAGGTAATCCATATGTGAATGATGTTCAACCTTTCACAGAGGACAGACGCTTCTGGACAAGAGCTCAATTTGCCATGTGGGAACAGTTTTATCAGCCAATTGTGCCAGAACCATCTGTGAAGCCCAGACGCCTTAATGCTGCATTTCACAATATGCATAAGCATGATGACTTCGAGTATGTTGACATGGCTTTGAAGAAGATGAATCTGTGGACGCTTGTCACCATTGAGCAAGATTATCTGCCAGAGCTTGTCAGCCAGTTTTTCTGCACAACTTTCTTTCACCCCACACCCCAGAGGCACATTACTTGGATGTCGGGCACAAATCAATGCTCTATTTCCTATGACCAGTTTCAGACTACCCTTGGATACACAGGAGATCTGTGAAGCGGTTTTTCGCATCCATAGTGAAGGGTCTATGCATGATGCCTCTATTGCCATCTGCTACACCTCGTCCGCTCCAGTTCCTGCAATTCCTCAGATCACTGCTATGTACTACTTCTACAACACCATGACCAAGATCTACCGTTGCACCATTGTCAGCAAGGCGGGTGACTTTTAGGCTTGCTGTCGGTACGCCAAGAATATTATGTTCTATACTCATCCCAATAATCAGCACAAGATTGATGTGCCAGATTATATCTATCATGAGTTGAAGAGGGCAGTGGAGAAAATGATGTCTCCCAACTATGCTGCCTATGTCCAGCGTCTGCTTTGTATGGCCGTTCCTGCCACTGCGTTGGTCGGGCATCATGAGCGGCATGCACTTCTTGACTTGCCTCTTCGCCGTGACACTATTGAGGTTCCAGCTATGAGTCCAGCCACAACTTCCTCGGAGCATGTCCTCAAGCGCCGTCATGACCCCTTGATGGCCTCTAGCTCCAGCTCTGTGAAGCCCAAGAAGGGGGATGCCAAGTTCTTCAAGAGTCTATTTGCTATGTGCAAGCATTCCTATGATGTGAACTCCAAGGCTCTTCGGTTGGCTCAAAACAACCGTGAGCTCACTATAGAGGGCTTCCGTGCTCGTGGGCTTGAGGTGCCAGAGAATCCTCCTGAGATGGCCCCTATTGCTCACTTCAACTATCGTATGCCACCTCTTGATGATGCCATGTTTGCTGGATATAGTGGTGATGGCATTGAAGAAGGAGAAGATGGATCTTCCAAGGACTCCTAGTCATCGCCTTGGTCCCTTGGGATGCGCTAGTACCCATCTCACTCCGCTTTCCTTTTTGGTGTTCCGATACCAAAGGGGGAGAAGGGAGTAGAGTCTTAGTAGGTTTACGGGTTCCTTGCCGGGGTTTTCCGTATGCACAAGCCTTGGCTATTTCATTTGATTCCTATTGGTTTGTGCTACTATTTGCTACTTTTAGTTGGAACAATATGCTTTAAATTTGTGTGATGACCAATTATGTATTATGCTATGTATCTTGGATATCTATCTATCTAGCTATCTATGCTATGCTATATCTCTATGTCATAGATATCCTGCTATATCTCTATGTCATAGATATCCTAGCTTTATCTTGTCCATGCCATACTTGTTTCCTAAAGATATTGGGGGAGCTTCTCATATACTCTATTGTTGCACTTTGTATTCAAATGCAAATTCTCCAAGTGCATACATTATGGGGGACCTTGCCTAATATCTTATATGGAAACTCTTGTTTAAATTCATCATGATATCCTTGTATGACTCTAGCTCGGTTTGTCATCGTTAACCAAAAAGGGGGAGATTGTAAGGGTATTTTACCCTTAACCATTATTTTGGTTAACAATGACACCGATGCTATTGTGTGGACACAAAAGGGTAAGGGTATTTTACCCTTACCCTTAAGTATATACACAAGTTTTAGTCCACATATGAGATTGCAAGGCGGTGAGAAAGGTTTTCACTCGGGATACAAGGATGTGAGGTGATGAGAGACCCCCCAATTGTTGTTCTCAACTAGTGACGGTGTGGTGACCATTTGTCTCTAAAGAGGAGTTCGCCAAAGTCACATATACACATAATGTTCACACCAAAAATGCTGAGATGAAGAAGTACCGAGCAGAAGAAGAAGTTCTGAAGCTCCAGGAAAAATCGGCACACAGCCCGGCAGGCCGAGTGCTGCTGCCGGGCAGCTCGGCAGCCAGCCCGGCCCACCGGGTGCTGCTGCCAAAGTCGGTAACCAGACCGGAGTACCGGGTGCTGCTGCTGCCGGACTGACGAGAGGAGCCGAAGACCAGAAGAACTCGACAGACGGCCCGGCCCACCGGGAGCTGCTGCCGGAAAAGTCGGTAGCCAGACCGACATACCGGGCGCTGCTTCCGGACCGACGAAAGAGCAGAAGCCCAGGAGAACTCGCCAGCCAGCCCAGCCCACCGGGTGCTGCTGCCGGGCAGCCCGGTATGTGGCCCGGTACCACTGGGTCAGCTGCCGGGTGCCTCGAATGTGAAGTGACAAATGGCTATTTTTCCGGGACAACTATATAAGCCCCGTCTTCTTCCTTGAAGGGGTAAGGAGACCAGTGCAAAAGATCAAGACATTTCTCTCTCTCTCTCTCTCTCATACTCCATTGTTGAGCTCTAAATCCTTCAGATCTCCCTCCCCCTCCACCCAAACTTAAATCCCTCCGGGGAAAAGCTAGAGGAGGCCTTGATCTATAGTTCCACCGAGCCAAATCTTGTTTCCCCTTGTATTCATCGAGATACTTGCTCTCTAGGGTTCCTTGGAAACCATAGGTGGGCAAAAGAGGTCCGGAAGCATCCGGGCCGTGGATTTGCTCCTGACAAGATTGTGAAGGTTTGGAGCCTGCCTCAAAGTCTACCACAAGTGAGTGAGATATTCCTTCATGGGATAGGCTCCGGAGAATAGGGTGAGCCTTCGTGACGTTGGGAAATCCTTCGTGAGACCTCCACCCTTCCAAACTTGACGTACCTTCTTGCAAAGGAAGGGAACACGGGAATAAACCCTCGTCACCGCGTGCAATCAGTTATCCCTAACCGAACTCTTTATTTGTGTTATATCTGCCTGTGAGAGCCTTCGTGCTTGAGTTACTTGTATCATCATATAGAGTGCTTCACCTAGTTTGTTTTAGGCTCACTTTTATATTCCGCAAAGCCTAATATTGCAAAGAAAGAATAAAATTTGTAGAAACCTATTCACCCCCCTCTAGGTTTACCATCTCTGAACTTTCATGTCCCCCCGTATCGCGCAAGGGCCGAGAGCGCCGAGATGAGGTCGCCGCCGTCGAGCGATCTTGCCGGACGATCTCCGAGAAGATCCGGCCTACGCGCACAACTCCTACAACTAGATCTCGTTCGGGACGTGGGAGTTTAACGCGCGTCGCGAGCTGGATACCTCGGCGACCTCGACTACTTCGACCGCGAGATCGCCGCGGAAGAAGAGGAGAAGGACAACGAGGACGAGCGTGAGGACGAGGAGGAGGAGCACGCAGACTACGGCCAGGACGACGTCGGGCCGGCGTGGGATCCGGAGACCCAGCCGCCGGACATTAGCGAGGAGGAGGCCATTGCCAAGGCACTGGCCAATAGCGAGCTCGACGAGCTCAACGGACTCGCTATGTGGGACGGGCTCGAAATCCAGCTTCGCAAGTCGGCGCTCGCGCAGGAGAGGCCGGCGACTCCTCCAACCACGCCGACGCGTTGCAACGACGGCACACCGGCTGCTGCTCCGGCCTGGGATCGTGGCCACCTTCACCATAGCCTCCTGCGCAGGCGATGTCATGGTCACAGTTGCTGCATCATGCCCTTCCTCTTCCACCACCGGTGTACCAGCTTCCATGGCCGACGCCGGAGTTCATCGACCTCATCGGCGACGACGAGCAGTAACCATTATTAGCTAGGATTAGCAGACCTTTATGGCCTTTTAAAAGTCGTTTTTATGTTTTTTTATCAATGTAAATTATGAGTTTATAAATAAAAAAAATGCGTCATATCGCTGGAGCCACCCGACAAAAACGGACGCGCGGTTGATTTCAACCATTTTACCGACGCAAAGAAACGTGACACGTTCATTTGGCGTCCGAAATGCGTCGCGTGGCTGGAGATGCCCTAAGGCTTGCCATCACTGAGTTGGTCGTTTTCCACCACCCCGGTCATGTGTACAACGGACAACGTGCCACCAAGCCGCGATTTCGTTTGTACCGCGTAGGCTTGTGTGCCACCATCGATCCAGTCTCCGCCGTTTGTACAATGGACGCCGTGCCACCAAGCCGCGATTTCGTTTGTACCACGTAGGCGTGCCACCATCGATCACTCGGCCCCGTTCGTACTACGGACGGTGTGCCACCAACCCGCGCGTTCGTTTGTACCACGTACTAGGCTTTGTGCCACCATCGATCACACTCGGCCGTTCGTACCATTGACGTCGTGCCACCACCCCTTTGCACTCTGTTCCTGCGACATGCAGCTCTATAAATGCTGCTCTTGCCACCTCCTGTTATCCACACGCTACGCTCAGTCTCCACCCTCTTCCCACCTCCTGCTATCCACACTCTACGAGCTGCCCGGGAGAGAAAAATGGTGAAACTTACAATGGTGTGCCTGCAAGTTAAGCTGGAGGGGGAGCAGGGGACGGACGTAGACAAGGCTGCAAACAGGCAGTTCAAGAAGGTACAAACGGACTTGGAGTCCGTCGGCGCCCGCGTATGCAAGGTAATAATAAATCATTTCGTGGCCTTTATCATATATGCTGCTGCTGCATGCTGCATTGGTGGTTACAAACTGACTCACGCATTGACTGTTTTGTTAATCGATCATTGCAGCTTGACGTGCCGCTCCTACCAGACATGTACGTTCTGCAAGGCGTGCTGGATGATATCCAGGAATGCGAGGAGAGCATCAAGGGCTACTACGAGCAGGTCTGTGCCTGTATTCCGCGCGACCAAGACACGGACGAAGGCTGGAAGTGGGCACTTTACAGCGTTGAAGAGTAAGCACATTATGTCCATCTCCTCCTGTATATACTGCAGTAGTAATTTCGATCTTCCTGTGTCTTTTATCCTGATCTTTCTGTTCTGCACACATGTATCCGCCCCTTATCTGTGTTTTGTCCCCATGTTGGCAGGTTCAGGTGGAACGCTGAGAAGCTGCCCACCGGAACGGCTAAGCAGGTGAAAGCCGTTCCGGGTATCATAACACAGAAGATGTCCGAGATCATGCGCGTCTTCAGCCAAAAAAAGGAGACACATGAGCTCCTAACCGCAAGACTAAGAGACCTCCAGAGCAGCACCGCAAGGTACCGAATTTACTTTCGGTTTCACACGTCTAAGTATTCTATAAAAAGAAAATGTCCCCACCCCCGAATCATAGAGTAACATTACGTACTGTACTGTTTCATTTGCATGCGATGTTAGTTAGGTAATTCTTAAGCACTGACGATGCAATTAATATACTATAATTAGTCCATCTAGATGAAAATATATACTACACAATTCTTGCTGGTTCGAATCTGTATAGCAAAATGCTGTGGTTGCAATTTCTTTTAATTATGTATAGGAAAATGCTGCTGGTTCAAGAGTAGTACTACTGTTGTACTACTAGTACGTAGTAGTAATCCGTTTTGTTTGCTCGGTAGTGTACTCAATGGGGATGTCGCCCTCATGGTGGACCCAGCCATCTTGCACACTGGAGATTCTCTGGCTACACTGCTAGTGGCTGTGCCGATTCCACGGGAAAAAGAGTGGCTCGTCTCCTACCCGACCATGCACACCGCGCAGGGGGCTGATGGTTCGACCAAAATACCAATGGCTGTAAGTATGCTTACCACCCCCACTCGCTGTTAGTACTGTACCATTTACTATGAGACTGGTTCATTAATATACTATACTGTCTGTCTCATCCATGTCTGCTCTGCCAGGTTCCCGACACGGCAGTCAAGGTTCTTCAAGATCAGACGCACGTCCTGTACGCCATCATGGTGGTGCGAAGTGCCGCGCAAGCCGTCGCATTTGAAGCGCAGAGAAGAGGCTTCCCTGTATGTTTTGTTTACTCAATTGGGCAATGTACGTAGGTAGTAAGGCTTCACGGAGTAGCATTACTTATTATAATCTATGTACTAATTTCGCAGGTCCGCCAAGTTGTGCGCAGCAGGAAGGAGCATGAACTGCTGTTCAGTACCAAGACACTTCTGCTCAAGGAGGAGCAGGAAGCGAAGGACGACCTGGGCGATTGGTGTACCATCACAGGCCAAGCAGCATTACAAGACTGCCGTTTCGAGCTTCTGGCTCTGCGTGCGGTTGCCGACTCGATGCTACGTTTTGGCTTTGAATCACGCTCTATGGTAATAAGCCATACACCCTTTTGTCGTTTCGAGTTTCTCTTTCTGGATTCTTTCTAACGTGATGACGTGTAAATGCTGAATACTAACCGAGTGCATGTCCCGTATTTCAGACCTTCGTGGTTGCAGCCTCTGACCCCTCCGTCGACCGAGATGCGAGGAAGGTGCTCGAGAGAATCGCTGGAAGGAAGCACGTCCTATCAGATGATATGTGGAGGCAGTTCTTAAAACTTGATCTTGGAGATGGGTCGGACAACTGCGACTACCTGTCGGTTCCATTCATCATCTAAGCGCCGAGAGCTTCACCGAATAAGTTAGATTTCCGTAGGGTTTTTTCAATTTCAAATCAATTTCTGGAGAATGTCCGTTGATTGGAAGCTCTGTAGGAGTGTAAGACCTTAACTTTCATCTTTCCGATCTCGAGAACATGCTGTCATGGGTACATGTAACTCATTTGGTATGCTAAGTTATTTTAATAAGAGAGATTAATTTTTATCTTTCCGATCTTTAGAACATGCAATCATGGGTATGTATAACGCATTTGGTATGCTAAGTTATTTTTAACTGTGAATATTTGAAGGAATCGTGGGCTTCACAATTGACAGTTTTGCCCATAGTCCACACTGAAGCTTGTAATTTTCTCATCAAATTATCCACCTGTTTAGATAATTAGATATACATAACTTTTTTTGTGTTCCATTACATAGAGGTCGTTTTGCCACCCTTGTCTCCACTTGATCAAACTAATTACGTCCCACATACCTAGACTCTATCATGAGGAGCACAACGTTAAAACTTCACCCATGCCACATGCCAAAATAACTAAACCATGCTAGCGACTAATTAACTAAATAGAAAATGAAGACAATGAGGAAGGGAAACCAGGAAGAACAAACCTTCAGCTCTGAAGCCGCATAGCCACTTGAAACACAACAGCACCAACCGGTGATCCAGCCCCACCCAGTCACCACGGCCATTAGGAAACAGCAAACCCCGGCCAAAATGGTAGGAGTGGCCGCCACCAAGAAGTAAATCACCACCCTCAATGAATGACTCCAGAACGTCACCCGCTGAGGCAAGATCTAAATCAAGACATAGATGTAGACAGTAGGTTCCGATTACCGAGAGGGATAATAACTTATTTGCTTCCATGAGTTGAATTAAGAATAAAATATTGGCCGTGCAAAAGGAAATAATGTACTCATGAGAGGTTGCACAATTTCATGCCTCTTTCATATATTTCATCAACAAATACACAAAGCGCTCCAAAATACTATTTATGCAGGAAAGTAAATTTGTATTTTTAGTTCAATTCCCACAATCGATCACCGAGAAGTAGAATACAACTTATAGCAAACCTATCAAGATAAGCCAGTGTTGAGCGCCAAGAAACAATGGAGAAAATGTACTACTGTTATTGTAGGCTAACTCCAATATGCTTCAGGAAAAAATGTCATACTCCAAGGGTGCTTCTACTCTTCTGTTCTTTTTTTTGTTTGATAAAGGGAATATATTAATATCAAAAGATACCAATTACACCCAGCCTCTGCAACAACGCACCACCCTAATGGCACTACGGATGCACACAACCAAAAAAGAAAAGAAAAGAAAACTAAGAAACAAAAGTCCCGCTACAATATCTCAGGCCTAACAACAGCAATACATCTACCGCCAAGACAACACCTGAAATACAGACTCTCCAAAAACGACACCTTCAAGAAGGGAACAATGCTCTAACACCGTCGTCGCCCGATCAAAGATCTTAGGTTTTCACCCTGAAGATAGTCCTCGCTCTCAAAACAATGCCTTCAACAAGGTCATTTCCAGGCACAACCAGTTAAGGCCAGACCTTGGGTTTTCACCCTAAAAGGTAGGACTCTGAACTTGTTATCACCAGAATTTGACCGGATCAGAGGTGGGCCGCGATTAAAGATGGGCTTGAAGGATATACATGGAAGAAATACATGAATCGGCCTTATATGCAAAGTCTGGGCTAGTTTGCCCGTGTATCTGTAATATAGTAGGATACGTGTCGGTTAGATAGAGTTTGGCTCGTGCCCGGTTGGGATTATTCCCACGTTAGAAAGTCTACGGACTATAAATATGTATCTAGGGTTTATGAAATAAACAACAATCACGTTCACCACAAACCAATCTAGGCGCATCGCCAACTCCCTTGTCTCGAGGGTTTCTTCCGGGTAAGCATCATGCTGCCTAGATCGCATCTTGCGATCTAGGCAGTACACGCTTATTCGCTGTTCATGCGTTGCTCGTGCTGAAGCCTTGTTGATGGCGAGCAACGTAGTTATCTTAGATGTGTTAGGGTTAGCATTGTTCATCGTATCATATGCTGTCGTCGTGCAACCCTTAGACGTCTAGCCGCCCTTACACCTATCTTAGGTGTAAGGGCGGCACCCCGCTGATCATTATTTAGTAGATCCGATCCGTTATGATTGCTCCTTGTTCTTCAAGGATTAGTTTAATATCTGCATAGTTAGGCCTTACAAACGGGTTGAAGGATCCGATGGGCGCGTAGGGTGTAGTTTGCTAGCCCTAGACGAGGATGTTCCGGGGATCAACTTCGTGTTGGTTTTTAGGCCTTGTCTAGGGTCGGTTTACGATCACCGTGCGTGGCCGCCAAGCTCAATCACGAGTAGGATGTTCCGATTATGTGGTGAAAACCCTAAATCGTAGTAGGTCGTTTTAGCTTTACATTGATCAAGCAGGACCACCATATATTCGTACACCTCGTACGGATCATGGGTGGATCGGCTCTTTGAGCCGATTCACGGGACAACCCGAGAGCCGATCGAGGCTCGTATTTAATGTTTACGTGTATGCCATGCAGGAAACTAAGCGAGGCACATCCATCACCTTCCCGACCGGGTATAGGTCAGGTGGCACGCCTTGCACCAGCATCGGACGTGCGTGCCGAGTCTTTACGGGCCGTCGCTCGGAGGGACCAGGGCCAGCCGCAGTCCTGGGAGCCTCCCGGCTCTACTGTGTTGCCCGTCGCTGCTCGCCGGTGGGTTTCTGACCGCAACAGAACTTCACCTGTGTTGTCGCCCCCACTATCATACCGCTGCTGTGAAGCCCGGAATACCAAGCCAGTTCCATCTCACCACCAAGATCCGACCACCATTGCTCTTCCACCAATCTTGACTTTCATGACCTTCTCCGCCAGCACCATGGAAAGAAAACAAGCTCCATGATATTAACAGCCAACAGAGCTTTGAAGCGCTCCCTTTGAAACCAAACGGTCAGATAAAAAACATGGGTGCGCTCGACCGAAAACACCCAATCCAGCAATCTTCAGGCATTGATCGCACAATGAATTTCGCCGGCAGGACTTTCCGGAACACGACAATCCAGCAAGCTCGGTGGGAAGAAGCATCCGAACGATCTTCACTTGGCGCGAGAGAAACCCAAGGACCGCCACCTTTATTAGGCAGAACGGCAGGCCCCCTCGCCGCCGCCCGCCAGTCGACCTCATCGGCGGAAGAGAAGGCCGCCACCGTCCACAGACCCGTCGCTGAGTCGTCCGCCGCCACCCCCAAAACCGAACGTGAGCCGCCGGAAGGAGGGGCGCTGAGGACTCACCGGCCACCACCAGGCACGGCCACGTCAACGAAGAAGCCGGATCCGCAGCCATCGGAGTCACCCCCGCCGCCGGCCGCATCGCCGAAGCCTCACCCGGCCACCGCAGCCCTTGCCAGGGCAGCCAGCGCAACGCACCGCAGAAACAGCCGCCCGAGGCCGCCGCCCCGGATCCCACCCTGGATCCTACCACGCTGGCCACCGACCAGCCCCGCCGCCGGCCGATCTCACCGCCGCAGATCCAACTCCGCCTCCGCGCGCGCGACGCGAGAGGGAGACCTGCCGCCGCCGAGAGCTTCACTAGCTTTGCCCGCACGTGCGCGCCGGTGGCGGCAGGGAGGAGGGAGATTGGAGGAGGGGTAGGTAGTGGCGGCGGCTAGGGTTCCAAGGCATTGACAGTGCGGTGGAGGTGACAGTCTAATCCAGCATCCCAGCTAATGGTTTAGTCCAGCAACCATTCTCCCACCTACAAAAATGTAATCAATATGATATCTGAAAACTGAGTGCTAACAGTTTCAGAAATGGGCAACAACATATGTAGATATATATTTCATTTATTAGAAGTGTGCCTAATAGAAGTAATATGTGAAAAGTCTCGCAGTTTGCTCTTTGAGCTGAAACTTTATTTTTCCTTGGAGGTTACATCAAGAATATTGTTTTTGTGCTTCAACAAATAACTCTAATTTTGGCGGCAATTCAAGGAAAGTGGAAGATCAAAGAAAAATGATTTACCAGATAAGAGTCTAATCTTATTAATTCAATATATATATTTCTTCCTACTTTGAAAGGTGACACATCTATAACCATTGGTTAGTTAACATGTCATCATGCATTGCAATGACCCTATCCAATCCACACAATAAACTGAAACCTGAATCGCTCAAAACATCAATCGTATAGAAAATCAAATCTATTATATATTGTTCCAACTTCACACGGTAGAATGCGACAATAATACTATAGAGCACCTAAATACCTTCATCAGTAGAAGCGTCAAGACGAAATCTTCCCGGCGTCGGGCATTGCTACACACAAATACACAACCATTGTATATCTGCATTCAAGTAAACAGTGAAATCCAATCAAGCAACACTGACCTTTTCCCGAACAACTGAAATGCAAATTCGACACCATAACAATTAATACAAAGACTATATCGATGCCCCAGCAATATTATTTTTAAATGCACTAGCGTGGTGGCCCTCGCAAATGTGAGGGCATCGTCAATAGTAAAAAATGTAAAAATAATAATTTTAAATTATTTAAACCTTTTTTCCTTCTATTTATCTCCTTCATTGCCAAATTATTTTGCAAAATACATACATCGGTACGGGTTAACTTTTTTAGTATGTTGCCAAAAAATAACAATAGAAAATGAAATATATCTTAGATAAATATGATTCTTTTAATAATACCTTTTAAAACTTTTTTACACATAATAGGTGATTTTAAAATTTTATGAATCTAGGACTCGGTCGGTCGACCAGACGCTGACCGACAGTCTGGTGGCCGACCGGCCGTGAGGCCTGTCAGCCATTATACTGTATGCATGAAAAGCAACGTGGAGCAATACCGTGCATCAAACCAACACCCTGGTCGGCAGCCAGTCTGCCCGATCGGCGGCCGTTGAGCTGATCGGCTTCTAGTTTTGAAATTTTTAAAATCATGTATTTTTTTAAAAAATGACAACAAAAATCTAATTATTTTTTAACAAATCGCTAGAGAAATCGGATGATAGTGGTTTATGGTTTGTAAATAATATTTTCATAACACAAAAGGCTGGAGCTAGGATACCGACAAACTAAGTTGCAATCTGCGAGGCTTTTACATCAACTGGGGTATGCTCTCTGGTGTAGGTGGTCAGTAGCTTTATGCATATTTATCATTTTATGCATAGCTATATGTTGTAATCCAATCTCCTAGTTGGTATCGCTTTTGCAAAAAAAAAATAGTTGGTATATATAAGCTCAGTTGTTTGCGCGCATATGTACTATTAAATATATCTATTATCTATAAGTAAAAAATATTAAAGTAGAAACCAATTGATGATCACCCCACACTCTTACATGTCCTTCCGCATGTTTTCTTTCACATAACACCTCACATATGTACAATTGAATATATCTATTATCTATATGTAAAAACTATTAAAGTTGAAACCAATTCAATGATCACCCCACACTCTTACATGTGTCTTCCGCATGTTTTCTTTCACATAACACCTCAATGTGAGTCCAATTGATGTTTTTTTCACTTTGTGCATTTATGTTCCAAATCTTTTTGACTCATCCTTCAAAAGTTGCCCCCAACACTTGTTCGTGTAAAAACATGATTATATGTGCATCTTAATCGGTAAATTCTATAGAAATCACGGTTTCACTAATTGATATGGAGTTCTTATAAAAATGAAATCATTTTATCTCTCATTTTCTGATTCCGAATTTCACAAAGAAAATGAAAAAAAAACAATTTGTAAATGTTATATATTTATGGATTTATATGATAGGGTTGTGCCATTCATTCTTCAAACAAAAGTTTATATATCGAATACTTTTTCAGCCTATATGTACAATCTTGCAAAAAAAACAATGTTCTTAGTTATATGATAATATTAAAATATAGCTGTGTTAATATGATATATTGGGAACATTTATTTTGGCTCCCGGGGTTCAGTGTGATTGGTATACAAAATATAAAAAATATTTTCTTGTTGCAAAAAAATGTGAAAAGCAGTAGACATCATTTTATTACTTTCTTGCCGAAAAAAAAATACTTCCTTCATGGTACGTAAAGAAGTATACCTGAAATCTGGTGATCGGCCGGTACGTGATAGAGTTCCTTTGTTTTCAGACGTTCTAGATAGTGTCCTAGCGATGCACGCATTAGCTAGTTTTTTTCTTTTTTTATTGTTTCCTTTTTAAAATTAGAAACTATGTGTTTGAGTGCTTCACGTATGGAATCTTGGATGTTTCTTGTTAGTTCGTGGCTAGCTAGATCTCCAGCAGCTTATATTTTTCGTGCCAAAATCCTATGTTGTACGTGACAGTTCCCTAAAAATGAACTCCGCATACGTGACATCCTTGACCGCTTTTCATGCCAACCATGATTTTACGTAACTTTTGTTATCTTTAAATCTTCACCGTAAATTATAGATCTAACAACCATAATAATTAGGATGATGTGGATTAACGTGGTGTCTCTATTTAAACATCTGTATTTTGCTTTTAGTATATAATAGATAGATAGATTGGTAGACCAGAGATAAGCAATCGGGAGCAGCATTGCCGACCAGCCCAAGTCCGCTTCATACATGGCAGTCGCAAGTCTCCATGGATTCCAACCAATGCCGTTTCAGACAACGATCAATTGCAGTTGCTACTGTAAATGAAACACCAGCTGCAACACACACGCACGACCAGGAAACACAACGGGGACCAAAAGCCAGTGCAGAGAGAACGGAAAATAAGCTCAGAGGAGCCACAGCTAACCCATTATACAGTTTAGAAGAATGATATGATAATAGTTCTTTTCTAAGAATAAATGGATGATTTGCAAGGGTGCAAACTAAAAGGAACCTGTAATGATTATTCCGATGGTTCTACAAATAGTTGTGTCCCTTGTGAACTCTTGATCCAACTTCATGAGTCATGACTGATGCTTGTTTTGTACTACAATATGAGGCAGACAAAAGTATACTTTGTGTTCAAGAGGTAGGAAGATCCATTATTTCACTTAGCGCCTAACCCTAGTAATTATTTATATTAGTTTACCTGATAAGAAAAGGTTAAAAGTAAGAAATCCTCGGTAAAATTAAACCTCAGAGAAACACACCGCAAGAAGAGGACGTGGATCAAACAACACTCAGGGAACATCCAGGGAGCCTCTAGGTCCATTTTAGTATTATATTTTCCCTTTTAGGATAGTGGCAGGTTAGTATCTTGACTTAATATACAGAAGGTCTCTCAGCCATAATTTTTTCCATGAACAAATTGATAGCCATAATATTATGTATATATTCAGGAGGGCTCCCTAGTGTTGAACACAAATCGATACAGTAGAAGAAGTCCTTCGCTGTTTAGCGTAATGGATCACATTAATACAGAATTACAGATTATAAATCTAAGGGTATGTCATTTTCTAATAAGAACATTACTGCAATAAGCAATAAAGTTTGTTATCTATAAAGATTATACAGAATAACCTGAAGGTTCTTGGTTGAGAAAATACCGTTTGATCTCCCAGTGCTAGAATATAATTTCACCCAAGAAAACATGAGCTGAGAGCATTGCAATATTTTCTTGCATACCGGCCAATATGTGCTTCAGGTGTAGTATTGCCATAAGAATATGTGGTCATGTGGTGTACTTCAAAAAAAAGAAGTGGTCATGTGGTGTGTAAATATGATTAGCCTAGGCATCTAGTTCAACTAAAAAGCTTATGTTAAACTAATAGGGCTTAATGCTCTTGTGAATTTTTTCTACTCTACTTGACTAATTGATTAGATACCTGACCTGACCAGACATACTTTGTCGCTGGGGCTTCATATTGAGAGGCCGATTCCCTAAAACTATGCTTTAGTTTGCACATACGTCACCTTAGAGCATAGAGGCCACTGGAAATTAGGACTGCATTAAGTTGTTGTGTAGTAACCTGATGAGATCAAGCGAATGCAAGAGCACTTGTGCAAAGCAAGCACAGCAACTTAACTCTGAATGTCCCCGACTGCAAGAAAACAAACACTTATCAACAATACTCACATCTATCAATGAATGTTTGAGGGATTAGGCTGTGGTACTAACTATCATGCAGCTTGCAAATATGATGGAAAACCGAGAAGAGCTATGCATATATGCCCTGGTCAGATGGTTAAATAATGGGAGCATCAAAACATTCTATAGAGAGGCAATGCATTATTTCTACCTCTCAACCAAAAGTTGGAAAGCTCAATCAGTGGCACTGCATGGTTGAGGGTCCGATATTGCAATTCATTGTCTAGTATTAGAATCATTTGATATTTGTGTGTAGCAGACTAGCAGCTGTGTAGATTGTAGAATTAGACTAGATGATATATGATTGAAAATAGCAATCAATATCTTATACAAATTTTATTGTTTCTATTGTTATTGTAGAATTGATTATGAAGAGGCACATTTCATTATATATATGTACTGAACTTCAATGTTGCCAATATATTGGCTATGTATGTTACTCATTTAGCAAAATTAATCATATTTAGGGGAGGCGCAATTTTTTTTTTTGAGGTGTGCCCACCCTTCAACTTTTTTCTACGTCCGCCACTGTCTGTAGAACAGGTGGAGGCAGCCGATGAAGTAATGAATCGACGTGTATGCTTTTCAGTCTCACTTTTCCTAGATAAAAACAACACACACTGAGAGGCCAACATAAACGGGAGAAACATGGTTTCTCTGGTTGTCACACATATCAATTGGAGCCTTGGAGGAGGATTCGGTAGGCGCGATTTTCTGTCGAATCAAACTCGCCGCCACCAGATCGATGAAAAAGTCAACGCTGCCCAACAGGCCAGAGCTGCTCGTCCCCCCCTGAACCTGCCTCGAGCAGCACCTCCAAGTCCCCCTCCCGACCCCGTGCCTCTTGCAGCGCCTCCCCAGCGCTGTCTCGCCCTCCTGCGCGACTCCTCCATGGCCTCCGGTAGAATGGCGCCATGGCGGTCGAAACCCTAGTGTGGAGCTCAGAAGGAAGATGATTCGAGAGAGGGAGGGTGGGTGCCCGTGACAAAACGACCAGAACGTGCACCTGGTTCTTTTTTTTCGATAAAGGATGTTTTATTACTTGTGATAAGCAATTACATCCAGCCTCTGCATAACCAGGATGCACACAGCTGTTCAAGTGTCTGGAACGAACAATATATGAAAAAAGGCGAAATACATATCGAGACGATGAATTATATAACGCCTAAGGAGAGGGTGGAGCTTCAATCCGTAGACTATGCTGCCACCCATGTAGGGAAAAAGTATCCTCGCCGTAGCCTCCAACCGTGTACGGACCTCCGTAAATAGGTCTCAGTTCTCCGCCCGCTGAAGAGGTAACCATGAACGGAGAATACCTGTACATCTGTAGATGACCTGCAACAAAGAACAGTTTTTATCGTTAAAAATCTTGTCATTTCTACTTAGCCAAAGCGTCCAGATAACTGCTAGCGCCCCCACCCTAAGAAGCAACTTAAACCTTGAATCAACACCGTGAAGCCAATTGCCAAAGACATTTTCCACACTAGTCGGGGGATACAGAGTAGACGCTACTTGGATGACTGACCATATAGATCTCGCAAAACTGCACTGGAAGAATAGGTGTTTGATGGTTTCATCATGATGACAGAAAACACACCGTGAACTTCCGTGCCAATTCCGCTTAACAAGATTATCTTTAGTAAGAATAACTCCTCGACGAAGGTACCATCCAAAAATCTTAATTTTTATTGGTATCTTCATCTTTCAAAATTTCTTATTATTATCAACTGGTAAATCAGAATGAAGGATTGCATTGTATAAAGATTTAACTGAGAAAGAGCCATCTACATGAAGATTCCATCTAAATTCATCCGGTTCAGGGGATAATTGAATATCACCCAATCGTTGAACTAGATTATTCCATGCTATTAGCCTTTGTCCAAATAAAACCCGTCTGAACGTCACATTCGGTGGTGAGGTAGCCATAACGGTAGCAATGGTATCACCTTTGCGACGAACAATACTATACAAAGCAGGATATTGTTCACTCAGGGAAGCATTGTCCAGCCAAACATCTTCCCAGAAACGTATATGTGCTCCATTCTTAATAGAAAAAGTACCATGGCGAAATAAGATATTTTTCGTCGCCATGAGACCAGCCCAGAAGTGAGAGTCCCCGGGTTTCCAAACCACTTGGGAGAGCGTCTTCGAGCCAATATACTTTCTCCGAAGAATAGTTTGCCAAGTCCCATTCTCAGTAAGAAGCTTAAAAAGCCATTTACCTAGCAGAGCAGAATTCTTAACCTCCAGGTCATGAACTCCAAGTCCGCCTTGATCTTTGGGACTACACACTATACTCCATTTAACCAATCAATATTTCTTTTTCTCGCTGTCCCCTTGCCAAAAGAATCTGGATCGATAATAATCGAGTTTATGCAGAATTCCTTTCGGCAGAAGAAAGAATGATAACATATACACTACCATATTTGTTAGTACCGAGTTAATGAGTACCAATCTTCCTTCTAGGGACAACAATTTACCTTTCCAACTACTAAGGCGTTTCTGTAATCTTTCTTCCACAATCTTCCATTCAGTAAGTGTAAGTCTCCGATAGTGAATCGGAATACCCAAATACCGAATAGGAAAATGGCCTTGCCCACAACCAAACAACTCTGTATATTGAGTCATATCGTTTTGGGCATCGCCGAAACAGAACAATTCACTTTTATGGAAGTTAATTTTCAATCCCGACAACTGCTCGGAAGCTGCTAAAATCAATTTGAGATTACAAGCTTTTTCGAGATCATGATCCATAAAAAGAATTGTGTCATCGGCATATTGAAGGATAGATAAACCCCCATCAACCAAATGTGGGATCACACCCTCAATTTGACCATCAGACTTGGCAGGCTCTGTGAGTATTGCCAGCATATCTGCTACAATGTTGAATAACATCGGTGATAGCGGATCTCCTTGGCGTAACCCTTTTCGTGTCTGGAAATAGTGGCCGGTATCATCATTGAACCTAATTACCACGCTACCTCCATACACAAAATCGTAAATTAGAGCACGCCACTCAGGAGAAAAACCTTTCATCCTGAGTGTTTGTTGGAGGAAAGACCATTTGACCTTATCATATGCCTTTTCGAAATCTAATTTTAAAATGACCCCATTTAGTTTCTTAGAATGCATCTCATGTACCGTCTCATGCAGAACTGCCACTTCATCAAGGATGTTCCTTCCTTGCATGAAAGCAGTCTGAGAAGGTTGGACGACATGATCCGCAACCGTATTAAGTCTAATGGTGGCCACTTTCGTGAAAATCTTGAAACTGACGTTTAAGAGGCAAATAGGTCTATTGTTGAATCCTTTCTGCCTCATTAACCTTCGGTAACAAAATTACTTCACCAAAATTTAGACGAAATAGTTCTAGTGGTCCTGTGTGAAGATCACTGAACAATTCTAGAAGATCCAATTTAATAGTATCCCAGAAAGTTTGATAAAACTCCGCTGGGAAACCATCTAGACCCGGTGCTTTATTGCATTCCATTTGGAAAATTGCCTTCTTAACCTCATCCTCAGAATAAGGTGCGGTTAAGAGGCCAGCGTGCACCTGGTTCTAGCCGGCGTCTCCTAGAAGCTCCATCCTGCGCCTTGATCTTGCGCCGCGCCGCCACCTCCGGAGGCGAGCTCCTCCTGGTGCCGCTGTCCGCTATCGAGGCAGCGCGCACAGCCCCGCGGAGGACGAGATCGAGAAACAGCTGCATCCGGGCCTATGGGGGAGACTGCAGCGGAGGTAGGGGATAATGGAGGTAGGACGCTTACAGGTTTAGGTAACTGCTGTATCACCGTACAGTGGGGCAGTAAACAAGTCTGGTCCAGCGTTAACTTGAATGAAGCAGACACGGCCGGTAACAAAAGTTTGTTTAAGTGGCCAAAATCGCACGGACCAAAATTGTCGTTGGGACGATCTGACGGCTAGCAAAGGCTCGCGCGGAGAGGCCCTCACCAGCGTGGGTCAGCAACAGCCTTAACCATTGTATCTAATAGCAGGTATATCGACAAAGACAAAAAAAAACTTGGTCACTGTATCTTATCAAACAATAAGAAAATTAGATACTTGTGATAAAAGAAAACACACTGACCAGCTGCGCATTAGAAACAACTTAACCATGATGCACACTACTCTGTTTGACTCTAGTCTGAACTTCCAATGAAGTTTGTTGTAGATGCATCGTCGCTCGACCTCCGGCCCAATATAAATATAAAGCTAATTGCACATAATGTGGGAAAGAAGCAACATACCAAAATATAAAATCCATAGTGGAGAAAAGAACACCTGTAACTGATCCTAAAGACAATAAGATCCGAACCATTTAATTATAGAGCAATACCTATATTTTACCCCAATTTCAGATGGGAGCATCTTGGATAGACAATGCTGGTATCAACGGAGACAGATAGGCATAGCTTCAGACCTAGATGGATGATGGGCTCTCCTTTCCCTTCAGGACCATGCATGGGTAGAGCTTCGGATCTACTTTGCCAACGGTCTATGTGTATATGTCACTGCACCGTTGGGTGAAGAATGTCCCCTCGCCAACCAAAGCTGCTTCAAGCTTCGGTGCCCCCGATTCCCGCAGACAGTTAAAATACCACGGCCTCTCGATCGGCCCGTTGATTCAAGTGTTCAACCTAAGAAAGATCAGTAGAGACCAATGAAGCAGCAGCAGTGATAGAAGGAACTAACATCTGCGGTCAGGTTGTTGTGCTCGAGAAGAACTGAAATAGCATATGCGATGGGTAGAAAGGTGCAGAAATCCATTCCTTATGTAGATCGGTGAGGTGGAGGGGTGGAAGACAACGGGACAAAGGGGAAGATGAAACTCAAAACTGCAACTTGGAAGTTGGAGTGGAAGGCAACGGTGGTGGGAAGACAAAACGATGAGGCAGAATTTTGAAGAGCTAAAAAATAGCATACATGGATTAAACTGCTCAATGCCCTGCTAGAAAAATCTGCTGGTCCCACGTGATGATGTGGCATAGCTGCATGGGCTGGAAAATAGGATAGTGGGGATGAACTTCTTAGTTATATAGGATAACTTAAAAAATATATGCTATCATGGGTACCTGTAACGCATTTGGAATTTATTTTAATAAGTTAAAAAATATTTCTTGCTTGCACATTGTTGCATTAGCAGTCAAAGAATAATTAGCCGCAAATGCAAGACTGATATTTGTTATACTGCCTTATCGCTAAGATTACATTCGATCTTGCAGAATTAGTTCCAGAGAGGAAGAACTGACCATTAAATTCAATCATGACAAAAATGCAGAAAACACCTTTAAAAGGGCCAGTGGAAGAACTGAACATTAAATTCAACCATGCAGAAACCTTTAAAAGGGCCAGCGGAAGAACTGAACATTAAAAAGGTCTCTTTTGAAACCACCAAAAATGCCGGTGTCCAAGAATCAATTTTTTCGCGAAAACGCAAAAGCCTTGCGTTTCGATGCATTGAGAGAAAAGAAGGTTATATGTACAAGTCCGAGGACGGACGAACACCACGCCGTACAACTCGACCCGAGAACAGAAAAACCTAGTCTAGGGAGCAACATGCGCACATCCCGGGCTCCCGCGTCCGCCCATTGCCGCGCGTCCGCCACGATGTCGCTGAATAGGCTTGTCACCGAAGGCCCCGCGTTGTCGAAGACCGCCGCGTTCCGGTGCTTCCATATCCACCATGCCGTAAGCGTGATAATCGACGAAGTGCCTTTGCGCAACTGGCGTGGGGCAGTCTGCACCACCAGCGACCACCACTCCGCGAAGTCGCCCTCAGCCGTGGGAGGGCCTGAAGTGGATCGAATCCACGACAACACCTCAAACCAAACCATCCTAGAGAACAAGCAACCTATAAGAAGATGGCGCATGGTCTCCGTGGACTGGTCGCAGAGCGGGCAGTTGGGGGTATGCGGCAACCCCCGTCTAGCCAGCCTCTCCCCCATCCAACATCTGTAGAGACAGGCCAGCCACAAGAAGAATTTCACCCTTGGCGGCGCCCATGATTTCCAGTTCAGCTTCCAGAAGCCTGCGGTTATCGCCCCTTGAAAGAGGGTGTCATAGCAAGAACTGGAAGTGTACTGACCATCCGTTGTCCAACGCCAAACCATCCTGTCCGGATCCGTCGAGAGTTGGGTATCCCTGAGCCGGCTCCACAGCTGCATATACTGCCATAGTGCAGAGCGCTCGGTGCCCCCACTATATCAGCGATCCATGTGCGGTTCACCAGGGCTTGGCGGACCGTGCGCGCCTTTCGCCGATGCTTAGGTACCAGCGCATACACCTCAGGTGCCACCTCTTTCATGGCTTTGCCATCCAACCATCTGTCCTCCCAGAAGAGGGCGGATTCCCCGTTTCCGATCACCATGCTGGTGGAGAGCGCGAAGGCATCCAGCTCCGGCTTCGAGAAGTTCATGTCCAGCCCGCACCAAGGTCGCAGCGGGTCAGTATGCATCCTCCAGATCCACCTCACCCTAAGGCTGGTAGCAGTGCGAGCCAGGTCCGGAATCCCGAGCCCCCCAAGCCGCAGAGGTTGACCGACCCATGCCCAATTGACATGGCAATGCCCCCCATTGGCATCAGCTCTGCCGGCCCAGAGGAAACCTCTTAGGATTTTGTTGACCTGCTTCAGGGCGGTTTTGTTAACACCCAACACCATCAGCTGGTGCAACGGGATTGCTGCGAGGACCGAGCGAATAAGCGTCAGGCGTCTCGCCCTGGGCATCATAGCCGCTCTCCAGGTGGGAAGTTTGTCGGCAAGCCGGTCTACCAGTGGCTGGAATGAGGCAGCCGTCAGCCTCCTGATAGACAATGGTATGTCGAGATACTTCACCGGGAATGGCGCTAGCTGACATCCCATGAGCTCAGCAGCGCCAGAAGCCTCATCATCCGAGCACCCGATCGGGGACACCGAACATTTAGCGAAATTTGTATACAGCCCTGATGCCATCCCAAAGAGCTCCAGGAAGCCGCGAACAGCTCGCATATCCGTCTCATCTGGGTGGCAGAAGATCACCACATTGTGCGCATAGAAGGAGACCGATGTCATCAAGTCTCGTCTTGCAAGACGCCTCAGGACCCCCAACTCAATGGCCTTTGCAAAGACCTTGTTCAACGAGTTCATCACCAGAACAAACAGCGATGGCGACAGGGGGTCTCCCTGTCTCAAACCCCTCCGATGCCATATGGGGGGGCCTGGCTCGCCATTGAGCAACACCCTAGTACTCGCAGTAGAAAGGAGGATGGAAACCAGCTCGCGAAACCTAGAGCCAAACCCAAGCTTGCGGAGGACCTCCAAAAGGAAACCCCACGAAACAGAGTCGAAGGCGTGAGCAATGTCCAACTTGAGCATCACCCTCGGTTGTTTCTCCCGATGGAGGAATCTAGCTGTCTGCTGGACCAACATAAAGTTGTCATGGATGCAACGTCTGTGAATGAACGCGCACTGGTTGCGATCCACCAACGATTCCATCCGGGGAGCCAGACGGGTAGCCAGCGTCTTCGCCACCAGCTTGGCGAAGATATGGATGAGGCTAATCGGCCGGTAGTCACCTAAAGCCGCCGCATCAGGGCGCTTAGGCAGCAGGGTCAGTAAGGCCCGATTAAGGCCCTGGAACCCACGCCCGCACATCGTGTACAACTTGTCAAAGGCAGCCATGAAATCACCCTTGACCACGCTCCATCATTTCTGCAAGAACTCAGTGGTGAAGCCGTCCGGTCCTGGCGCCTTGCCCGCTGGCAGTCGCCGAACCACCTCCCAAACCTCGTCCTCGGTGAATGCTACTGTAGGATAACGTTGCATAGAAAACAAAAAATTTCCTACCGCGAACACGCAATCCAAGCCAAGATGCAATCTAGAAGACGGTAGCAACGAGGGGGTATCGAGTCTCACCCTTGAAGAGATTCCAAAGCCTACAAGATGAGGCTCTTGTTGCTGCGGTAGACGTTCACTTGCCGCTTGCAAAAGCGCGTAGAAGATCTTGATCACGATCGGTTCCGGCGCCACGAACGGGCAGCACCTCCGTACTCGGTCACACATTCGGTTGTTGATGAAGACGACGTCCACCTCCCGTTCCAGCGGGCAGCGGAAGTAGTAGCTCCTCTTGAATTCGACAGCACGACGGCGTGGTGTCGGTGGCGGTGGAGAACTCCGGCGGAGCTTCGCTAAAGCACGCGGGAGCTATGGAGGAGAGGGGGGCGGCTAGGGTTTGGGAGGGGGTGGCCGGCCACTCAAGGGGGCGGCCAGGTTGTGGTCTTGGGGTGGCCGGCCCCCTCCCTTGGCCCCTCATTATATAGGTGGATCCCCAAGAGTTGGTCTCCAAGTCTCCGAATAAGACCCGAACCAAAACCTTCCAAAAGAGGGGAAACCTAGCCAAGCTAGGACTCCCACCAAAAGGTGGGAGTTCCACCTCCCATATGGGGGTGGCCGGCCCCCTAAGGGGAGTCCACTTGGGACTCCTCCCCCACTAGGGTTGGCCGGCCATGGAGGTGGAGTCCCATGTGGACTCCACCTTCCTTGGTGGTTTCTTCCGGACTTTTCTAGAACCTTCTAGAACCTTCCATAGAACCTTCCGCGACATTTTAATTCACATAAAATGACATCCTATATATGAATCTTATTCTCCGGACCATTCCGGAACTCCTCGTGATGTCCGGGATCTCATCCGGGACTCCGAACAAATATTCGAACTCCATTCCATATTCAAGTACTACCATTTCAACATCCAACTTTAAGTGTGTCACCCTACGGTTCGTGAACTATGCGGACATGGTTGAGTACTCACTCCGACCAATAACCAATAGCGGGATCCGGAGATCCATAATGGCTCCCACATATTCAACGATGACTTTAGTGATCGAATGAACCATTCACATACGATACCAATTCCCTTTGTCACGCGATATTTTACTTGTCCGAGGTTTGATCTTCGGTATCACTCTATACCTTGTTCAACCTCGTCTCCCGACAAGTACTCTTTACTCGTACCGTGGTATGTGGTCTCTTATGAACTTATTCATATGCTTGCAAGACATTAGACGACATTCCACCGAGAGGGCCCAGAGTATATCTATCCGTCATCGGGATGGACAAATCCCACTGTTGATCCATATGCCTCAGCTCATACTTTCCGGATACTTAATCCCACCTTTATAACCACCCATTTACGCAGTGGCGTTTGATGTAATCAAAGTACCTTTCCGGTATAAGTGATTTACATGATCTCATGGTCATAAGGACTAGGTAACTATGTATCGAAAGCTTATAGCAAATAACTTAATGACGAGATCTTATGCTACGCTTAATTGGGTGTGTCCATTACATCATTCATACAATGATATAACCTTGTTATTAATAACATCCAATGTTCATGATTATGAAACTAATCATCCATTAATCAACAAGCTAGTTTAAGAGGCATACTAGGGACTTCTTGTTGTCTACATATCACACATGTACTAATGTTTCCGTTAATACAATTATAGCATGATATATAAACATTTATCATAAACATAAAGATATAAATAATAACAACTTTATTATTGCCTCTAGGGCATATCTCCTTCAGTCTCCCACTTGCACTAGAGTCAATAATCTAGATTACATTGTAAAGATATAACACCTTGGCCTTCTGGTGCTTTATCATGTTTTTTCTCACGGGAGAGGTTTTAGTCAACGGATCTGACATGCTCAGAACCGTATGTATTTTGTAATTCATTTGCGTCTCAACGCATCACTCATTTCCAAATGAGTTGGCATTAAATATGTTTAATCTTCTGGTGGAACCTTAATTCCGCGGTCTGAAATAAGTCACTAATATTGTCACATACAATATAGCTTCAAAATTCTGACACTATCGGAACTACACCAAGTTCTCAAAGAACTTCTTGACTTAACATCCTCAGTCATTGTCAAAATAATGACATACTCTGCCTTTCGTTTGTAGAATCCGTCACAATATTTAGAACTCTTCTAAATCTAACATAGACAACTTCTAGCTCATTGTGCTACCTTTAAAACAACACTTAGTCTAATTTGAGATTGAAATTCTATTTTTATATGTGACAAAAACAAATATCGGTGTAATCACATTACAGCGATTTGTTTGTCATTTCTCCATACAAATATATATATATATATATCCTTGGTTCTTCTAAAGTACTCAAGGATATTCTTACTGTCATTCAATGATCATCATATGAATCATTCTGGTATATGCTCATAACACTTTATAGCACATGATATCTGATTGTGTACATATTATTCGTGATCTATAATCACTCATGTGTTTTTACTCATTGAGTGTCAGATACACTCAAGTCTTGTTAAACCTTCACATGACAAGAACATTTTCTTAATATTTCTATATTGAACTACTTCAATATCCATCATATGTACTTTGACTTAAACTTATTTATGTGTTTCAATCTATCTTCATAGATCTTGACACTAAATTTGTTTCAGTCCATATCCTTTCATTGAAGTTAATTCTCAATGAAACCTTTTTAATCAAGTATATAATTACATCATTTATAACCAACTATATGTCATCTACATAAAGTATTATAAATATGTCTCAGCGCTCCCACTTAATTTCTTGCAAATGCAAGCCTCTTCATCGTCTCTGATGAAATCAAAAACTCTTTGACTATTTCATCTGGTGAAGATTCCAACTTCGCGATACTCACTTCATCCAATTGAAGTTTGTCTACCTATCTAGTATTCCATGGATCAACAAAACTCTTGGTTGTATCTTGTATACACCTTTAATACACACTTATGATAAGTAATGTATTTTGCCATCCTTCTAACATATCTCATAAAAGAAATATGTAGTGATTACTAGAATAATCCATATAGACTATAAGCATTGCTACGGAAGATCTAATCTTGTCGTAGTCAACTCTTTGAACTTTGTCGTAAACTACTTTTCGACAAGTCAAGCTTCTTCAAAGATATTTCATTCAAGTCCATCAATTTTATAGATCCATTTACTTTCAAAAAGTATTCATCTATCTTGGATTTCATGGCGTATAGCCATTTTAACAGAGTCAGGGCCCATCATAACTTCTTTGTTTGTAGTTGGTTTATCATTTGTTCAAAATCAATCCTTTGTTCACAAATCATTTATTTGATCACAAAGTAAACCATACCTACAAGGTTCAATATGTACTTCGATCTCCATGGCTAAAACACTTTGTAGTCATGGGAGCCATGATCGTCGCGGTTGCTTCCGGAACCAATTTCCGATGCTGCGCTACTCTGATCATTATGCTCAGGTTTATAAACCTTATCAAGTTCTATTGTCCTCCCACTCAAATACTTCGCTAGAAACAATTTCTCGGAAATAAGAAACATTGACAAACACTTTTGTCTTTGTCTTGTGGGAAGAATTCCCAATTAAATCTCTGGGATAACCAACAAAGACATTCATCCGATTTTGGTTGTAAACTCTTAGACCAAAATTTAAAGAAAGGACTATTAGGGTTTATACCCATGCCATAACTCGTATGGTGTCATTTCAACGGATCATGATGATGCTCTATTTAGTGTAAAAGCGGTAGTCACTAAAGCATAATCCAAAAAAAATATAATGGCATCAAAATATTTTTCTCATCATTAATCCAACAAGGTTTGGATACATCTCTCGGATACTATATCATCATTATGATATTCCAAGAAATGTGAGTTGTAGAACAATTTCATGAATCTCTTAGATGTTCGCTAAAACTCGTAATTCAAATATTTCCACCATGATCCAATCATAGATATTTGATTTTTCTATTACGATGATTTCCACTTCATGCTGAAATTTATTTGAATCCTATTCAAATGTTTCAAACTTTTCCTTATTGAATATATCCACATATATACTCAATTCATTGTTTGAAAGTTTTCATGAAGTAGAAGAATCTTCCGCACACAACTATGCCCAGTGAACCACATATATCATTATGTATGTTTTCACTAAGTTAGTTGCCCGTTCAACTCTTCGGCCTATGAACGATATTTCAGTCATTACTTTTTAGAAAAGATCTTGCAAGTGCCAAATGATTCAACAAATCGAATGACTCCAAAAATCCATTTGCATGGAGTTCCTTCATGCGTTCCTTTCTAACATGACCTAAATGGCGGTTCCACAAATAAGTGGAATTCAAATCATTTGCCTTATGGCATTTTAGCGTCGATGTTATGTATGTGTGTTTCACCATTAAGATTTATAATAACTTATCCATCATACATGGAGTAATGTCATAATTTGAACAACTCATTGTTTTCATTTGACCAGAGCAAAATAACAATTATTAAGTTCTTTATTATAAATTCTAAGGGCTAGATAGAATGCCAACGACGAACATAATAACACTTTATTTTGTTCCGGACGTGCATTCCTATCATATTCCTTGTCGATCACTTAGGCCATTGTATTCTTGTATTGCGTTGTTTTGTATGACACTTCATACCAACCAATATGGTATTAATACCCAAGAATTTCATTGTGTGACTTAACTAGGAATACAATCATAACATGTATATCATTTATATACACCTGAGCTAGACTTTCTAGTCTTTTCTTTTCTTTTGCCAAAATATCTTTTGCAGTTTTTCTTTTAGCTTTCCTCATTATTCAGAAAAACATTTCAACATCAATAACTTCTAGGTTTGTTGGTCAAATACCAATAACCTTGAGGTTCTTACTTTGAAGTTGATCATCATATGACAAGTGTTTCAGATTTCACTATTAGTAAATTTGTAATACGATGAACAATTTCACTCATAATTTTATCCATCAATTCATGATAACTTTCTGAGACCATGTCTGTACATGCTAGGCTCATAAAGTTTAAACCTTAGTATTCGCATATGCAAAACTGGCTTGCACCCGTTGGAAGCACACGTAGAATCTATAACACCCGATCATCACGTGATGCTTCGAAACGACGAGTCTTAGCAACGGTGCATACTAAGGACAATCACTTCATGGATATGCGAATATTGTTAGTGCCCCAATAGTTGGAGGATTGGGACGCCTTGCGTCTTCAACCTTCGTACATTCCCATAAAACTTATGAGTTTATGTAGTCTCACCAAATTTATATTCTATCATCTTGCAATAAGGTCTTAGATATCACATATATCTCGTACCTTGATTATTTCTGAAAACTAAATTTTCAGCTCCTTACTTTTCAAACAGATTTGAACTTCAAGTTTCACGGAGACAAGATAACTTTAGGTACTAATTGAAACCATAGCTCTCTGAATCAACAAAGTGAGTTTCACTAAATGTTTGCAATAGGACTTAATCATTTCTTGATTCATTAACAATACGGAACTAATCCGTAAAGTTTCTAGTCAGATTTTAACAGTATTTCTATCTCAATTATAAGACTAGCGCATAGTAGTAAACGGATGCCAATACTACAAAATTAATTCAAAATACTACTCAGACTATGTTTATGATAATTAGTTCATGTTTTAATCTAATTACTAATGAACTCCCACTTAATACAACATCCCTCATAGTTGTTAAGTGGTACACGATCCAAATCCACTACACCAAAACCGATCATCACGTGAGATGATGTAGCTTCAATGGTGAACATCAACATGTTGATCATATCATCCATATGACTCGTGTTCAACCTTTCGGTTTCCGTTGTCCCGAGGCCATGTCTGTACATGCTAGGCTCGTCAAGCAAACCCAAGTATTCCGCGTGTGCAACATGGCTTACACCCGTTGTATGTTGAGTTTATCACATCCGATCATCACGAGATGCTTCAAAACGTCAAACTATATCAACGGTGCATACGAGGGGAGAACACTTTATTATCTTGATATTAAAGTGAGGGATCATCTTATAATGCTACCGTCGCGTTCTAAGCAAAATAAGATGCATAAAGGTTTAACATCACATGCAGTTCATATGTGATATGATATGGCCCTTTTGTCTTTGCGCCTTTGATCTTCATCTCCAAAGCACGGACATGATCTCCATCATCTTTGGGCATGATCTCCATCATCGTCGGCGTAGCGTCAAGGTTCATGGCGCCGTCTTCATGGTTGTTCACCTCATGTAGGAACTATTACAACTACTTTGAAATACTACTCAACATGAAATTAAAGACAACCATAAGGCTCCTGCCGGTTGCCACAATACAATAATGATCATCTCATACATATTCATCATCACATTATGGCCATATCACATCACCAAACCCTGCAAAAACAAGTTAGACGTCTCTAATTTGGTTTGCATATTTTACGTGGTTTAGGGTTTTCGAGTAAGATCTAATCTACCTACGAACATGAACCACAACGGTGATACTAGTGTTGTCAATAGAAGAGTAAGTTGAATCTTCACTATAGTAGGAGAGACAGACACCCGCAAAGCCTCTTATGCAATACAAGTTGCATGTCAAACGAGGAACAAGTCTCATGAACGCGGTCATGTAAAGTTAGTCCGGGCTGCTTCATCCCACTATGCCACAAAGATGCAAAGTACTCAAACTAAAGATAACAAGAGCATCAACGCCCACAAAACCATTGTGTTCTACTCGTGCAACCATCTATGCATAGACACGGCTCTGATACCACCTGTAGGATAACGTTGCATAGAAAACAAAAAATTTCCTACCGCGAACACGCAATCCAAGCCAAGATGCAATCTAGAAGACGGTAGCAACGAGGGGGTATCGAGTCTCACCCTTGAAGAGATTCCAAAGCCTACAAGATGAGGCTCTTGTTGCTGCGGTAGACGTTCACTTGCCGCTTGCAAAAGCGCGTAGAAGATCTTGATCACGATCGGTTCCGGCGCCACGAACGGGCAGCACCTCCGTACTCGGTCACACGTTCGGTTGTTGATGAAGACGACGTCCACCTCCCGTTCCAGCGGGCAGCGGAAGTAGTAGCTCCTCTTGAATTCGACAGCACGACGGCGTGGTGTCGGTGGCGGTGGAGAACTCCGGCGGAGCTTCGCTAAAGCACGCGGGAGCTATGGAGGAGAGGGGGCGGCTAGGGTTTGGGAGGGGTGGCCGGCCACTCAAGGGGGCGGCCAGGTTGTGGTCTTGGGGTGGCCGGCCCCCTCCCTTGGCCCCTCATTATATAGGTGGATCCCCAAGAGTTGGTCTCCAAGTCTCCGAATAAGACCCGAACCAAAACCTTCCAAAAGAGGGGAAACCTAGCCAAGCTAGGACTCCCACCAAAAGGTGGGAGTTCCACCTCCCATATGGGGGGTGGCCGGCCCCCTAAGGGGAGTCCACTTGGGACTCCTCCCCCACTAGGGTTGGCCGGCCATGGAGGTGGAGTCCCATGTGGACTCCACCTTCCTTGGTGGTTTCTTCCGGACTTTTCTAGAACCTTCTAGAACCTTCCATAGAACCTTCCGCGACATTTTAATTCACATAAAATGACATCCTATATATGAATCTTATTCTCCGGACCATTCCGGAACTCCTCGTGATGTCCGGGATCTCATCCGGGACTCCGAACAAATATTCGAACTCCATTCCATATTCAAGTACTACCATTTCAACATCCAACTTTAAGTGTGTCACCCTACGGTTCGTGAACTATGCGGACATGGTTGAGTACTCACTCCGACCAATAACCAATAGCGGGATCCGGAGATCCATAATGGCTCCCACATATTCAACGATGACTTTAGTGATCGAATGAACCATTCACATACGATACCAATTCCCTTTGTCACGCGATATTTTACTTGTCCGAGGTTTGATCTTCGGTATCACTCTATACCTTGTTCAACCTCGTCTCCTGACAAGTACTCTTTACTCGTACCGTGGTATGTGGTCTCTTATGAACTTATTCATATGCTTGCAAGACATTAGACGACATTCCACCGAGAGGGCCCAGAGTATATCTATCCGTCATCGGGATGGACAAATCCCACTGTTGATCCATATGCCTCAACTCATACTTTCCGGATACTTAATCCCACCTTTATAACCACCCATTTACGCAGTGGCGTTTGATGTAATCAAAGTACCTTTCCGGTATAAGTGATTTACATGATCTCATGGTCATAAGGACTAGGTAACTATGTATCGAAAGCTTATAGCAAATAACTTAATGACGAGATCTTATGCTACGCTTAATTGGGTGTGTCCATTACATCATTCATACAATGATATAACCTTGTTATTAATAACATCCAATGTTCATGATTATGAAACTAATCATCCATTAATCAACAAGCTAGTTTAAGAGGCATACTAGGGACTTCTTGTTGTCTACATATCACACATGTACTAATGTTTCGGTTAATACAATTATAGCATGATATATAAACATTTATCATAAACATAAAGATATAAATAATAACAACTTTATTATTGCCTCTAGGGCATATCTCCTTCAGCTACCTCCAGCTCAGATAAATCCTCTGGGTGGGTGCCCAGGAAATCTAAGTCCAGCGAGTGCAGCCTGTCAACCGAGGTGCCCAACAGGCCCTCAAAGTGCGAGAAAGCCGCTTCAGCCATGGCCGCATGGTCAGAGATGACCGCACCATCAACCTGCAGGTTGTGAATCACATTGTTTTGGCGCCTGTACGCCGCATGCTGGTGGAAGAAGGCCGTGTTGGCGTCCCCCTCCTTGAGCCACACAATCTTGGCCCGTTGCCGAGCCATAGTGCGCTCTAGGGAGGCCAGCCCGAGGTAGGCGTGTTTGAGGTGGCCCCTAAGTCGACGTTCATCCGGAGACAAGCGTCGTGACTCCATGGCAACATCCAGCCTCATCACCACTTCCCGCTCTATCATCAGCTGCAGCTTGACACACCCCACCTTCTTTTCACTCCAGCTCAGCAGGCAACGTGCCGTGCGCTTAAGCTTGGCAGTGAGTCACCGAAAGGGATCCGGGTCCCCTTCGATAACATCCCAGGTGTTCCGCATAGCCTCGTCGAACCCATCGAGATTCAACCAAAAGCCCTCAAACTGAAAGCCCCTTACGCCCTGCCGACTTATTGGTGCAATCTAGAAGGAGCGGGCAGTGGTTAGCCACCACCATCGCCAGACAGCGCAACATGCAGCTGGAATGGAGCTCCTCCCAGTCAACAGTGACGAACACGCGATCGAGCTAGACGATCCCATCTGGGGGGATTCAGGAGATCGCCTCTGGCACCCTATCGGAGAGGGGAATCATCACCGGAGGACTCTACATCACCATGCCCGCCTCCGGACTGATGCGTGAGTAGTTCATCCTTGGACTATGGATCCATAACAGTAGCTAGATGGTTGTCTTCTCCTCTTGTGCTATCATATTTAGATCTTGTGAGCTGCCTGTCATGATCAAGATCATCTATTTGTAATGATACATGTTGTGTTTGTTGGGATCCGATGAATATGGAATACTATGTCAAGTTGATTATTGATCTATCATATATGTGTTGTTTATGATCTTGCATGCTCTCCGTTGATAGTATAGGCTCTGACCAAGTTGATACTTGTAACTCCAAGGGGTATTTATGCTCAATAGTGGGTTCATGCCTCCATTGAATCTGGGACAGTGACAGAAAGTTCTAAAGTTATGGATGTGCTGTTGCCACTAGGGATAAAACAACAATGCTTTGTCTAAGGATATTTGTATTATTTACATTACGCATAGTACTTAATGCAATTGTCTGTTGTTTGTAACTTAATACTGAAAGGGGTGCGGATGCTAACCCGAAGGTGGACTTTTTAGGCATAGATGCATACTGGATAGCGGTTTATGTTCTTTGTCGTAATGCCCTAAGTAAATCTCATATTAGTCATCATGATATGTATGTGCATTGCTATGCTCTCTCTATTTGTCAATTGCCCAACTGTAATTTTTTCACCCAACATGCTATTTATCTTACTAGGAAAAGTGCCCGCACGTTGCGGCGGGAGAAACCAATACTCAAGCATTTTTACAAAACCCGTGTTGATACTCCTCATATTTGTCACTATTATCAGCAGTGATCATGTTCTGTCCTATTCATGATGAATGTAATCAAATCTAAAAATATTAGATCGCAAGCCAGCCCCACACATAAATTTTATCAAGATATAAATTCGAACAAATTTATTGTTAGGTGTCCACAAACAAAAGAAAACGTAAAATCATCTTTCTTATTTTTTCTCCTAAAATTTTTCTCCCTAGCAAAATGCTCCAACTTCCATAAGATTTTTGTTTTGGAGAACTGTCTGGGATATATGATACTGAAGAAAATTTTGTACAACTCGGAGAACTGTCGGGATATATGATACTGAAGAAAACTTTGTTTCGTATCTTCTAAACTAAATTAGGGTTGTTCTGAAAAGATTTTTTTAAAAATAAATACTGTAGTAAAAATATCCAGCGCTATATATCCTGGTTTGAAAATTAGAAAACCGCTAGCATCATCCTGGATCCAAGTGTGTGCTCCTACATATTGCGCCAGCCGCTAGCCAACCGGCAGCCTCATTCTTTGATGGAAATGTTAAGCCCCGTTGTTGTCACTACTTTTGTTTGTCGAATATTTAGTTCATTCTAAACTTTCCAACAAATACGGGTAGAGAGTCTAAAGACCGCAGATTTGCGCTCACCCTGCGATCCGTTTGCGAACCAGCCAGGCATGATGTTGGTTGTGTCTTGTCCAAATGGCCTGCTCAATGGATTTGATCTCTAAAGGAATGGCAGTCTGCTCCCACACTCGCAAGGACACTAACGAATAGGTATTTTCAAAATTCCAGATTCCTCATACAAAAGGGGCAAAAAATTTCATTGTCCCAGCTCATCAACAGGAGTTTATCTGCTATGAGGATACGATCACACCGAAAAAAGTTCAAATGACGAGCTGTGATTTTTTAGAGACCACTGTTTCCATACGAGGTTGTTAAAACTCATGCGCAGATCCGTGTTAAGCTGAGCTTGCTGGGTTTTACACATCCCTTCAAGCAGATAATCAGTTAAAATATGCAATTTATATCCCATTTGCGACCTCTCGCCCTGAACGACTGAAGGGATGTACTTGATGCAATTTTTCGCCGGTACTATTTCTCGGTCTAGGCCAATTGAAGACGATTGAATCGATCGATCAAAGACGCTAGGTTGCATGCTCCGAAAAGAGGAAAGCAGGCTTCGGCAGTTTTTGGCGTGGAATGAACAGTTCGGAAGTGGCCGTTCAGAACATGAGTATTGCAGTTGACACAGGCCTGCAGTTCAGGGCAACACTGCCGTACAGTTCACGCCGCCGAGTGCAAGGGGAGGTCCCTGCCGGTGAGATTCAGACACAGGTAGTTCTTAGTGCCCATTGCGATGAGCACCGATGTCGCCCGCCGGTGAGGTTCAGACGCAGTTAGTTCCTGATGGCCATTGCGAGTTGCAACGACCACAGACTTTTGGGAGGCGACGGCCACATCCATCCCCGGCGCCCGGCACCACTGGCGTTCATCCTAGCCACAAGTCCTGCCAGCAGCGCATGGAAGGAACGGGGAGGGCGGGGCTCCGAGGATTCCAGGGGCGGTGTTTGGGCAGTTCCCCCGCCTAGCTAGGAGCTCGTCTTGTGAACGGCTTGTGGGCAGGGGCACCAGAACGGGTAGGCAGCAGCAGTAGTTGTGCTCCTCTATGTATTGTTGCATCCTCGTACATAGGCAGATACGTCCTGGCCCGACTCTGCGGTTTCCCGTCCCGTCCCGCCGCCTCCTTGTGCTTCGCCAGAGTCTGGATACCGGAACCGGACGCGCTGCTGGGTTGCCTCGCCAGAATCCTGACGCCCGATGGGCGACGGCCAACCATGGTACCGGTATTCTTTTGCCGACCATGCCGTCGTGCTGCTATCTACACCCGCCTGCGAGCATGTCTCAGTCGGCCCGCGCCAGGTTTACCGCGTACATCCGGCCATCAGCTAGAAAGCTGCACGGAGAGCAGCACCTCGACCTTGGCCAGCGCGTGCCCGGCCGGTGTCCGAGTACGCATGCTGTTTCTTCATGGCCCGACGGCCACTTACGCGCGCGCGACCTTTGCCAGCTGCTCCGTCACACCCCCGCTCCATCACGTAATCCATTAAGCTGTTGATTGCAACCGAGTCGATAGGTTCAGCCTTGATTTGCTGCGGACGTGTACCGATAGTACCCTGCGATTGATGTTGTTGGCGGGAGCGGCCATCTCGGCAGACGATGGTGGGATGGCAATGACCGCCTTGTGGAGGCGCTGTTCAAGAGTTCCTAGTAGTGTACCTGCACCCCGTCGGCAAAACGGTGGCCGCTGGCGAGCAGTAGAGTACATCCAAGGAAGGAGAACACGGAGTTGATCACGATGTTCTAAATTGGGCCAGATCAGGTTAGCTAGCAGTACGCCGGCATGAACTTTATCTCGGTCGGATCCTCGATTATCGAGCGTGCGTACATATGAGGTTTGCGAACCATATGTTCACCATCTGGACTCTTTTCCAAGGAAGGCTACGAGTCCAAAACCAGATGGGTAAGAATAAGACCAGGCCTCACACGGTAGGTAACGTACGATACCAAAAACGCTCTCGTGCGAAAAACAACAGACGACGGACGAAGAAAATAACAACGGACCAAACAACGAAAACGCTTCTCCCTTTATTATTAGGTATATAGATATAGATTTTTGGTGGGTTGTAAAAATATATTAATTGCAGTAGAATGGTGGTGGTGGTGGTCAAATTTGAAGTGGTTTGCAAAATTTCAAAATGCATAGCATCTTGAATCTGATTCAAAGTCTCTACTTGGCTTGCTCCTATCTTTGAATCTATGAGAATTTTGCAGGGGTTGTTTTGGGCAAAGTTGTTCACCTTGATGTTGTCTTGGATGAGGTGCAAAGAGTTGGCATGGCGTAGTTTAGAAATTTCTAAATAACAGGGCTCAAAGAGGGCATCAGGCTAACTTTTGCCAAAATGACCATTAGTGCATGTGAGCTTGTTTTGCTTTCAATTTTGATTCAATTTGAGTTTCTTTGATTCCATAAGTGCTAATAAGTGTTTAGTAACCATTTACAACTAATGGTGCAAGCCATAATGGTCTAGGTTAAGGATTTGCAAAAATGGCCTAAACCATATGTGAGTGTGGGTTTGTTTTTTCTCATTTCTTTTCTTCTTTTATTTTTCCTTCTTCTTGGTTGATCAAGATTTCATAGATTAGGGTTTTAGCACCCTTGCTATCACACAAGCAATCATCATGGCAAATGCATACTAACACAATAATTAAAGGTGAGTTCTATGCATAGCACTTGTAGTATTAAAAAGTTTTTGTTGGTTCTCAAATTTGCATTTTGGAAACTCTCTTCTTTCTTTATTAAAATTTGGGATGCTACAAACCCTTCCTCCTTACAAAAGATCTCGTCCCAAGATCGTAAATAAAATTAGGTACTAAAGAGATCGGGGAATTCTTTCTTCATTTCTTCTTCTCGCTCCCAAGTGGCTTCTTCTTCGGTATGACTGCTCCATTGAATTTTTAAAAACTTGATACTTCTGGTGCGGGTGGTTCTGAAAGCTTCTTCAAGTATGCGAATAGGAACTTCGCGGTATGTCAGGTCCTTGTTGGTATCAACCGCTCTGTGATCGATGTTCTTGAACACTTCCGTCTTCTCCGGTACTTCTAAGCACTTCCTAAGTAGTGAGATGTGAAACACATTGTGCACAGCGGACATTTCTTCCGGTAGTTCAAGCTGATATGAAACTTCTCCTCGGTGATTCATAATTTTGAAGGGTCCGACATATCTGGGGGCGAGCTTTCCTCTGAGTTGGAATCTCTGCATTCCTTTGAGGGGTGAGACTTTGAGATACACAAAATCTCCGATGTCGAAGGTCATCTCTCGGCGTCTCTTGTCGGCGTAACTCTTTTGTCTTGACTGGGCGGTCTTGAGGTATTCACAGATCTTGTGAACCTTCATCTCCTACTGGTTCGATAACCTTGGTTTTCTTTCTGAGGGAAAACTTGCTGCTGTGCGCATCACACCTTCCTCTTGGGGTTCCCAACGGACGTGTGACGCCATCACTCGTCCTTCCGATCTGGTTCTAATCGTGCGTCTCCCAGCGAGCGTACCGTTTCGCTGTTAAAAAGGCACTGACGCGTGGACCCCACTCTGTCAGGCGGCCCGCTCACGCGAGACGTGTAGCTGGGCCGGCCCATTTACTTTTCGCTGTGCAGTCCAGTATCGTTTCCCGCCTAAGCCCATGGTTTGAAAACAGATAAATTCGAATTATTCAATTTGAATACTGATCCCATTTTCAAAATTAAATAGGGACAAATCTACTTGGCCAAATTTAACAAATTTTATATATTTGGAAAGCTGAGCAAATTATCTACACAACTATACTGGTCTCAACCCTAGATTTTGTGTAGAATTATTGTGACAAAAATAACAAGGAAGGGCCTTTTGCAACTTCAAACAATTATCAAAAATCAACCAAATATGCTTTTGAGTTGATTCCAACTCTGAAAAATCGCATTTCATATTATCTATCAGATTATTTAAAATTATGACATAGTTGCTTGGAGAGTGGATTTGGTGATCAGGGGGATATGTGAGCACCCCTAGCCACCGTTAGATCAACGTTGAGATTCAATTTCTCACTCACGGCCACCATACGACGTCAGCATCTTTTTTGGCTGTCCTGTCCTCTCCTCCACTCATTTTTTGGCGTGTCAGGCGTGAATAAGTAGAGTTATCATTGCAGCTCTTTGGCGTATGCAAGTCCAAATCCCAGCCCCAGACACCACTTCGCTAGAGCAGACTAAACTACTTGGCTGAACTCGCCTTCCATGCATACGCCAACGTCACTTGTCATCATCTTTCTCCCACCCTACTACGGCACTCTATAGCAGTTCCTCCTCGGTGACTGCAACATCCATGTGAGCTAAGCATCAGAAAACTTGGTAAACAAGTAATAATCATAAATCAATGTCTGAATACATGACATTGCATCAGCAATCATTAGTTAGCATAGACCGCAGCCGCACGCGGCGCTCCACAGCCCGCCGCCCAGCAATTCCGGCTGACCCTGAAGCCGCGCGCTACCTCCAATCGCGAGCGGGATGCGTTGGACGAACAGCTTATAGACCCAATAACCCATGAGGCGACTCCCATCAGGTCACGGCCCGAGCTGCTGCCTACCTGTACTTCTCTCTAAAAATGAAGAAAGCTGATGTTGCCTCGAACGTCTCCTTCTTCAGAGGCCCCGCGCACGCAGACGACGAGGAGGAGCAGGCACACATCAAGAGGAGAGAAACTCGCTGGAGGTGTCCACTTGCAGAGGAAGGAAGAAGGTGGCGCGGCCTCCTCCGCCGAGCTCTGGCCATGGTGGCGGGCAGCGTTCTACGGCGGGAAACTGGTGTCGCGGGCGCGGACCTTGGAGGCGCGCGGGAGGCGGGGGCAGTTCAACCCAGAGCTCGCCGTGTAGCACCAGCTCGATGGGAGGGCGCCTGGATTCCGGGCCATGGCCGGCACCGCTGCCACCCGATCCGCCGGGCTCCACACCTCCGCGCTGCACCGCAGGCCTTGACCCCCGCGCCCCGCACCGTTCCGCTCCCCAGGCTAACCGCGCTCGACGGCACCAACAACGTCTACCTCGAGGAGCTCCGTCGCGCTCCATCGCGCTCCATCGCGTCTACGAGGCCGACCCATCCTCCGTTGACTAGTTCTGGACCTCAAATCCCCTTCCTTTTTTTTCTGATTTGTAGATGCGGCATGATCTGATTGAGATTGAGACCTCCATCGGAGGAAATGGCCGCACTCGACGCGCCCGGACTTGCAGAAGTAGGCGGCTGCTCTATGCCGGTGGAAGCAGCAGGCTACCGACGCGGCGAGGGATGGTTGCGTGGGTGTAACATCCCAATTTTTGAAACAAAGAGAAAATGAAATTCCCTTTTTCAAAAATGAGAACCAACAAAAACTTTTCTTACATAGAGTGCTATGCATAGTGCTCATACTTGACAAGGGATTAACTTATCAATGCCTACGGGTTGTAGACTAGGGTTTAGTTAGAAGTAGAGGGCAAGTAGATCTCGAAGGTTTCAGCCGAAAAGTACTCGACGATATGAAAACTAGGGTTTGTGAGACAATGATTCGATGCTTTCTTTGTTCCTCGACTCCCCCTTATATAGGAGGTGGAGCCGAGGGATTCGTAATGTACAAGTTACAGAGTCCGGGAGGGTTTCCAACTCATCCCGCAAGATTACAAGTATTATCTCCTAATACAACTCTAGCTTTCCTAAATAGTAATTTGGGATTCCGATTCTTCTTATCCTTCGAGTCGTGAGCCTTCAGTAAACCCCGGGTACCATCTTCGGCAGGCCCATTGGGGATGCCTATGTCAGTAGCCCCCGAGATTTTGCTTGAATCGTAGAGTCAGGGAAAATCTCTATTTTTATATTTACTTGATAACTCTGAACTTCACCACATATTTTTGCATATGAATTTCTATATTGTACAGGGATAATGGTAGTTGGGGCTAGTTCATCTGACGGATCAGGTACTAGTTAACTGCTCTAGTGGAAATCCGCAAAAACCTACTTCAAGATCACGTCCCTGGACATGATCTCGGGATACTGGTGTAAACTTCGACAGGTGCCGCTTAAGGTCTTACCATTCTGTTGAGTCCCAGTCATATTTATCGGGTACCTAATGCGTCTGTTAGGATTTTTCTTCGTATCTGTTGATACGGAAAAAAGTAGCAAACCGACGTCAGAGACGGCGCCACGCCACACAGAACGGATCTGGGGTCTTACCTTCGCAAAATTTTGCGACATTCAGAAATTGTTCGCAACTTTGGCGTTCTGAGAATATATTGTCGAGTGCTTATTCGGCTGTTGGAATAGCACATTTTATTGAGTCAACAGATGACTTATATTGCTCCCCCGATGGGAGTATATGTAGAGTTATTTATATAACTCGAAATATACTCTCTTGTTCTTTTTTTTAATATAATTTCATCGGGTACGCGAACAGCGTTCCCGATGGGAGTAGCCCCCGAGGCTACAGCCAAGGACTTGTACTTGGGTGTAGGCTCCATGCCTTATGTCGCTATATTTTCCTTTTCTCTCGAAATTTTCAAATCTCTCGGGTGCGCGAACAGCGCTCCCGATGGGAGTAGCCCCCGAGGCTATGAGCAAATACTTGTATTTGATCATAGGCTCTCGCCATTTCTATTTTGTCTTTCTCGAATTTTTTCATTTTTCCAAAGTAGCCCCCGAGCATTTGATCAAAAACTTGTATTTGATCAAAGGCTCTCAAAATGATCCATAATTTTCTACTGTCGCCTTTTTTATGAAGCTGTTGAGTCGAGATTTCCTCTTGTCAAAGTGACATCACTGCTGACGATAGCCACGACCGCTGGTCCTGGAAAACGCGAGAAGTTCTCTCTCGCTGCCTTGCGGGCCCAACTTACACACCGTATTGACACGTCGTGCAAGTGGGGGACACACGTCCTCCGCTTTTCCTGGCGCACGTACTGTAGCTCCTGTGCTTTCGCGCATGTATGAAATTACTTTTTACCCCTTGTCTATTTGTACACCATCTGTCCCATAATTTCTTAATCCAACGGCGCGTCGATTCACCGCACCCCTATATAAAGGTATCATCTTCCTCCTTCAGTCTTTTCGCATGCGCCGCACCTCTGCTTCTCCTCTGCCAAATCCTCCATTGCTCCCACTGCTTCAAGCTCGCAACCACACTCACACCCTTCGCCGCCAAGTTCATTGATGCCGCCTCGCATCCGTTTGACAAGACACAGCACTCCGGAGTCGAGAATGGCGACGGCGGATCTGGGAAGCGCGGAGTGGGAAAGATCCAAGATCTCTGCCCAAGACATCAACCTGCTGAAGAAGATGGGGTTCAACAAGAAGGAAAGCTCGCTCCGCTTCCCCAAGGAGGAAAGCTACCCCAAGCCTCCAATCTAATATCGGGTCAGTTTCGTTGACCACCTCATCCGAGGTCTTTCTCCCCCAATCCACGAGTTTCTTCGGGGTCTTTTGTTTGTCTATGGGCTTCAACTGCATCAGTTGACGCACAATTCCATCCTCCACGTGTCGATCTTCATCACATTGTGTGAGTGTTTCCTCGGGGTCCAACCTAATTGGGCTCTGTGGAAACGTATCTTTTGCCTCTGCCGTAATGGCTCCCACAACGTCGCCTACAACATTGGTGGCGTTGTTATATGTGTTCGTTCTGACGTCGAGTATTTCGACGTCAAATTCCCCGACTCTGTCCAAGGCCGGCGAAAGAAGTGGCTGTATATCCAAGAAGAAAGCTCCTATCCAGTGGAGGACAACATCGCCCCTTTTGACGGAGAAGCCAAGATCCTTCGCCGCCGTTCTTGGGATGCTGAAGCCACCGAAGCTGAGAAATTGGTGACAGAAGCGCTGATGACTCGCATCCATGAGCTCCAGAACACCCGTGGCAAGGAACTTTCGGGCATTGAGATTACTGCTTATTTCCTTAGGATTAGAGTGCAGCCTCTTCCGGCTCGCAAAAATCCCCTCTGGAAGTATGCTGGTGAAGAAGATGTCGACAGGCTCTCAAAAGACCTTCCTTTGAAGGATTTTGAGAAGCTTATCCGCAAAATCTCATCGCTCAACAAGAAGGATCCAATTCCATCTTCTTGCCGCATTACGCCATATAGTAGCGCCAATCCTCTTCCCGAGGTATTTTTTCCTCTTAGTTGCTATATTGTCTCATCGAGTTTTAATATTTTATCGACTACTATCTTGCTACTTTTGCATAACTTTTTTTTTATCGACACACTTTTTTACCAGAACCATCCTATTCTCGCTTCTCTTCCTCCTCTTCCTGAGGGTGGGGAAGTTGAAGACCGTGCTATTGTCGACGGTGACAACCAAGGCACCTCGCGTCCCGAAAGTGAAGTCGTGGGTTCTCACAAATCCGCGGCTTCTTCTGAGAAAGATGCTGATTATGAGGCCACCGCTTCAACACACTCCCTTCCTCCTGCTGTTTCTCCAAGGAACAAAAGGAAAAGGAATGAAGTCGAAGATTCCGGCACCTCCAAAGCCGAAGAAGTTGATCCTTCAGATAAGAAGACAACTTTTAACCCATACGATGATGCCCTCATCAGCTCGTAAGTTATCTCTTGCTTTATGCTGTTTTGCTCTTGACATTTTTGTCTATATTGCTTCTTATATTGTCCTCATTTTTACTGCAGTGATGACGAGGAAGAGGCTCCAGCTATTGACGCGACTGCTCGAACCAGTACGTCGCGTACTTTAGTTGTGTCTGAGGTGCAAGTTGAAGGAGAAGAATCGTCGCCTCCTCAGCAAAACACCGATCAACCAACTCCTCCTGCAAGCCCCCTTGCCCCTTCGCCAAAGAGGACAAGGGTTGAGTCAATCACGGAGCCTACCTTACAATTGGGTGGCTCCTCAACTCCTCTTTTAGATGATGTAAGTCCTCGAGTACTTTCCGATGCTGTCAACTTTTTCCATTGTTTGCCTCTTTTTTTTTTTGCTTTGCGCTGTCGAGCTTTTGACTATATTGATGCCTTCTTTCTTTATCTTTCTTCATCAACCTTTGATTAAGGAATTCATCCGCTTCGGTGCCCAATTCGTCGGGTACCGTGAATATGCTAGCAAAGCTGAAGGTAAAATTTTTCTGCTTCTCCTAGCTCATGATTTCTCACTCCTTTCTTGTCTTGTTATTTTTGAGTGGTGTTGACTATTTTGGCAGAGAAACTGGCGGAAGCCAACAAACGTGCCGATACACTTGCTAAAAAACTGGAGCAAAGTGAAAAGGCTCGTAAGAAGACCGAATCAGATGCTAACAAGGCCAAGGCAGATGCTGAAAAGGCCAAGGCAGATGCTGCTGGCGTTGAAGATCTTCGGAAGAGGCTTCACGACGCCGAGACTGCTTTGAGCGACAAAATAGCTGAGCAAGCTGCTCGAGAGGGAAAGATCCTCAGTCGCTTGGATACACTGAGTCGACGTTTTGTTAGTAAGTACTCGAATCCTTGTGCCTATCCTTGGGTTACTTCTCATTTTCCAAGCATTCCTTATTGACGAACTATGCTCCGTTTATTTTCAGGGAGAACTCATCAAGAATACGTAGTGGATGGTCCTGAAGGCGACGAGCTTCTCGACGCACTGACCCTGCTCGGAATCCATGGGGATGAAGCACGCGAAGGCCTTGCTGATGCTGAAGCAGGTCTGTCGAAGCTTTTTCCCTACTTCTTCCCGAAGAAAGAGGAGCCCAACACGTTTGTTGCTCTTGCCAAGAACTTCAACGTGCCAGAAGATCTTGGGCTCAAACTTCGCCAAGAAGGCCTGAAGGTTGGCGTAGAGGGCACCATCGCGCTGATTGCCGATAGCAAGCAAAATGTCGACTAGACTGATAACCCACAAGTATAGGGGATCGCAACAGTCTTCGAGAGAAGTAAAACCCAAATTTATTGATTCGACACAAGGGGAGGTAAAGAATACTTATAAGCCTTAACAGCTGAGTTGTCAATTCAGCTGCACCTGGAAAAGCACTAGTAACAGGGGTGATGTGAAAGCAGCAGTAATATGAGAGCAATAGTAACCGTAACACAGTAGCAGTAGCAATAACACAGAGGCGATGGCACCAGAAAATAGTTGATACTACTTCCAATGACATATAGAACGAGTATATGATGATGAGAGATGGACCGGGGTTCCCAGCGATCTACACTAGTTGTAACTCTCCAATAACAAGTGACAAGTGTTGGGTGAACAAATTACAGTTGGGCAATTGATAGGATTGAAATAGCATTAAGATAGAACATCAAGATTATTAATCATGTAGGCATGTTTTCCATATATAGTCGTACGTGCTCGCAATGAGAAACTTGCACAACATCTTTTGTCCTACCAGCCGGTGGCAGCCGGGCCTCAAGGGAATCTACTGGCTATTAAGGTACTCCTTTTAATAGAGCACCGGAGCAAAGCATTAACACTTGGTGAAAACATGTGATCCTCATACCTACGCCTTCCCCTCCAGTTGTCCCAATTTCTGTCACTTTGGGGCCTTTGGTTCCGGACATAGACATGTGGATACAACTTGTAGATACAATCTAAGCAATAATTATAGAGCTTAAATCTAAGATCATGCCACTCGGGCCCTAGTGACAAGCATTAAGCATAACAAGATTGCAGCAACAATAACTTCACAAACTTTATAGATAGACTAATCATAATGTATCATCCATCGGATCCCAACAAACACAACACCGATTACATCAGATGGATCTCAATCATGTAAGGGAGCTCATGAGATCATTGTATTAAAGTACATGGAGGAGAGAATACCAACTAGCTACTGCTAGAACCCGTAGTCCATCGGGGAACTACTCACGGAGCATGATAGAGGCGGTGGCGTCGATGGAGATGGCTTCCGGGGGCACTTCCCCGTCCCGGCAGGGTGCCAGAACAGAGACTTCTGTCCCCCGAATTGGAGTTTCGCGATGGAGGCGGCGCCCCTGGAGTCTTTCTGGAGTTTCGTCAATTGGTATCGTGTTTTTAGGTCGAAAGGGCTTATATAGGCGAAGAGGCGGCGCAGGACGGCACCTGGGGTCTCCTCCCCATAGGCCGGCGCGGCCAGGGTGGAGCCCGCGCGGCCCTGGCGTGTGGTGGTCCCCTGGCCCGCCTCCGACTCTCCTTCGGTGTTCTGGGGTCTTCCGGAAAAAATAAGATACTGGGTCTTTGTTTCGTCGAATTCCGAGAATATTGCCCAAACAGCCTTTACGGAACCAAAGACAACGAGAAACGAGAACCGGCATCGTGGCATCTTGTTAATAGGTTAGTTTCGGAAAACGCATAAAAACATTATAAAGTGTGAGCAAAACATGTAGGTATTGTCATAAAACAAGCATGGAACATCAGGAATTATAGATACGTTGGAGACGTATCAGCATCCCCAAGCTTAGTTCCTACTCGTCCTCGAGTAGGTAAACGATAAAAAGAATAATTTCTGTAGTGACATGGTACTTACATATCCTTGATCATACTATTGTAAAGCATATGAGATGAATCAAGTGACTCAAGGCAATGATCTATAGTTGCTAACAAATAGATAACATATAGCAAAACTTTTCATGAATAATACTTTCAAGACAAGCATCAAAAGTATTGCATAAGAGTTAACTCATAAAGCAATAAATTCAAAGTAAAGGCATCGAAGCAACACAAAGGAAGATTTAAGTTTCAGCAGTTGCTTTCAACTTTCAACATGCATATCTCATGGATAATTGTCAACGCAAAGTAATATGATGAATGCAAATAAGCAAGTATGTAAGAATCAATGCACATTTGACACAAGTGTTTGCTTCTAAGATGGAAGGAAGTAGGTAAACTGACTCAACATAAAGTAAAAGAAAGGCCCTTCGCAGAGGGAAGCAGGGATTAAATCATGTGCTAGAGCTTTTTAAGTTTTGAAATCATATAGAGAGCATAAAAGTAAAGTTTTGAGAGGTGTTTGTTGTTGTCAACGAATGGTAATGGGTACTCCAACTACCTTGCCAACCAGACTTTCAAGAGCGGCTCCCATGAAGGACGTTATTTCTACCAGCAAGGTAGATCATCCCTCTTCTCTTTTGTTTACACATGTACTTTAGTTTTTATTTATTTATGGGTGACACTCCTCCCAACCTTTTCTTTCACAAGCCATGGCTAACCGAATCCTCGGGTGCCTTCCAACAATCTCATACCATGGAGGAGTGTCTATTTGCAGAATTAAGTTGCTTACTGATGAATCAGAGCAAAACATGTGAAGAGAATTATTAATGAAAGTTAATTAATTGGGGATGGGAACCCCGTTGCCAGCTCTTTTTGCAAAATTATTGGATAAGCGGATGTGCCACTAGTCCATTATGAAAGTTTGTCAAGAGTAAATGACAAGGTTGAAAGATAAACACCACATACTTCCTCATGAGCTATAAAACATTGACACAAATTGAGAAGCATTTTGAAGGTTTAAAGGTAGCACATGAAGTATTTACTTGGAATGGTAGGAAATACCACATAGTAGGTAGGTATGGTGGACACACATTGCATATGTTTTGGCTCAAGGTTTTGGATGCACGAGAAGCATTCCCTCTCAGTACAAGGCTTTGGGCTAGCAAGGTTGTTTGAAGCAAACACAAGTATGAACCGGTACAGCAAAACTTACATAAGAACATATTGCAAGCATTATAATACTCTACACTGTCTTCCTTGTTGCTCAAACACTTTTACCAGAAAATATCTAGACCTTAGAGAGACCAATCATGCAAACCAATTTAAACAAGCTCTACGGTAGTTCTCCACTAATAGGTTTAAACTACATGATGCAAGAACTTAATCATGATCTACTTGAGAGCTCAAAAAAATTGCCAAGTATCAAATTATTCAAGACAATATGAGGCATTTTCTGTTTCCAACCAAATAACAACAAGTGCAATAGCTTCCAACTTTTATCATTGAACATTAGAAGTAAAAACGAAGAACACAAGTGTTCATATGAAAAAGTGGAGCGTGTCTCTCTCCAAAACAAGGATTGCTAGGATCCGAATTTATTCAAACACAAACAAAAATAAAAACATACAGACGCTCCAAGTAAAGCACATAAGATGTGACCGAATAAAAAATATAGTTTCAATAGAAGTGACCTGATAAATGTTGATGAAGAAGGGGATGCCTTGGGCATCCCCAAGCTTAGATGCTTGAGTCTTCTTGAAATATGCAGGGATGAACCACGGGGGCATCCCCAAGCTTAGACTTTTCACTCTTCTTGATCATAGATCATCCTCCTCTCTTGAACCTTGAAAACTTCCTTCACACCAAACTTCTCATAAACTTCATTAGAGGGGTTAGTACTAAAAAAACTTTAATTCACCTTAGTCCTGTAGTGACACATTGCAACAACTCAATAAAACATTAGCTACAGCTCTCCACGTCTAGAAAGCGTCACTTAAAGTCCACAAGAGACAATGCAAAAAACAGAGACATAATCTGTCAAAACAGAACAGCCAGTAAAGACGAATTTTTAAGAGGTACTTCTGTTGCTCAAATCAGAAAACTCAAAACTAATGAAATTTGTGTACATATCTGAGGAACACACACAAAAATTGGCAGATTTTTCTGAGTTACTTAGAGAGAACCCGGCCCAAATTCGTGACAGATAGAAATCTGTTTCTGCGCAGAAATCCAAATCTAGCATCAACCTTCTATTAGAGACTTTACTTGGCACAACAATGCAATAAAATAGAGATAAGAAGAGGTTGCTACAGTAGTAACAACTTCCAAAACACAACAAAACAGTAGCAAAATAAAGACATGGGTTATCTCCCAAGAAGTGCTTTCTTTATAGCCATTAAGATGGGCTCAGCAATTTTAATGATGCACTCGCAAGAAATAAGAGTTGAAGCAAAAGAGAGCATCAAAAAGCAAGTATGAAACAAATTTAAGCCTAACCCACTTCCTATGCATAGGAATCTTGTACACAAATAAATTCATGAAGAATAAAGTGACAAGCATAGGAAGATAAAACAAGAGTAACTTTAAAAGTTTCAGCATATAGAGAGGTGTTTTAGTACCATGAAAATATCTACAGCCATATTTTCCTCTCTCGTAATAATTTTCAGTAGCTTCATGAACAAACTCAACATTATAACTATCACATAAAGCATGCTTTTCATGATCCATAAACACATAATTCTTATCAAGCTCAAAATAGTGGGATTAAAACTTTCGAACCCACTTTTATCAATAATATAACAAGGTGATTGATCATTCTCAAGAGATATGGGACTCCTAGATAAAGTTAAGACTTCTCCAATCCCATTTTCATTAGTAATACAATTAATATTATCAAGTAACATATGACCATCATCTAGAGCTTTATCATAAACATTTGCCACGCAAAACTCTTTAGTACCATGCATTTCGATTTCAGGCACAAACAAAGCATTATCATAAGATTTATCAAAATAGCATGGATTATCATAAATAACAGTAGCATAATTATTCTCACAAGTTTTACTCATAGGGAATATTTCAAGAGAATCCACAGGAACATAATATTCAACCTCCGTTGGTAAGCATGGAGGACAATCAAATAGTGTAAGAGATAAAGAGTTACTCTCATTAGAAGGTTGGCAAGGGTAGCTAATCCATTCTTCCTCCTTTTGTTCATCACTCTCCTCTTCTTTTTCATCCAATGAGCTTTCAGGTTCATCAATTTCCTCCTCTTTTTCATCCAATGAGCTTTCAGGTTCATTAATTTCTTCCACAGGTTCCTGCAAATTGTGAGTGCATTCTTGTGCATTAATGAGTCTCTCTTTATAATCAATGATATAAGGATTATCACCGTAACTTTCTATGCAAAAATTAAGAATAGAAGAGACATAATCTTTAAGGTCCTTACAAACAACACAAGTTTTATAATTCTTAACAATGAAGGATTCGATCTCAGAGGGTCCCATAAATAAAACAAATTGTTCTACCTCTTCGAACCCAAGATGAATATAGTTATTCCAATTGTAGTTCTTAATTAAAGCTTCCTCACTGAAGCCACATTGAAATTTCAGATGTTTAGTATCCTCTTTAGAGCAACAATTTATATCATAGCGTTTAAGCAAGATTTTAGCAATTGTATTCAGTTTTTCTATCACAGCACTCATGACTTTACCAGTTCTTGATTCTCTATAATTATTATATAATTCTATGAGCTCCAACATAGTTATGTGTTCTTCCATAACAACAATTTTTAATTTTTTGGTTTTTCAAATTTTTATGGTTTTTTGGGTATATAAGAAAAATAAAACAAAACAAAAAGAAACTAGACAAAAGTAAACTAAGCAAAATAATACTAGACAGAAATAAACTAAGCACAAATAAACTAGATAAAAGTAAACTAAGCAAAACAAAATAAAATAAAACAGAGAGATAGGTAGAGTGTACTCCATAGGTGAACTTATGAGTAGAGCTATGCCTCCCCGGCAACGGCGCCAGAAAATAGTCTTGATAACCCACACGTATATGGGATCGCAACAGTCTTCGAGGGAAGTAAAACCCAAATTTATTGATTCGACACAAGGGGAGGTAAAGAATACTTATAAGCCTTAACAACTGAGTTGTCAATTCAGCTGCACCTGGAAAAGCACTAGTAACAGGGGTGTTGTGAAAGCAGCAGTAATATGAGAGCAATAGTAACAGTAACACAGCAGCAGTAGCAATAACACAGAGGCGATGGCAAAAGAAAATAGTTGATACTACTTCCAATGACATATAGAACGAGTATATGATGATGAGAGATGGACCGGGGTTCCCAGCGATCTACACTAGTGGTAACTCTCCAATAACAAGTGACAAGTGTTGGGTGAACAAATTACAGTTGGGCAATTGATAGGATTGAAATAGCATTAATATAGAACATCAAGATTATTAATCATGTAGGCATGTTTTCCATATATAGTCGTACGTGCTCGCAATGAGAAACTTGCACAACATCTTTTGTCCTACCAGCCGGTGGCAGCCGAGCCTCAAGGGAATCTACTGGCTATTAAGGTACTCCTTTTAATAGAGCACCAGAGCAAAGCATTAACACTTGGTGAAAACATGAGATCCTCATACCTACGCCTTCCCCTCCAGTTGTCCCAATTTCTGTCACTTTGGGGCCTTTGGTTCCGGACATAGACATGTGCATACAACTTGTAGATACAATCTAAGCAATAATTATAGAACTTAAATCTAAGATCATGCCACTCGGGCCCTAGTGACAAGCATTAAGCATAACAAGATTGCAGCAACAATAACTTCACAAACTTTATAGATAGACTAATCATAATGTATCATCCATCGGATCCCAACAAACACAACACCGATTACATCAGATGGATCTCAATCATGTAAGGCAGCTCATGAGATCATTGTATTAAAGTACATGGAGGAGAGAATACCAACTAGCTACTGCTAGAACCCGTAGTCCATGGGGGAACTACTCACGGAGCATGATGGAGGCGGTGGCGTCGATGGAGATGGCTTCCGGGGCACTTCCCCGTCCCGGCAGGGTGCCGGAACAGAGACTTCTGTCCCCCGAATTGGAGTTTCGCGATGGCGGCGGCGCCCCTGGAGTCTTTCTGGAGTTTCGTCAATTGGTATCATGTTTTTAGGTTGAAAGGGCTTATATAGGCGAAGAGGCGGCGCAGGAGGGCGCCTGGGGTCTCCTCCCCATAGGCCGGCGCGGCCAGGGTGGAGCCCGCGCGGCCCTGGCGTGTGGTGGCCCCCTGGCCCGCCTCCGACTCTCCTTCGGTGTTCTGGGGTCTTCCGGAAAAAATAAGATACTGGGTCTTTGTTTCGTCGAATTCTGAGAATATTGCCCGAACAGTCTTTCTGGAACCAAATACAACAGAAAACAGGAACTGGCGCTGTGGCATCTTGTTAATAGGTTAGTTCCGGAAAACGCATAAAAACATTATAAAGTGTGAGCAAAACATGTAGGTATTGTCATAAAACAAGCATGGAACATCAGAAATTATAGATACGTTGGAGACGTATCATGGACCAAGGTTGGCGACATAGGGCAGATGGAAACGAAGAAGTGGCAATCTCTCATTAGAGCTACCAAACCTTCCTCAAAGCCGATCCTCACCTATCTTGGCGTTAAACCAACTCCTGCTCCAAGCGCATCGAAGCCGGAGGTCAAGTAGACCACCCTTTCTTTCTTTTCTTGTTTCTTTTGATGCTGTCGCCAAAGTAGCTTTGGCGACGCCTACCACATTAGTTTGTTAGGGTTTTCTCTATTGTAATATCTTGTAAGCACTCCAAAAAATCAATGGAATTCTATCTTGCTTGATGATTGATGTCGAGCCTTTTCTTTCAGTTGACGTTCGATAACTATACTCCAACTCCTGCCCCTTCCGACGTTTTGCCCACTTCTCCTCGCTCGAAGAAAACGCTGGTGACTAACGTCCCTGATAAAGATTCCTCGAGTAAAACATTATCGCAAGACTTGAAAGAACTTCGTCAACAACTTCAACATGCGAAGAAGCAAACACTTGTGATGATGGAGCAATCCCGCAAAGCATCCGAAGGAGAAAAAATTGCCCTTCAACAAGCTCGGGAAGCCATAGCTGCCAAGGAAGCTGCTGTTTCTGAAGCTGAGAAGGCAACCACTCGAGAGAATAGTATGCTCGAGCTAATGAATGAAGCCAGTGTGGATATGTCAGGTATGCTTTTTCAACAAAAAGCTTCTTCCATCTTTATGCTGTATACTTTTTTGAATTTCTCATGCCGCCGCCAAATAGGTTCCTTTCTCGACGCTGCTGCTGAAGATGAAAGGGTAAACGTGAGGAAAAATCTTCTCGTTAACCTTTCTCTTGACCATGGTTCTCTATTCTGGGCCACTCCAGAGCGGACCCGACAGATTGGCAGGTTTCAAGACCACGCCTGTCAGGTTCGCGAGTTCTTTGATTTCTGCACTAGAACATTGTCCCTTGTTTACAAGACGATGTTTCCTCGAGATGAGGCTCCCGGCACACTTCTCGGGTTGATGGAAAAATTTCGGGATGCCCCTCGTATTCATAACTTTGTACGAGCTCAGTTGTCTGCTGGGGCAAGATTCGCCATGATCATGATACATATTTGTCATCCAAAATTAGATCTGACGACAATTGTCTCCAAATGCCTGGCCAAGCAATCGAAGCGAAAAAGTAACATTGATAAAATCAATGACGTTGTGACTCCTGTAGCCGAAGAAATGATGGATGAACTTCTTCGGATGGATTCCGAATTCTTTGTCATGGGGAGCTATGCCGAGCATACGACGACTACTGCAAATAACAAAGGTCTATCCATAGATAGTATATTAGGCATTGACTGAGTTGTACTATATTGCGAAAATTCATGTCTGTATTTTTTGTCGAAGTCTTTGTATTAATGAAGTTGTCTATATTGCGAAGTATAATCTATATTGTGAAGCCCCCGAGCCTTTGGCCGGAGCTTATACTTGTTTTTCGTCTCGATGAATTTACTGTTCTTGCGAGAATATATATATTTTGCTGTCGTGGGTTATGAGCCCCCGAGCCTGTCGACGAAAAATATGTATATCACCAATATCTTTTACTATATTGCAGCACCGCGAGCCCGCCTCATTAAAAACCTTTCCAGCCCCACTCGGTGCCCTGAAAAGGAAAAGAGTGCGTCTGAGAACTCGCGGGCGTTTTAGTACATATGTATTTTTACAACGGAGGACTATATTTCGATTCTAAGCGTAGAACCGCCTGAGTTGCGCCACATTCCAGGGATTTTTCTCTGGAGCTCCTGTCTTCTTGTCCTTGATCCTGTATGCTCCTTCTTCAATTACTTCTGTGACTGTGTAAGGGCCCAACCATGGCGACTTGAGTTTTTCAGTACTTTGCTGATTGAGCCGTAGGACTAAATCTCCGACCTGAAAAGATCTTGGCCGCAATCGTCGACTGTGGTAAATTTTTAGGTCTTGCTGGTACTTGGTGACCCGTGATAGTACTTCGTCTCGAGCTTCATCGAGTGCATCTACATCGTCCTCTAAAGCTCTTCTTGAAGTTTCTTCATCATACTCTGTGATTCTTGGGGAATCATGCTCTATTTCAATCGGTAGTACTGCCTCAGCTCCATGGACTAGGAAGAACGGAGTTTCTTGTGTCGCCGTATTTGGTGTTGTTCGAATACTCCACAAAACACTTGGCAATTCTTCTGGCCAGGTATGTCTAGCCTTTTCAAGCGGTCCTAGCAGACGCTTTTTAATACCATTGCAGATGATACCATTGGCTTTCTAGACTTGACCATTGGTTTGCGGATGCCCAACTGACGCGAAGTGCAATTTGATGCCTACTTCTACGCAGTATGCCTTGAATTCCTTTTATGTGAAGTTACTGCCATTGTCTGTGACGATGCTATGAGGTACTCCAAATCGAAAACCAATGATCTTCACGAATTTTATTGCTGACGCTGCATCTGGTGAATTTATCGGCTTTGCTTCTATCCACTTGGTGAATTTATCGACAACAACAAGCATATACTCGTATCCTCCTGGCGAGGCCTTGTGTAATTTTCCCACCATATCGAGACCCCATTGGGAAAAGGGCCAAGACAATGGTATTGGCATCAGCTCTGCTGCTGGAGAGTGGGGTTTTGCTGCGAATCTCTGGCACGCGTCGCAGGTTTTTACTATCTCCTTCGCATCCTCGATTGTTGTCCACCAGTAAAATCCAGCCCGAAAAACCTTGGCCGCAATAGCTCGACTGCTCGCGTGATGACCAAATATTTTCTCGTGTACATCCTTTAAGATTATCCTTCCTTCTTCGGGTGTGACACATCTTTGTAACACGCCCGAAATACTACGCTTGTATAATTCCCCTTTGACCACTGTGAAGGCCTTGGATCGTCGAATAACTCGCCTTGCTTCGACTGGATCATCGGGTATTTCTTTCCTTAGGATATATGATATGTACGCTTGCATCCATGGGACTTCCACCATCATTACCAGCTCCTGGTCCTCTTCTTCTTCTGGTGCTTCCTGAAGAGCTATCGAAGTTTTCTCCCCCTTTTCCTTCTTCTGCACCTTCTTTGGTTTGGTGGATCTCTCAGTTATTTCTTCCCAAAATACTCCTGGCGGGATTGCAAGGCACTGCGACCCGATGTTTGCGAGAACATCGGCTTCATCGTTGCTCATCCTGCTAATGTGATTTACTTCGCATCCATCAAATAACTTCTCAAGCTCGTTGTACACTTCCTTGTATGCCACCATGCTGTCGTTGACTGCATCACACTGGTTCATGACCTGCTGAGCTACCAACTGTGAGTCGCCAAAGATTTTTAATCGGGTTGCACCACAAGCTTTCGCCATCTTCATCCCGTGTATGAGAGCTTCGTATTCTGCTTCATTGTTAGATGCATTTGGGAACGTCATCCGTAGGACATACTTCAGTTTGTCGCCTTCAGGTGATATAAGTATCACACCTGCACCAGCTCCTTCTACCCTTTTGGACCGTCAAAATTCATGGTCCAAGTTCTCGATAAATCTGGAGGTCCTGTGTTTTGCAGCTCCACCCACTCTGCGATGAAATCTGGCAGAATTTGCGACTTTATTGCCTTTCTTTTTTCATACGTGATGTCCCGAGGAGAAAGTTCTATTCACCAAAGGGAGAAACGCCCTGTAGCTTCTGGATTGTTCAGTATATTTGATAGAGGTGCTTCATTGACCACTATTATCGGGTGTGCCGAAAAATAGTGGCGCAATTTTCTTGCTGTTGTGAACACTCCATATGCTAACTTCTGGTACTGCGGGTACCGCTGTTTGGAAGGCGATAAAACTTCACTGATGAAATATACTGGCCTTTGTACTCCATGGAGTTTTCCTTCTTCTTCTCTTTCGACAACTAGCGCCGTGCTGACCACCTGAGGCGTGGCTGCAATGTATAACAGGAGAGGTTCCTTCTCTTTCGGCGCCACCAAGATTGGTGGTGTCGAAATTGTGCGCTTTAAATCCTCGAAGGCTCTATCTGCCTCTTCGTTCCACTGGAATTTCTCTCCTTGCTTGATTAAAGCGTAGAATGGTAATGCCTTTTCTCCTAGCATGGCGACAAATCTGCTTAAAGCTGCGACTCGCCCAGTTAGTTGCTGTATTTCTTTCAACTTTGTTGGCTTCCTCATTGTCACGATAGCTTGGATTTTTTCGGGATTTGCTTCAATCCCTCTCGCTGAAACTAGGAACCCAAGAAGTTCTCCTGCAGGGACACCAAAGGAACACTTCGTCGGGTTCAACTTGAGGCAAAACTTGTCGAGGTTATCGAAAGTTTCCTTCAGATCCTCGATTAGCGTTGTCCCCTTTTTTGATGTTATGACGACATCATCAATGTACACTTGTACGTTTTTCCCAATCTGTGTTGCTAGGCACTTCTGCATCATCCTCTGGTACGCACTACAAGAAAAGTTCAGATAGGCAACGTCCCAAAATCGTCCGCTAAGGGGTATTTTTCGTCGCCTATGGGCCTAACCCGATGATATGGGTTCTGTTGTCGAAACTGCGTCAGGCAAAGTCCTACCACGTTTTTTTCGGTCCGTCGCGCTTGGGCGCCCTTCCGCCACGGAAAATCGGACCGTTGCAGAAGTGTTTCCGGGAGCCCGTTGACTGCTGACGTCATGCAAACTGCCACGTGGCAGACGCCGTTAACTGGCAGTTAACGGCGTTAACCGGCTAAACCCCGTGGTAGATGGTAGGCCCACACGAGGCCTGCCACGTCTTAAGCGGGCCGGCCCATTAAGTTTGCGAGCCGGGCCAGGTGACTTAGTTTGACCGGTCAACTATATAGCTGGGCTGGTCCATTAGTTACGTGGGCCGGGCCTAACCTCTCAGGTTGACTGGTCAAAACTTTAATGGACCGGCCCATTTAAAAAGTGGGGTCCACCTTGAAGCAAGTGGGCCGGCCCAAGAAGTTATTGGGCCGGCCCAATTAGCATGTGGGTCCCACTTTCCTGCTATCGGGCCGGCCCATTTAGTACGTGGGGTCCACAATAGATCAAATGGGCTGGCCCAACAAGCTAGTGGGCCGGGCCAAAAACACAGGTGGGTCCCACTTTCCTGTTAATGGGCCGGCCCATTTAGTATGTGGGGTCCACCATATAGCAAGTGGGCCAGCCCAAGAAGATAGTGGGTCGGGCCAAAAACACAGGTGGGTCCCACTTTCCTTTTTAAAGGGCCGCCCATTTAGTATGTGGGGTCCACCATATAGAAAGTGGGCCGGCCCAACAAGAAAGTGGGCCAGGCCAAAAAACGTAGGTGGGTCCCACTTTCCCGCTAAAGGGCCGGCCCATTTAGAACGTGGGGTCCACCGTAAAGCAAGTGGGCCGGCCCAACAAGATAGTGGGCCGGGCCAAAAACACAGGTGGGTCCCACTTTCCTGTTAAAGGGCCGGCCCATTTAGTATGTGGGGTCCACCGTATAGCAAGTGGGCCGGCCCAACAAAATGGTGGGCCTGGCCAAAAACGCAGGTGGGTCCCACTAACCTGTTAAAGGGCCGGCCCATTTAGTGTGTGGGGTCCACCACAAAAGCTTTTGGGCTGGCCCAACAAGTTAGTGGGCCGGCCCAATTAGTATGTGGGGTCCACGGTAAATCAGGTGGGCTGGCCCGACGAGTTAGCGGGCCGGCCCAATAAGCTTGTGGGGCCCACTTTTCTGTTACTGGGCCGGCCCAGTAGTGGGTGGGGTCCACCTTAAAGCAAGTGGGCTGGCCCAATATGTACGTGGGCCAGCCCGTTTAGTTCGTGCTTATATGCCGGCATAATAGGCGCTTTAGGATTTTGCGGGCCGGCACATGTGTGATTTCGCTTAATTGGGCCGTTTACGTGATGGGAATTTGTGATTTACTGAGAATATTTACGCAACACATGATTTCTGTCGGATAGCCTCACTTACCACAAGCACCAAAGAAAAAATGCGCGAAAGAACTATAAAAACTAACTAAATATTATATCAGCTGCAAGGCTTTGAAAAAATATTACAGAACCCAGAGAAATTGAATGGTAATTAAACCTAGCAATACAATGAAGCAATCCAGCAATCTTTTAAGTTGTCCATGCAGCACCTATATCTGAAACAAAGACATTACAAGTTAAGACAACAATAATGGAAAGGCAAAGACACTACAATATTGTTTGCCAAAGAATTTGGAACTAATCATTTCGTCGTTATAACAAGATCATTGTAATGCGCACAATAAGTAAACTAAGAGTGCATGCCGCATACCAATAGCCAATATAACAGAGCATGTTAGAATGAAACAACAGACTTACTAATGTCGAGTCCCATGCAAACCAACATGTTCAGGGAGTACAAGATTGGCATGAACAACATAGTAGCAGGCTATAAATTTTGTAACACCGACTGAGCAAGATGAAGTTATGATGGCTACATCTATAGAGCAGGGAATGTAAACCAAAAATAGAAGTTACGATGGCAAAAGCTAAAGAGGAGGGAATGTGAACCAACATGTGCCAAGTGAAATTACTTGTATAAGAGGGAATGCAAACCAATATGTTCAGCATTCCATATGTGAGCATCATGCCAAGTCAGAGAAACAAGTCAATAATGCAGCTTTTGAAGAACAAGATGGCACGCAAAATTATTATCTAGTAGTATGACAAGTTTATTTATACTACAGGCTAGATAGCAGAGTGATAGCATGCCAAACTAAGTCCTTACTTGGTTAGCTTACAATGAACTAGATACAAAACAATGGCATCACCTGTAGTACAGGGAATGCAAGCCAACATGTTCATGGAGTAAAAAATTGGCACAAACAACATAGTAGCAGGCCATAATTTTTGTAACAACGACTGAGCAAGATAAAGTTATGATGGCTAGATCTACGGAGCGGGGAATGTAAACCAAATATAGAAGTTACGATTCCAAAAGCTATAGAGCAGGGAATGCGAACCAACATGTGCAATTACTTAAAATTGGCCATGAACTAAATAATAGCAGGATGTTACTATAATAGCTAGGAATAAAACAGATAGGAGTTATAATGGCATCACTCATAAACTTGTAGATGAGGGAAATAAATTAGTTTGTTTCGGGATATAAAGTTGTAATGAGCAACACATATAGGATAGTTAATGCTACGGCTTAGGATGGACCAGAAACGGAATATAGTGGGATCACCTGTGAACTTGTAGAAGAGGGAATGCACACCAATATGTTCACCATTCTATATGTGAGCGCCATGCCTATTAAGAGAAACAAGTTAATATTGCAGCTTTTGAAGAATCGGATGGCGAGACAAAATTATGATGGAAGTAGCTGCTGTGACGAGTTCAAATAAATTTGTACTTGCGGGATGGCAGGAGCGATAGCATGCAGGAACTAATAGCAGGCAGTTACTTTGTTAGCTTACGACGAAGTAGATAGAAATAACAATGACATCACCTGTAGTACAGGGAATGCAAACCAACATGTTCGGGGAGAACAAGATTGGCATGAACAAAATAGTAGCAGACCTATAATTTTTGTAACAACGACCGAGCAAGATAGAAGTTATGATGGCTACATCTACGGAGCGAGGAATGCAAACCAAAATGTTCAATCACTTAAAGTTAGCAATGAACTAGAAAATAGCAAGGTGTTACGGTCATAGCTAGGAATGAACTAAAAGAGCTTCAGACAAACAAGCATCTGAACCCAGAACATGGCGCTAAAACAAGGGACTTACATTAGGAGAAGCACTCTGTGGGAGTCACAGCTGATCTTCCTGGGGCTGATAGATCCGGTGATGAAGTACGCTACATGTGCTACTTGGGGTTGGAGAGACGGCCATTACAATTCATGGTTACTCATCTCATCTGCAAAAAACGTAATGGCGTGTCGTTAGCACAAACAGGTTCCCCCAAGCTTAAACAAGAACTTGCAGGCAAGCAATAGAAAAGCGATAGTAGAAGAGTTTAGATCATGCACGGCGCCGGTGAAGCAGATCCGGTTCATGCACAGCGGTGTCGGTGAGCAAGATCCGATGCGGTGGACGATGGCTCCGGTGGGGTGGACGATACCGCAGCTGAAGCGACTGCGGTAGACTGCTGGATGAGCATATGGTTTCGAGGTTCGGCGGGGATGATCCGGTCCGGTTGATGACGGCGTCGATGAAGCGGCTCCGGCAGGTAGCCGGATGACGAGGATCGCGAGGCCTCGGGTAGGCCAGGGACGTCCGGCGGGGATGTTCCGGTGAGGTGGTCGTGGAGGTGGGAGAGAGGGACTTGGAAGTTCCGGTGGGTGGTCTGAGGGAAATGAATTTTTTTGGGAGGGTTTCCGGGCTTGGGAGGTGGTGATCGAAAAAATGACGGGCATACCCCCCACCAACCGACTTTGCTGTCATCTCCACAGGGGTAGAATGGGAATTTGGAAGCGTGTGAAATTTTTGTATTTTGTGGGCGGGAAGTTTTGCCGCTATGAGATTTTGAATTTGGCTAAGGTCCAACTATAATGATAAAAAATTGTGAGACCGTACTAGTACCTCTGTTCAAGGCCGAGTGCAAAATCAAATCATCAACACATTAAATACCGGTCACTACCATGATCATGATCTATAGTCCCTATCTTCTTAATCCCATTCAAAAATGCGTTTGAAATATTTCAGGATTGGTGGGAGATTTTGCCGCCCGACTGAGATTAAATTAAACCACACGTTCGACAATTCAAACTTGAGACCTTGGCTATGATACCATTTAAGTTCGAACTGATTGAAAAATTCTATGCAATTAATTTATATAACATCCACAGGAACAACTACCAAGTTGATCCCAACCGCAGATAAATGCATCCACCAACAAAAGTAGGAACGGTGCCATAATCTAAGGAAACATTTCACAAGACCAATGTACTCACTATGTAGTGTTCATCTCCAATTATCTATGGCATTTTCTTAGTCTTTGGGAGATTATAACGAACTTGATTGGCCTCGTGCAGTAGGGAATCACATGCTTCTAATCTCGATCTCAACATGTCAACTTTTGTTCTTAGCATAGCTGTTGCAACTCGTTCTACTTGGAGTTGTTCCTCCAAAACTTGAGCAGAGAAAGACTTGGACTTGGGCTTCAAAACCCAGCATTTCGCAGGTTTTGCCATCTCGAATTTCATATTAGCATGACAAGTTTTGAGTTGTGTAAAAAGAAAAGTTATTACAGAGAAAAATGCAGATGGTAGATTTAATGTGTACGAACTACTTTTAATTATACAAGTTGGCATGCCTGAATATAATAAGGACCATCTATCTTGCTAGCAGGCATAATTATTAAGGTATTATTAATGGGCTACCATGTTCGTAGTCTTCCAAGAAACAGCCTTTATTGCATTACGAGCAGAAAACAATTCACACGTGCGCTCAGATTCAAATTTTCAGCATGCAGCCAATTTATGGTTTAATTGAAGTACACATCAGGATATTATTTCACACAAAATACAGCAGCCACATGGAACATATCTAATTTTAGTACAACAACAAAATTTGCAATTATTACAAACCACGAAATTTTGAACGAAATTGTGAACAGTAATTAATTACAGCATTAGCATCAGCAGTCCACTTGACTGAACAACAGAATCAAAGTTTATTTAGACACCTTCAATTCCCAGACACATCACAACTGGCTTACCATGACAAGTGCATAGGAGATTCTTTAGAACATTTTCTGTCAAAGTTTGCCTATTTTTCAATTCATGTATCTCTTGGCGTGTGTTGGCAATTATTTCATCAGCATCTTTGTTTTCCCGCCCAAATATATCAACTGCCTCTTGGAGTGCATCCCCCAAATCTCTTTGTGCCGGATTGAGTCGAGCAATAGATACCATGGGCCTATGTGATCAATATGCACTCTCACTGCTGCTTTGTGAAACATCAATACTTGAGGCATTGGCCCTTGCTTCTGGCTTTGTAGCTTTATTTGAAGCCTGAAATTTAGATAAAACAAGTTACAACATCATATGATGCAATAAAAGACCTCCAATTTCAAGAGCATCATTGAGCTGATATAACATAGCAAGCAATCAAAAATATAGCCTCGTACATCTATTTCTTCTGGAACGGTTGGTGTACTGGACTCAGTAGACCAATGAGAGCACGTGCCACTCGTCACTCGTTGCTCTGTGAAATGACCGCAACACTTGATAAATGGGTTGTCCCTACTGACATTACAGCTTTGTTTGCAGGCTGAAACTAAGACAAAACAAGTTAAAATGCAATACAATACACGGCAAACAAACAACACTGTTGACATAATTTTGAAAGAACCATGGGTAGATATAACAAAGAAACCAGTTAAGCCACATGCCTCTTAGAACAAACCAAACTAGATCATGGCGATGATGTATAAAATGAACCAAGCAACTGTAGGACAACGTAGCATAGAAAAAAAAATTCCTACCGCGAACACGCAATCCAAGCCAAGATGCAATCTAGAAGACGGTAGCAACGAGGGGGTATCGAGTCTTACCCTTGAAGAAATTCCAAATCCTACAAGATGAGGCTCTTGTTGCTGCGGTAGACGTTCACTTGCCGCTTGCAAAAGCGCGTAGAAGATCTTGATCACGATCGGTTCCGGCGCCACGAACGGGCAGCACCTCCGTACTCGGTCACACGTTCGGTTGTTGATGAAGACGACGTCCACCTCCCCGTTCCAGCGGGCAGCGGAAGTAGTAGCTCCTCTTGAATCCGACAGCGACGACGGCGTGGTGTCGGTGGTGGTGGAGAAGTCCGGCGGAGCTTCGCTAAGCGTGCGGGAAGTGGAGGAGCGGGGCGGCTAGGGTTTGGGGAGAGTGGGGCGCCGGCCACTATGGGGTGCGGCCACCTTGGTGGTGTTT
>NC_061512.1:41631819-41704111 GCF_022539505.1 Lolium rigidum
AAGGCCGGATGTCAGTGGTGGAATACCGCGACAAGTTCCTAACTCTGTCAAGGTACGCCCCGGATAGAGGCCGATACCTGCGAGAAGAAGGAAGGAAAGGTTCCTGAACGGACTTGCATGATGAGATACGGTATGTTGATCAACATCCCCTTTGCCGACCTCGAAGCCCTTGTTGACTCCGCCATCCAAATGGAGGGCAAACTGCACCAAGCCGGCGAGAACCGCAAGCGCCGCATGATGAGTCGAATGGGCCTAGCAATGCCCCAGGTATCGCCCCAACTCAGGCGGAGGCTTCAGGACCAACAAGCCCAATGCACTGAGATGTCACGTCGGTATATCGAGCCGGAGTGGAGGAAACCCCAGGCCGGGAGGCCACTACAACAACAACACCAACAACAACTTCAGCCGCGCTCGCGAGAAGCCCCCAACAACAACAACAGCAGCAACAACACCAACACCGCACCAAGGACCGGGAGCAATGCTATCCCCGTCGCAAACAAGCGAGACAAGACCACCATCACTTGCTATGAGTGTGGTGTAGTGGGAGCATTACTCCAATGAGTGTCCCAAGAGGCTCGCCAAGCTCGCAGGCAACCCCGCACCACCAGCTCAGCAGCAACGCCGTGTCTCCACCGGCAAGAAGTTCGCCCCAACAGCCCGCACAACCGCGGAGGTCGCCTCTACCACATGAATGCTGAGGAAGCCCGGAAGCACCTGACGTGGTGCTGGGTATGTTCTCTGTTAACTCAATACCAGCAAGAGTGTTGTTTGATTCTGGAGCATCGCATTCGTTCGTTACAGAAGATTTTGTGTGCACTAGTAAGATTCAACCAATCAGCTTGAAACATGTCATGGTAGTTCAAATACCTGGATCAACCACTAAAGCTAGAAAATTCTGCAAAGATGTACCCATCAGAATCCATGAAATAGACTTTTATGCAAACTTGATTGTTGCAGGAACAAAAGGATTGGAAGTAGTCCTGGGTATGGGCTGGATGGCGAAACATCATGGATTGATAGACTGCGCCAAGAAGGCCATCACCATGACAAGTAACACCGGAATAATAATAGAACACTTATCTGAAAAACTACCCGGAAAATTTACATGCAGCCAAAGTGTAGCCAAGCCAACTCCGGATCAAATCGGGGTCGATCTATCGATACCTGATGTGTTTCGGATGATCTACCCGGTATGCCCCCGGATCGGGATATCGAGTTCATCATCGAGTTAATCCACAGAGCAGGACCTATAGCCAGAGAGCCTACAGCATGAACCCCGCAGAACTGGTGGAGCCGGAAGAAGCAAGCTGGATGATATGCTATACAAAGGTCTGATTCGACCAAGTGCGTCGCCTTGGAGATCACTGTTTTGTTTGTGGATAAAAAGGACGGTGCCACTCGTTTGGTTACGGATTATCGTAAGCTTAACGATGTCACCATCAAGAACAAATATCCCTTGCCAAAGATAGAAGATCTGTTTGACCAGCTAACCGGTGCCCAAGTTTTCTCAAAGATTGATCGCGAGACAGGTTACCATCAACTGAAGATCCGAGCAACAGATATTCCAAAGACTGCCTTTACCACTAGATATGGAATGTATGAGTACAATGTCATGTCCTTTGGACTAACCAATGCCCCGCTTATTTCATGAACCTTATGAATAAGATCTTTATGGAATTCCTGCATAAGTTTGTCGTTGTCTTCATCGACGACATCCTTATCTACTCCAAATCAGAAGAAGAACATGAGCAACATTTGGAAGTGGTTCTAGAAACCCTTAGACAACATCAGTTGTACGCCAAGTTCAGCAAATGTGAGTTTTGGTTGAGAGAAGTAGGATTCTGGGACACATCTTGTCTGCAGGAGGAATTGCGGTAGATCCCGCAAAAATCAAAACCGTTGAGGAATGGAAAGCCCCAACCACCCAGACTGAAGTTCGAGCATTTCTAGGATTGGCGGGATATTACCGCCGATTCGTTGAAGGATTTTCAAGCGTCGCAAGACCAATGACTCAACTGCTCAAGAAGGACCGGAAATTTGACTGGAATGACAAATGTGAAGAAAGCTTTCAGCTACTCAAACTCAGATTAACCACAGCCCCAATTTTGATCATGCCCGATGTCACCAAGCCATTTGATGTCTATTGTGATGCATCCAAAACTGGTCTTGGATGTGTGTTGATGCAAGAAGGCAAAGTGATATCTTACCTATCAAGGCAATCGGAAGCAACATGAACAGAACTATCCAACTCATGACTTGGAGTTAGCAGCCGTAGTGTTAGCCACTGAAAGTTTGGCGTCATTACCTCATGGGTCATCGATGCGAGATATATTCAGATCACAAGAGCACGAAGTACATTTTCACCCGGAAGAGCTGAACATGAGGCAGCGTGAGATGGATAGAATTAATCAAGGATTACGACATGGAAATTCACTACCACCCGGCAAGGCCAATGTGGTAGCGGATGCCTTGAGCGACTGCCGTGTCAGTTGAACTCCATGATCGAAATAGAGCAACCAAGCCTGTACCAAGAGTTTGAACAATTCAGACTAGAGCTAGTAAGCGAAGGATTCCTCGCCAGCATTGAGCTCCAACCCACTTTGATGAGCCAGATAAAGGAAGCCCGAAGGGAAATGCCAGCATTGTGCGAATAAAGAGTCGGATAGCATGCGGGAAAGGCACCGAGGATTTACCATAGATGAAGCCGGAGTTCTTTGGTAAAAAGAACGTCTCTGCGTACCATCGGACTCTGACTTGAAACAAATCATTCTGCAAGAAGCCCATGACACCCTTTATTCAATTCACCCCGGAGGAACCAAGATGTACCAAGACCTGAAGGAACAGTTGCAGGTGGCACGGAATGAAGCGAGAGATCGGAAGCTACATCGCCAAGTGTGATATCTGTCAGAGAGTCAAAGCAGAACATCAACGACCTGCAGGACTGTTGCAACCCTTACAGATTCCTGAGTGGAAATGGGATTCTATCGGTATGGACTTTATCACAGGACTGCCCAAATCTAGCAGAGGAAACGACTCCATTTGGGTAGTCATCGATAGGTTGACCAAGGTTGCACATTTTATCCCTGTCAAGACCACCTACCAAGGCCCAAAGCTTGCAGAGTTATACATCTCCAGAATAGTCAGCCTGCACGGAACCCCGAAGTCAATTGTGTCGGATAGAGGATCGCAATTCACCTCAAGATTACAGCAGAAGGTACATGAAGGACTCGGAACCGGCTGAATTTCAGCACGGCCATACCACCCACGGAGCGACGGACAGGCTGAGAGAGTCAACCAGATCTTGGAAGATATGTTGAGAGCACGTGTGCTAGAGTACGGATCCAAATGGGAAGATTGCTTACCATATGCAGAATTCTCCTACAACAATAGCTATCAAGCCAGGCTTACGGATGGCCCCCTTTGAAGCCACATACGGAAGGAAATGCCGTACCCCTACGAACTGGTCGGAAGTCGGAGATAGTCAAGTCTTCGGCCCCGATGTTCTCCGCGAAGCTGAAGAGAGGTGCACAAGATCCATGAATACCTCAAGACCGCCCAATCAAGACAGAAGAGCTACGCAGACAAGAGGCGCGAGAGATGACATTCGAGATCGGAGATTTTGTGTATCTCAAAGTCTCACCCCTCAAAGGAATGCGAGAGATTCCAACTCAAAGGAAAGCTCGCTCCCGGATATGTCGGACCATTCAAGATTCTGAGTCGCCGAGGAGAAGTCTCATATCGGTTGGAGCTGCCGGAAGAGATGTCCGCCGTACACAATGTGTTTCACATCTCTTTGCTTAGAAAGTGCCTAGAAGTGCTGGAAAAGACCGAAGTATTCAAGAACATCGACCACAGAGCCATTGATCTCAACCAGGATCTAACCTACCGCGAAGTGCCTATTCTCATCCTTGAAGAAGCATTCCGGGACCACCCGCACTGAAGTATCAAGTTCACGAAGATACAATGGAGTAATCACACCGAAGAAGAAGCCACTTGGGAGCGAGGAAGATATGAAGAAGGAATACCCAGATCTCTTTAGTACCTAGTTTTCTCTAGATCTCGGGACGAGATCTTTTGTAAGGGGGAAGGGTTTGTAACATCCCAAATTTCAATAAAATAAACAAGAGAGAGATTTCAAGAATCCAAAAATCAGAGTTAACAAAAACTTTTTCTCATCATATAGGTTTATGCATATAGATCACCTATTTAATTATTTTTGAGTGTGCTCTTGCCATGATGCTTGCTTATGTGTTCTCTCTCACTCTGAAACCCTAGCAATGATCACTTGATCATCCAAAGTCAAATAAAAAGGAAACTAGAAAAGAAATAATAAAAATCAACTTACACACACATAAGGCTTAGGACATTTTTACAAATCTTGGTTATAGACCATTTTGGTTTGCACCATTGGGTGTAAATGGATACTAAACCTATATTAACAACTTTGGAAACCATCAAACACTTTTCAAATCAAATTTGAAGCAAATATGAGCTCACATATGATTATGGTCATATGAGGCAATTTTAGTCTGATGCTCACTTTGAGCCCCTGGCTTTTGAGTTTTCACTTCTACCCTGGACCATTTCTTTTCACCTCATCCAAGACAACATCAAGCACTAAAAATTTGCTCAAGAAACCCACCTCTAACTCTGTCTCAATTTCAATTGGGAAGCAAGCAAAGTTGGAACTTTTTCACATATGCAAGATCCTATGCAAAATGTGATTTTGCATCTCAATTCCATTTTGACCACCACCACCACCAAAATGCTCCATTTAATATCTGATTGCAACCCACCAAAAAGAATTTGAAAATTCAAAAATCTTTTCTTGCGGGCATTACGTCGAACACCTTGTTGGCGAGGGTAAAAATTTGAGCCCATACCTCATTTCTACCTTGGACTTGGTCCAACCTTGCCCTCTCTGCACTTCGGAGAGCCCTCTCACCTCACCACACCATCACCACCACTTGCACTCTGGCCGGGGTTTGATTAAATCCAGCTGAAACATGTCATGCGCGTGGCATGGCATGGCCATTACATGCCATCTCCTCACCTGGTCACCTGCGGCCTGCACCACCATGTCCACGCGACTCCCTCTCACCCTTCGAACCTGCTCGTGCCCTCCCTTGACCGAGAGAACGTGTGCACACGCCAGAACCAGCGCGCCCGGTGGCGCCCGAGGAACGCCCATGCCACGCCGGAGCGCGCATGGCGCCAGCCCCGGACGCGCCCAGAGCGCGCTGCGCCTCGTCGCCTCAGCCTGTCCCTCGTCACCAGCGCCTGCAGGATGAATCACCTCAGCTCCAGGACACCGCCAGACACCACCACGAGCCTCCCCGTGCCCTGTCGCCGTCGAGGAGGACGAAGACGTCCGCCACAGTACCGCGTCGGCACTTGACCATTGCCACTATGCTTGACCACCGAAAACTGTTCTGAGCGCACCGTGACGCTCCCTGAGTCCGCCTGCGCGATACCGTACCCTCGCCCACGCCGTTGATCGACGGGAGAGCGCCATGGCCATCGTCACCGTGACCTCCCGCCGCTGCTCGAAGCCACTATAAAAGGAGCACTCCGCCCTCCAATTTGAGCACGCCCTCAGCTTCCCCTCATCTCACAGCCTCTCCTCGACCTCACACCATGCTCGATTAGCCACCACACCGCCGCAATTGCTAGCTCGCTGCCGCCGCCGCAGTGGCCGAAGCTCGCCGGAGAAGGAGGCCGCCCCAAGACGCGCCGCCGCTTCCGCGACGCCTCCCCATCGACAACAACGTCGCGGCGCACCCCTCCGACGCTCGCCGGAGCTCCGAGCGACCGCTCCGACCCTGCTGCCGCCGCGCTCGCCACTGCTTCTCGCCGTCGACGACGACCACACCTGGCCGTTAGATCATCGCCTGATCCAACGCCTCTCCTTCCCCGTACCGGTTCGGTGAGTAAATCTCACTGACGCGTGGCCCCCACGCTGTCAGGCGGCCCGCTGCGCTGGACGCAGTACTGGGCCGGCCCATTTTCCCTTTTCTCGTTTTCCCGCGCGAGCCCACGTTTTGAATTCAATTTTGGAAATTAGAAAAATATCTTAATCTGATGCAAACTTTGAATTTCAATAGTGACAAATCTACTCGGCCAAATTTTGCAAACTTTATATTTTTGGAAACCTTAAGAAATTATCTACACAATGCCACTGGATAGAACCCTAGATTTATTGTAGAATTAAAATGGCAAAATAAACAAGGCAGGGACTTTCCTGTCTTATAATAATTCTTAAAAATCAACCATAAATGCTTTTCAGTTAATTCCACCTCCAATAATTCACATTTCACTTATACTAATTGTTTCTGCAAAAGTATGCCATGCTTACTTTGAATGATCATGGCCTAGTTTAATTAAAGGACTTTATGGCTATTTCTAGTCCAAGATATTGTCCAAAACTATTAAGAAATCTTATGAGAGTGTTTCCCTCATTTAATTCTTGTCATGAACAATTCAAAATGAGGTAGAGGCTCATGGTCATTTAGGTCTCATATGAATTGTTGATGATCTTAATCCTTTAACATGCTAGAATTAAATGGTATGAGGTGCTCACCTCATTTAAATCTTTTCTCCAAAGGATAAGTGTGAAGAGGTTGACTTGGGTCAACCTAGGTCACATATTATGCATAAGAGAAATTAAATCTTAAGAAGATAATGAGAGGAAATTATTTCTCTAAGTAATTAAAGATAACATCTAAGTTAGTATGAGAGGAAATTATTTTTCTTAATAAATAAGAAAAACACATCCACCTACTTAATAGTAATGTGTGATGCTAGTTTAAGTTTGTGAACCATGTTTGTGCTTAGTTTAATTAGATAAGTTTGGTGTGATGATTGTGTACCCCGTATTCGTATTTTAGACGCTAGTACCGAGGAGTACCAGGAGGAGGAGGAGGTCTACTTCCAAGAAGAAGAAGACCACTTTGACCGAGTTCCCAACCAAGGCAAGATAATACTCTTGCAAAGTGCAAAGCTCACCATGAGCAAAGCATTACCCCATTTTACTTTATGCTTATGATCCTATTTCCCAGTTTTACTTTACAAGCTTTATTTACTTTTGGTTTATCAAAGTACTTTTTGATTGATGATTTACTTGGTTAGTATTGAGTTAGTACAAGAGTATCAAACTTAGCCTAGAAGCAAAGCAAATACCTAGCACCCCTCATACATAGTTGCTAGTGCTAAATTTAAAAATGACTACTCTAGATGGGAACATGTGTTTATGAATTGATGATGGTTGAAAACCTTGGAATGATGAGTCATCTCCATTGAAAGATTTTGAAGGTGAATATGACACTGAAATTGACTTGGTGTTTTCAGCTAAAAGCGATGATTGAGTTGGATGCGATACCTTACCAATACTAAGTACCCCCACAATACCTGATTATGGGTAAGGCTTAGCTGGAAATTTATGTATCTTAGTATGGGTTCCCTCTGAACACACATCATAGGGGTTATGCTTGAGGCTGCCTCCATTGTTGAGTAATGATGTGAATTGAAGGTGAATTGTACGGCCAAGCCCTGTGCAGTTCCCGGGTTAACGATTGGTTATCACTGGGAGGCCAAGCTCATGGGGAGAGGTGCCTATACTAGGGTGTGTAAGTGAAAGGTTATTGGTTGATGATCCGCGTACTGAGTTACGATTATTCGGGGTTTTATCCACGACGGATGTAATCAAATGTTGTGGCACAAGTGTGCGACCTCGCAGATGTGTAGAACTATTCGAATAGCCGCGTCCGCGGATATGGACAATTGGAAAGGCCATTCTGTTTCCGTCATCAGGATTTATATCTATGTGACTGGTGGTTTTTGAACTTGAACGGTGACTTTGAATTTGAATCACAACTGAGTTGTGGGAATGACACTAATGTTCCCATTTGAGTTAGTTAGCACATGAGGAGTTGTTTACAAAAAGGTTTACTCAAATAAAATTGGCTTTATGCAAATAAACTTAGAGCTTAGAACACCCTCAATAGTAATGTTAGTACTTACTTTAGTATTAGATTGCGAGTACATAACGTACTCACGGCTTTGTCCCTGGCTATTCAAATGGCCAGAATATGAGCCGAAGCAACGAGTACGAGGATGACGCTCAGTAGGACGTCTACCACAACTAGGAGCTTCTAACGTCAAGCGTTGGCCTGTGGACTAGAGAGTCCTTGTATCTTACGTTTCCGCTATGAACTTGTGTTTGTTCGTTGATCTTTAGATCAACTATTTGTGTAATATGGATCATGTGATTCCAAGTTGTAAGACATTATGGTTTGTAATGAATGATGACTGTGATACTTAACTATTATGCCTCGCAACAACAATTTCCTGGGATTGCGATGTATGACATAATAGGCATCTGGACTTAAAAATCCAGGTGTTGACAGCAGGTTCCACGTTGGCGCCGGAATCCCTGGTGTTGCGCCGCATTACATTCCGCCACCATCAACCTTCAACATCCTTCTTGGCTCCTCCTGGTTCGATAAACCTTGGTTTCTTTCTGAGGGAAAACTTGCTGCTGTGCGCATCATACCTTCCTCTTGGGGTTGCCCAACGAACGTGTGAAATACACGCCATCAAGCTCTTTTTCTGGCGCCGTTGCCGGGGAGATCAAGACACGCTGCAAGGGGAGTCTCCACTTCCCAACCTCTTTACTTTGTTTTCGCTTGCTTTATTTTATTTACTACTTAGTTTGCTGCATTATATCAAAACACAAAAAAAAATAGTTGCTAGCTTTACCTTATTTACTGTCTTGTTTGCTATATCGAAAACACAAAAAAATTAGTTTACTTGCATTTACTTTATCTAGTTTGTTTTATTTACTACTGCTAAAATGGCCACCCCTGAAAATACTAAGTTGTGTGACTTCACTAGCACAAATAATAATGATTTCTTATGCACACCTATTGCTCCACCTGCTACTACAGCAGAATTCTTTGAAATTAAACATGCTTTCTTGAATCTTGTTATGCGAGAGCAATTTTACAGTGTTAGTTCTGATGATGCTGCTGCCCATCTCAATAATTTTGTTGAATTATGTGAAATGCAAAAGTATAAAGATGTAGATGGTGACATTATAAAATTAAAATTGTTTCCTTTCTCATTAAGAGGAAGAGCTAAAGATTGGTTGCTATCTCTGCCTAAGAATAGTATTGATTCCTGGACTAAATGCAAGGATGCTTTTATTGGTAGATATTATCCCCCTGCTAAAATTATATCTTTGAGGAGTAGCATAATGAATTTTAAACAATTAGATAATGAACATGTTGCTCAAGCTTGGAAAAGAATGAAATCTTTGGTTAAAAATTGCCCAACCCATGGACTGACTACTTGGATGATCATCCAAACCTTCTATGCGGGACTAAATTTTTCTTCGCGGAATTTATTGGATTCAGCTTCTGGAGGTACCTTTATGTCCATCACTCTTGGTGAAGCAACAAAGCTCCTTGATAATATGATGGTTAATTACTATGAATGGCACACGGAAAGAGCTCCACAAGGTAAGAAGGTAAATTCGTTGAAGAATCCTCTTCCTTGAATGATAAGATTGATGCTATTATGTCTATGCTTGTGAATGATAGGATCTAATGTTGATCCTAATAATGTTACATTAGCTTCATTGGTTGCCCAAGAAGAACATGTTGATGTAAACTTCATTAAAAATAATAATTTCAACAACAATGCTTATCGGAACAATTCTAGTAATAACTATAGGCCATATCCTTATAATAATGGTAACTGGTTATGCTAATTCTTATGGGAATTCTTACAACAATAATAGGAATACACCCCCTGGACTTGAAGCTATGCTTAAAGAATTTATTAGTACACAAACTTCCTTTAACAAATCTGTTGAGGAAAAGCTCAATAAAATTGATATTCTTGCTTCTAAGGTTGATAGTCTTGCCTCTGATGTTGATCTTTTGAAATCGAAAGTTATGCCTAATAGGGATATTGAAAATAAAATTGTTACTACAGCAAATGCCATCCAAGTTAGGATTAATGAGAATATAAGATTAATGGCTGAATTGCGTGCTAGGTGGGATAGAGAAGAAAATGAAAAACTAGCTAAAGAGGAAAATGTAGCTAAAGTTTGGACTATTACCACCACTAGCAATGCTAATGATTCACATGTTGCTGCACCTCCTACTATTAATGGTAAAATAATTGGTGTTGGAAATGCTTCTACTCCTAGTGCAAAGCGCGCAAAATTACCGAAATTGCTAAAGCTACTAGACCACTGTGATAAAGCTAGCTGAAATTTTTTCCAACCTTGGGGATGATAATCCCATTGCTTTAGATTGTAATGATTTAGATTTTGATGATTGCCACATCTCTGAAGTTATAAAGTTCTTACAAAAACTTGCTAAAAGTCCTAATGCTAGTGCTATAAACTTGGCTTTCACAAAACATATTACAAATGCTCTCATAAAAGCTAGGGAAGAGAAACTAAAACTTGAAACTTCTATTCCTAGAAAGCTAGAGGATGGTTGGGAGCCCATCATTAAAATGAGAGTCAAAGATTTTGATTGTAATGCTTTATGTGATCTTGGTGCAAGTATTTCTGTTATGCCTAAGAAAGTCTATGATATGCTTGACTTGCCACCATTGAAAAAGTGTTATCTGGATGTTAATCTCAGCGATAATGCTAAAAAGAAACCTTTGGGGAGAGTTGATAATGTTCATATTATGGTTAACAATAACCTTGTCCCCGTTGATTTTGTTGTCTTGGATATTGAATGCAATGCATCTTGCCCCATTATATTGGGAAGACCTTTTCTTCGAACCGTTGGTGCTACTATTGATATGAAGGAAGGTAATATTAAATATCAATTTCCTCTCAAGAAAGGTATGGAATACTTCCCTAGAAAGAGAATGAAGTTACCTTATGATTCTATTATTAGAACAAATTATGATGTTGATGCTTCATCTCTCGATGTTACTTGATATACACTTTCTGCGCCTAGCTGAAAGGCGTTAAAAAAGCGCTTATGGGAGACAACCCATGTTTTTACTACAGTATTTTTGTTTTATATTTGTGTCTTGGAAGTTGTTTACTACTGTAGCAACCTCTCCTTATCTTAGTTTTATATTTAGTTGTGCCAAGTAAAGTCTTTGATAGTAAAGTAAGTACTAGATTTGGATTACTGCGCAGTTCCAGATTTCTTTTCTGTCACGAATCTGGGTCTACCTCCCTGTAGGTAGCTCAGAAAATTAAGCCAATTTACGTGCATGATCCTCAGATATGTACGCAACTTTCATTCAATTTGAGAATTTTAATTTCAGCAAGTCTGGTGGCCTCAATAAAATCCATCTTTACGGACTGTTCTGTTTTGATGATTCTGTCTTTTATTTCGCATTGCCTCTTTTGCTATGTTGGATGAATTTCTTTGATCCATTAATGTCCAGTAGCTTTATGCAATGTCCAGAAGTGTTAAGAATGATGTGTCACCTCTGAACATGTTAATTTTTATTGTGCACTAACCCTCTAATGAGTTGTTTCGAGTTTGGTGTGGAGGAAGTTTTCAAGGATCAAGAGAGGAGTATGATGCAATATGATCAAGGAGAGTGAAAGCTCTAAGCTTGGGGATGCCCCGGTGGTTCACCCCTGCATATTATAAGAAGACTCAAGCGTCTAAGCTTGGGGATGCCCAAGGCATCCCCTTCTTCATCGACAACATTATCAGGTTCCTCCCCTGAAACTATATTTTTATTCCGTCACATATGCACTTTGCTTGGAGCATCGGTTTGTTTTTTTTTTGTTTTGTTTGAATAAAATGGATCCTAGCATTCACTTTGTGGGAGAGAGACACGCTCTGCTGTAGCATATGGACAAGTATGTCCTTAGGCTCTACTCATAGTATTCATGGCGAAGTTTCTTCTTCGTTAAATTGTTATATGGTTGGAATTGGAAAATGCTACATGTAGTAACTCTAAAATGTCTTGGATAATTTGATACTTGGCAATTGTTGTGCTCATGTTTAAGCTCTTGCATCATATACTTTGCACCCATTAATGAAGAAATACTTAGAGCTTGTTAATTTGGTTTGCATATTTTGGTTTCTCTAGAGTCTAGATAACATCTAGTATTGAGTTTTGAACAACAAGGAAGACGGTGTAGAGTCGTATAATGTTTACAATATGTCTTTTATGTGAGTTTTGCTGCACCGTTCATCCTTGTGTTTGTTTCAAATAACCTTGCTAGCCTAAACCTTGTATCGAGAGGGAATACTTCTCATGCATCCAAAATACTTGAGCCAACCACTATGCCATTTGTGTCCACCATACCTACCTACTACATGGTATTTATCCGCCATTCCAAAGTAAATTGCTTGAGTGCTACCTTTAAAATTCCATCATTAACCTTTGCAATATATAGCTCATGGGACAAATAGCTTAAAAACTATTGTGGTATTGAATATGTACTTATGCACTTTATCTCTTATTAAGTTGCTTGTTGTGCGATAACCATGCTTCTGGGACGCCATCAACTATTCTTTGTTGAATATCATGTGAGTTGCTATGCATGTCCGTCTTGTACGAAGTAAGAGAGATCTACCACCTTAATGGTTGGAGCATGCATATTGTTAGAGAAGAACATTGGGCCGCTAACTAAAGCCATGAATCATGGTGGAAGTTTCAGTTTTGGACATATATCCTCAATCTCATATGAGAATAATAATTGTTGCCACATGCTTACGCATTAAAGAGGAGTCCATTATCTGTTGTCCATGTTGTCCCGGTATGTATGTCTAAGTTGAGAATAATCAAAAGCGAGAAATCCAAAATGCGAGCTTTCTCCTTAGACCTTTGTACAGGCGGCATGGAGGTACCCTATTGTGACACTTGGTTAAAACATGTGCATTGCAAAGATCCGGTAGTCCAAGCTAATTAGGACAAGGTGCGGGCACTATTAGTATACTATGCATGAGGCTTGCAACTTGTAAGATATAATTTACATAACACATATGCTTTATTACTACCGTTGACAAAATTGTTTCATGTTTTCAAAATAAAAGCTCTAGCACAAATATAGCAATCGATGCTTTCCTCTTTGAAGGACCATTCTTTTTACTTTTTTGTTGAGTCAGTTCACCTATCTCTCTCCACCTCAAGAAGCAAACACTTGTGTGAACTGTGCATTGATTCTTACATACTTGCATATTGCACTTGTTATATTAATCTATGTTGACAATTATCCATGAGATATACATGTTATAAGTTGAAAGCAACCGCTGAAACTTAATCTTCCTTTGTGTTGCTTCAATACCTTTACTTTGATTTATTGCTTTATGAGTTAACTCTTATGCAAGACTTATTGATGCTTGTCTTGAAGTACTATTCATGAAAAGTCTTTGCTTTATGATTCACTTGTTTACTCATGTCATTACCATTGTTTTGATCGCTGCATCCACTACATATGTTTACAAATAGTATGATCAAGGTTATGATGGCATGTCACTTCAGAAATTATCTTTTGTTATCGTTTTACTCGCTCGGGACGAGCGAGAACTAAGCTTGGGGATGCTTGATACGTCTCCGACGTATCGATAATTTCTTATGTTCTATGCCATATTATTGATGATACCTACATGTTTTATGCACACTTTATGTCATATTCGTGCATTTTCCGGAACTAACCTATTAACAAGATGCCGAAGTGCCGATTCTTGTTTCTCGCTGTTTTTGGTTTCGAAATCCTAGTAACGAAATATTCTCGAATTGGACGAAATCAAGACCCAGGGGCCTATTTTGCCACGAACCTTCCAGAAGACCGAAGAGCATACGAAGTGGGGCCACGAGGTGGCGAGACCACAAGGCGGCGCGGCCAAGGGGGCCGCGCCGCCTGTGGTGTGGGCCCCTCGTCGGCCCTCCGACTCGCCCTTCCGCCTACTTAAAGCCTCCGTCGCGAAACCCCCGATGCGAAAAACCACGATACGGAAAACCTTACCGAGACGCCGCCGCCGCCAATCCCATCTCGGGGATTCTGGAGATCTCCTCCTCCACCCTGCCGGAGAGGGGATTCATCTCCCGGAGGACTCTACACCGCCATGGTCGCCTCCGGAGTGATGAGTGAGTAGTTCACCCCTGGACTATGGGTCCATAGCAGTAGCTAGATGGTTGTCTTCTCCTCATTGTGCTTCATTGTTGGATCTTGTGAGCTGCCTAACATGATCAAGATCATCTATCCGTAATACTCTATGTTGTGTTTGTCGGGATCCGATGGATAGAGAATACCATGTTATGTTAATTATCAAGTTATTGCATATGTGTTGTTTATGATCTTGCATGCTCTCCGTTATTAGTAGAGGCTCGGCCAAGTTGATACTAGTAACTCCAAGAGGGAGTATTTATGCTCGATAGTGGGTTCATGCCTCGCATTGACACCGGGACGATGACGAGAAAGTTCTAAGGTTATGTTGTGCTTGTTGCCACTAGGGATAAAACATTGATGCTATGTCCGAGGATGTAGTTATTGATTACATTACGCACCATACTTAATGCAATTGTCTCGTTGCTTTGCAACTTAATACTTGGAGGGGTTCGGACGATAACCTCGAAGGTGGACTTTTTAGGCATAGATGCGGTTGGATGGCGGTCTATGTACTTTGTCGTAATGCCCAATTAAATATCACTATACTTATCATGACATGTATGTGCATTGTTATGCCCTCTCTATTTGTCAATTGCCCGACTGTAATTTGTTCACCCAACATGCTTTTATCTTATGGGAGAGACACCTCTAGTGAACTGTGGACCCCGGTCCATTCTTTAATACTGAAATACAAATCTGCTGCAATACTTGTTTTTACTGTTTTCTCTGCAAACAATCATCTTCCACACAATTCGGTTAATCCTTTGTTACAGCAAGCCGGTGAGATTGACAACCTCACTTTGTTTCGTTGGGGCAAAGTACTTTGGTTGTGTTGTGCGGGTTCCACGTTGGCGCCGGAATCCCTGGTGTTGCGCCGCACTACATCCCGCCGCCATCAACCTTCAACGTGCTTCTTGGCTCCTCCTGGTTCGATAAACCTTGGTTTCTTTCTGAGGGAAAACTTGCTGTTGTGCGCATCATACCTTCCTCTTGGGGTTGCCCAACGAACGTGTGAAATACACGCCATCAAGTGGTTGGGAATTACTCCAATGAGTGCCCCAAAAGGTTAGCCAAGATTGCCGCCAACACCACTGCACCTTCTCAGAACCAGCGCCGCTTTGTCGCAAGAAGGAACCAGAACAACAACAATGGACGCCTCTACAACATGACTGCAACAGAAGCCCAAGAAGCACCTCAGGCCATGCCAAGTATGTTTTCCTGTTAAATCATATCGCCCAATCTCTCTTAGGAACCTAACTTTTCTTAAAATCTCGGGACGAGATTTGTTTAAGGGGGAAGGGTTTGTAACATCCCGATTTTTAAAACAAAGAGAAAATGAAATTCCCTTTTTCAAAAATGAGAACCAAAAAAGACTTTTCTTACATAGAGTGCTATGCATAGTGCTGCTGTCTACTGTTGGCTTCTTTTCCTGTAGACAGTGTTGGGCCTCCAAGAGCAGAGGTTTGTAGAACAGCAGCAAATTTTCCCTTAAGTGGATCACCAAAGGTTTTATCGAACTCAGGGAGGAAGAGGTCAAAGATATCCCTCTCAAGCAACCCTGCAATCACGATACAAGAAGTCTCTTGTGTCCCCAACACACCTAATACACTTGTCAGATGTATAGGTGCACTAGTTCGGCGAAGAGATAGTGAAATACAAGTAATATGGATGTATATGAGTGGTAATAGCAATCTGAAATAAATATGGCAGCGAGTAAACATGCAGTAGAACAGTAAATAAACGGAGATTCGATGTTTGGAAACAAGGCCTAGGGATCATGCTTTCACTAGTGGACTCTCTCAACATTGATCACATAATAAAACCACTCTACACTCTCTTGTTGGATGACAAACACCATTAATTGTGCAGGGCTACAAGAGCACCTCAATGCCGGAGTTAACAAGCTCCACAACATTCGATGTTCATATTTAAGTAACCTTAGAGTGCATGATAGACCAATGCAATTATACCGAGTACTAACATAGCATGCACACCGTCACCGACAGACTATGAAAGGAGGAATAGATCACATCAATACTATCATAGTAATAGTTAACTTCATAATCTACAAGAGATCACAATCATAAACTACGCCAAGTACTACATGATGCACACACTCGTCAACATTACATCATGGAGGAGGAATAGAGTACTTTAATAACATCACTAGAGTAGCACATAGATTAATAGTGATACAAAGCTCATCATATGAATCTCAATCATGTAAGGCAGCTCATGAGATCATTGTATTGAAGTACATGGGAGAGAGATTAACCACATAGCTACCGGTAGAGCCCTCAGCCTCGGGGGAGAACTACTCCCTCCTCATCATGGGAGACATCAGCGGCGATGAAGATGGCGGTGGTGTCGATGGAGATGCCTTCCGGGGGCAATTCCCCGTCCCGGCGGCGTGCCGGAACAGAGACTTCTGTCCCCCGAATCTTGGCTTCGCGATGGCGGCGGCTCTCGAAGGTTTCTCGCACCGTGGCTTATTCTTCTCGAAGATTTAGGTCAGGGAGGCTTATATAGGCGAAGAGTCGGAGTCGGAGGGGCCACGGGGGCTCCACACACTAGGGGGGCGCCCCCCCTTGGCCGCGCCGCCACCACGTGTGGGGCCCCCAGGGCTCCCCTCTGGTCCCACTCTGGCTCTCTGGAAGCTTCCGGGAAAAATAAGGTTCTGGGCGTTGATTTTGTCCAATTCCGAGAATATTTCCTTACTAGGATTTCTGAAACCAAAAACAGCAGAAAACTGGAACTGGTATTTCTGCATCTCGTCAATAGGTTAGTTCCGTGAAACGCATAAAATCATCATAAAGTGTGAACAAAACATGTAGGTATTGTCATAAAACAAGCATGGAACATCTGAAATTATAGATACGTTGGAGACATATCAGCATCCCCAAGCTTAGTTCCTACTCGTCCTCGAGTAGGTAAACGATAACAAAGATAATTTCTGAAGTGACATGCGACCAACATAATCTTGATCATACTATTGTAAAGCATATGAGATGAATGCAGCGATTCAAAGCAATGGTAAAGACAATGATTAAACAACTGAATCATATAGCAAAGACTTTTCATGAATAGTACTTTGAAGACAAGCATCAATAAGTTTTGCATAAGAGTTAACTCATAAAGCAATAAATTCAAAGTAAAGGCATTAAAGTAACACAAAGGAAGATTTAAGTTTCAGCGGTTGCTTTCAACTTGTAACATGTATATCTCATGGATAGTTGTCAATACAAAGTAATATGATGAATGCAAATATGCAAGTATGTAAGAATCAATGCACAGTTAACACAAGTGTTTGCTTCTAAGATAGAAGGAAGTAGGTAAACTGACTCAACATAAAATTAGAAGAAAAGCCCTTCGAAGAGGGAAGCATGGATTGCTATATTTGTGCTAGAGCTTTTATTTTGAAAACAAGAAACAATTTTGTCAACGGTAGTAATAAAGCATATGTGTTATGCATAAGATATCCTTCAAGTTGCAAGCCTCATGCATAGATTACCAATAGTGTCCGCACCTTGTCCTAATTAGCTTGGATTTACATGGATTATCATTGCATAACATATGTTTTAACCAAGTGTCACAAAGGGGTACCTCTATGCCGCCTGTACAAAGGTCTAAGGAGAAAGCTCGCATTGGATTTCTCGCTTTTGATTATTCTCAACTTAGACATCCATATCGGGACAACATAGACAACAGATAATGGACTCCTCTTTAATGCATAAGCATTCAACAACAAATAATATTTTCATAAGAGATTGAGGATTGTTGTCCAAACTGAAACTTCCACCATGGATCATGGCTTTAGTTAGCGGCCCAATGTTCTTCTCTAACAATATGCATGCTCAAACCATTCAACTCATGATAAATCACCCTTACTTCAGAGAAGACGAACATACATAGCAACTCACATGATATTCAACAAAGATAGTTGATGGCGTCCCCAGGAACATTGTTATCGCTCAACAAGCAACTTATTAGGAAATAAGATACATAAGTACATATTCAATACCACAATAGTTTTTAAGCTATTTTTCCCATGAGGTATATATTGCAAAGACAAAGAATGGAATTTTAAAGGTAGCACTCAAGCAATTTACTTTGAAATGGCAGAGAAATACCATGTAGTAGGTAGGTATGGTGGACACAAATGGCATAGTTTTTGGCTCAAGGATTTTGGATGCATGAGAAGTATTCCCTCTCAATACAAGGCTTAGGCTAGCAAGGTTGTTTGAAGCAAACACAAGTATGAACCGGTACAGCAAAACTCACATAAGAACATATTGCAAACATTATAAGACTCTACACTATCTTCCTTGTTGTTCAAACCCTTACTAGAAAATATCTAGACCTTAGAGAGACCAATCATGCAAACCAAATTTTAGCAAGCTCTATGTATTTGTTCACTAATAGGTGCAAAGTATATGATCCAAGAGCTTAAACATGAGCACAACAATTGCCAAGTATCAAATTATTCAAGACATTATACCAATTACCACATGTAGCATTTTCTGTTTCCAACCATATAACAATTAACGAAGCAGTTTCAACCTTTGCCATGAACATTAAGAATAAAGCTAAGAACATATGTGTTCATATGCAACAGCAGAGCGTGTCTCTCTCCCACACAATGAATGCTAGGATCCAATTTTATTCAAACAAAACAAAAACAAGAACATAAAGACGCTCCATGTAAAGCACATAAGATGTGACGGAATAAAAATATAGTTTCACTAGAGGTGACCTGATAAGTTGTCGATGAAGAAGTGGATGCCTTGGGCATCCCCAAGCTTAGATGCTTGAGTCTTCTTGAAATATGCAGGGGTGAACCACGGGGGCATCCCCAAGCTTAGACTTTTCACTCTTCTTGATCATATTGTATCATCCTCCTCTCTTGACCCTTGAAAACTTCCTCCACACCAAACTCAAAACAAACTCATTAGAGGGTTAGTGCATAATCAAAAATTCACATATTCAGAGGTGACACAATCATTCTTAACACTTCTGGACATTGCTCAAAGCTACTGGAAGTCAATGGAACAAAGAAGTCCATCCAACATAGCAAAAGAAGCAATGCGAAATAAAAGGCAGAATCTGTCAAAACAGAACAGTCCGTAAAGACGAATTTTTATGGGGCACTTAACTTGCTCAGATGAAAATGCTCAAATTGAATGAAAGTTGCGTACATATCTGAGGATCACTCACGTAAATTGGCAGATTTTTCTGAGTTGCCTACAGAGAACCCTGCCCAAATTCGTGACAGACAGAAATCTGTTTCTGCGCAGTAATCCAAATCTAGTATCAACCTTACTATCAAAGACTTTACTTGGCACAACAATGCAATAAAATAAAGATAAGGAGAGGTTGCTACAGTAGTAACAACTTCCAAGACTCAAATATAAAACAAAATTGCTGTAGTAAAATAAAAACATGGGTTATCTCCCAAGAAGTGCTTTCTTTATAGCCATTAAGATGGGCTCAGTAATTTTAATGATGCACTCCCAAGAAATAGTAGTTGAAGCAAAAGAGAGCATCAAAAAGCAAATTCAAAACAAATTTAAGCCCAACCCACTTCCTATGAAAAGAAATATTGTAAATAAACAAGTCATGTAGGCATAATGCATTAAGCATAGAAAGATAAAACAAGTTTTACTTCAAAAATTTCAGCTTTTAGTAACATGAAAATTTCTACAACCATATTTTCCTCTCTCATAAAGATTTTCAGTAGCATCATGACCAAACTCAACAATATAACTATCAAATGAAACATTCTTATCATGAGCTACATGCATAAAATTATTATTACTCCCAACATAAGCATAGTCATTCTTATTAATTGTAGTGGGAGCAAATTCAACAAAGTAGCTATCATTATTATTCTCATCAAGTGTAGGAGGCATAGTATAATCATAATAAAATTTATCCTCCATACTAGGCGGCACCAAAAGACCACTATCATTATAATCATCATAAATAGGAGGCAAAGTATCATCAAAGAAAATTTTCTCCTCAATGCTTGGGGGACTAAAAATATCATGCTCATCAAAACCAGCTTCCCCAAGCTTAGAATTTTCCATATCATTAGCAACAATGGTGTTCAAAGTGTTCATACTAATATTATTGCTACTAGCATGCAAATAAGGTTCCATAGGTTTTTTAATTTTCGCATCAAACAATCCATGTCTTAACTCAGGAAATAGATTAAAAAGCTCACAGTTGTTTTCCATTATGCCTTACTAGTGTTTAACAAGAAACAAAAAGATGCAATTGCAGGATCTAAAGGAAATGGCTTCGAGCACTCACGCCAGAAAATAGCTTAGTTGCCGGGATCCGGAGTGTGAGTGCCTTTTACCTTTCCTCCCCGGCAACGGCGCCAGAAAATAGCTTGCTGTCTACTGTTGGCTTTTTTTCCTGTAGACAGTGTTGGGCCTCCAAGAGCAGAGGTTTGTAGAACAGCAACAAGTTTTCCCTTAAGTGGATCACCCAAGGTTTTATCGAACTCAGGGAGGAAGAGGTCAAAGATATCCCTCTCAAGCAACCCTGCAATCACGATACAAGAAGTCTCTTGTGTCCCCAACACACCTATACACTTGTCAGATGTATAGGTGCACTAGTTCGGCGAAGAGATAGTGAAATACAAGTAATATGGATGTATATGAGTGGTAATAGCAATCTGAAATAAAAATGGCAGCGAGTAAACATGCAGTAGAACAGTAAATAAACGGAGATTCGATGTTTGGAAACAAGGCCTAGGGATCATACTTTCACTAGTGGACTCTCTCAACATTGATCACATAATAAAACCACTCTACACTCTCTTGTTGGATGACAAACACCATTAATTGTGTAGGGCTACAAGAGCACCTCAATGCCGGAGTTAACAAGCTCCACAACATTCGATGTTCATATTTAAGTAACCTTAGAGTGCATGATAGACCAACGCAATTATACCGAGTACTAACATAGCATGCACACCGTCACCGACAGACTATGAAAGGAGGAATAGATCACATCAATACTATCATAGTAATAGTTAACTTCATAATCTACAAGAGATCACAATCATAAACTACGCCAAGTACTACATGATGCACACACTGTCAACATTACATCATGGAGGAGGAATAGAGTACTTTAATAACATCACTAGAGTAGCACATAGATTAATAGTGATACAAAGCTCATCATATGAATCTCAATCATGTAAGGCAGCTCATGAGATCATTGTATTGAAGTACATGGGAGAGAGATTAACCACATAGCTACCGGTAGAGCCCTCAGCCTCGGGGGAGAACTACTCCCTCCTCATCATGGGAGACAGCAGCGGCGATGAAGATGGCGGTGGTGTCGATGGAGATGCCTTCCGGGGGCAATTCCCCGTCCCGGCGGCGTGCCGGAATAGAGACTTCTGTCCCCAGAATCTTGGCTTCGATGGCGGCGGCTCTGGAAGGTTTCTCGTACCGTGGCTTATTCTTCTCGAAGATTTAGGCCAGAGAGGCTTATATAGGCGAAGAGTCGGAGTCGGAGGGGCCACGGGGGCTCCACACACCAGGGGGCGCCCCCCCTTGGCCGCGCCGCCACCACGTGTGGGGCCCCCAGGGCTCCCCTCTGGTCCCACTCTGGCTCTCTGGAAGCTTCCGGGAAAAATAAGGTTCTGGGCGTTGATTTCGTCCAATTCCGAGAATATTTCCTTACTAGGATTTCTGAAACCAAAAACAACAGAAAACAGGAACTGGCACTTCGGCATCTCGTCAATAGGTTAGTTCCGGAAAACACATAAAATCATCATAAAGTGTGAACAAAACATGTAGGTATTGTCATAAAACAAGCGTGGAACATCAGAAATTATAGATACGTTGGAGACGTATCAAGTGCTCATACATAATACTTGTGTATTTCCATGATTGTTTGTTTATGACTTTGAACCTATTCCCAAAACCCTAAAACCATAACCATCTCAAAACAAAGTGGATCAAATATGAGAAACCAAAATAAAAGAAAAAGACATATGTGGGCATATAGCCCTAATATGTAAATCTTGAACCCTACCTTTCTTACTTTGCTAAATGGTGGTGGATCATGGTAAACCCCACTAAACCCTAAACCTCATCCCTCTTATCACCATCCTTTGAAAAACAAAATAAAAAGAAATGATCTTAAATAAGAAAAAGGCATATGTAAGCCTATGGCTATTTTTGCAAATGCTAAATTTTGCCATGGCTACCTTGTGTATATGAATTGAAATACCTCAACACACCTAACCAAGTACTTTCCAACAAATCCAAGTAAGAAACAAAAATAAAACAAAACATATGCATAGAGGCATATGTGGCACTTAGCCATAATACCAAATCTTGACCTAGGCACCCACATTGTCCCAGAATGGTTTGAACCCTTTACCCAACTCAATCTAACACTAAATAAACCTCACACATGCCTAAGTAAAGCAAAGAAAAAGAAAAGAATAAAAAGTTAGAAAATCACAAAACCCTCACATATGGTTTATGCCATTTTTACAATTCTTGGACCTAGACCAATTTAGCCTTCACCATTAGTTGTATTATGTTACAAAACACTTATGACAACTTTTGGAATCAAAGAAACTCAAATCAAATCCAATTCAAACTCAATTTGTGATCACATGAAATGATGGTCAAATCTGCCATTTACAATCTGGTCACCACTTTGAGCCCCTGGATTTCAAGATTTCCAAACCAAACAATTCCAATTCTTTGCACCACATCCAAGTACACATCAAGGTGAACAACTTTTGTAAAGACCACCATATCAAATTCTTCCTGGATCAAAAACTATGCTCATGCAAAGTTGAGACTTTTTAACAAATTCAACAATCTCCCTCTTTGCAAATTTTGCAATTCTTTTATTTTTAAAAACTCCACCACCACCTATGTTTGTCTCTGGTCATTTGCAACTAATCCAAACAACTCAAATTCAAATTGGAACCACATTGCTCTGACCCAATTTGGCAAGATTTTGCAATGTACAAATAGGCATTAATCTCAAACACTATTCTAAATAGTGTTTTGGCCCAACCTTGAGCACCACTTGAGCCCTACCTGTCCCCTGGCCCCCTCTCCACCTCAACCTTGCACAGCAACCCTAGAGGGAGGCCAAACCTAGCCATGGAAAGGCCATGCCGGCTATGCACCATGGCACCATGCCCTAGCCCTCCCCTCTCCTCTCCAAACCTGGCAACCATGTCTCCCTGCTCCCTCCCTGGTCGGAGATACACGCCACAACAATGGCACGCGTCGCGCCCAGGGCCATGCCGAGGACGTCGTGAGCGCGCCCACGGACGCGCGCAGAGCACCCGTCGCCCCGACGAACGATGCCTCCCCTGGCCCCCTCTCAGCACCGTAAGCTTCACCGCCGTCCCTGCAACCCACCAGACACGCGCCCGTGTCCTCGCGAGCGCTGTCGCCATCGACCATGTCGCCGTTCTCCCGCACCCGTGCCGCCAGGAATCGACCTCGCCCGCGCTCACCTGGCCGTGCCCCACCTCGCCAGCAGGCTCCCTAGCACCACCTTGACCTCACCTACCTAGCGCTGCTCTCGCCTGTCCCCTTCGCTCGCCGGAATCGCCGCGCCGCGGTCGACCTCACCAGCACCCCACGGCCACCTTGTGCGCCTATAAAAGGAGAGCTCATCCTCCTCAATTGAGCATGCCATTGCACTCCCCTCCCTCCTCTGAGCCTCCTCGCACTCTCTCCACTCGACATTGTTCACCACCGCCGTCCAATTGCAACATCGACGCCCGTGAGCCGCCGCAGAAGCTGTAGTCCATCCCCGGAGCTCCCACGACCACCGTTGAGTTTGCCGTCGTCGACAACGCCACCCTGCATCAACGCCGCCGCTCGCCGGAGTCCCTGCTCGCCGTCGACCCCCTAGCCTCGCCGCATATGTAAGCTCTTCTCGTCGGAGAAGACGACGATCGTGCGCCGCACGATCGCGTTTTGATCCAACGATCCACAGCCTCCCGTACCGTTTCGGGTTTTAAACCCCACTGACCACTGGGTCCCACCGTCAGACAGCCCACGCGTCTATGGACCGTGGTGGGCTGGACTGTGGCCGTTTAATTCATTTCGGCCCAGTAGATTTTCCCGCCAGGCCCATTTGATTCAAATTCGAATTTCCAGTTTAGTTTAAATTCAATACTGGCCATGTGTTCAAAATTCAATAGATTCAAATTGGCTTTGCCAAATTTAGCAAACTTTATATTGTTGGAAAGCTTATGGACGGATCTATCCAACCACACTGGTCTCACATTGAAATTGTTTGTAGAATAAATGTGACAAAAATAACAAGTCAGTGACTTCTACCACTTCAAAACAATTATTAAAAATCAACCAAAAATGCTTTTGAGTTGATTTCAACTCTCATAGCTCGCATTTCACTTACACTAATTGTTTCTGCAAAAATATGGTATGGTTACTTTGAGTGATCATGGCCTATTTTAAATAAAGGACTATATGGCTAGTTTAGTTAAGTGATATTGTCCAAAACTATTATGTAAATCATATGAAGTGTTTTACTTCATTTAAATCTAGTCCCAAGTACTTTCATATGAAGTTGTGACTCTGGTCTAAATACTGTCACATGAAATACTTGGTGATATTAAATCATAATTAGCATTGTTAAATAGTACTCCTTCCTTTCTATAATGCCTATTGTTTTTTGGCACGGTAATTAACGCAAGCTAATTTATTCACACAAAACCCCCCAGTGTTTTTTAGAGGAAAGATGGAAACTAGAAACAGATCGGACGTGATTTACTCCCTGCTCCATCGGGAGAAAGGACCGGCCGTTCCGTGAGAAATTTGTGTTGTTTCCTTAACCGATGCAATCTCACGTGAGAGATGAGATCGATCACGATCTGTTTCCAGATTTTTAGGCTGTACGTTGATTGTTTCCTTATTTATAGCACTAGCAAATCGGTGGAAGGGGTTTTTTGCAAAATAAACACAACTTTACTCTTATAATCTGAAACAAATGCGAAAACACAATAGGCACTATATATAGGAACGGAGGGAGTATGAGGTATTCTACCTCATTTAAATCATTTTCCCCAAATGATGATGATGAATGGTTGACTTAGGTCAACATGATGTCATGCATGATTGTTTTAGGAAATTAAATCTTAAGAAGATTCAATGAGAGGAGATTATTTCCTCAAAGAACTAAATGGAAACTATCATTTACATATGTAATGAGAGGAAATTATTTCTCTAACACTGAGTAAGAAAACCCTAGAATGCTTTTAAGTAGCAATGATAAGTGAGGATGCTAGATCATTTGGAGTGAGCCATTAAGGCTAATTAAGACTACCTAAGTATTGTTTGGTGATTGTATCCTCGTATTCGTGTATAGACGCTAGTACCGGAGACTATCAAGAGGAGGAGGTGTTCTACCCAGAAGAGGAAGAGAACTTTGATCACCTCAACAACCAAGGCAAGCTAACACCTTTGCAAGCTCTATTGTTGCAAGCTAATATTCTTGCAAAATGCAAAGCCCCTTTGGGGCAAGGCACCATGAGTCTTACCTTTCTTACAATGATCGCATCCCAAGTTTTACATTACAAGTTTTTACTTGATTTATGAAGAAGTTACTTTTATAGTTAACTTTGGTTTATGTTTAGAATGTTACTAGAGTAGCAAAGTTAGTCTCAAAGATGGCCAAGCAAGATAGCACCCCTCATGATTAGTGCTAGTGCTAATAACTAAAAGTGACTACTCTAGATGGGAACATGTGACTTGAATTGAGTTTGAAACCTTGGAATGATGAGTCATTCCATTAAAAGATCTTTTGAAGGTGAATATTACTTGAAGGAGATGGTGAATTTTGACTAAAATTGATATTGGTTTGGATGCGATACCTTTCCAATTTTTGAGTACCCCCACAATACCTGATTATGGGTAGGGCTTAACTAGAAGTTTATGCATCTTAGTATGGGTTCCCTCTGAACAAGCATCATAGGGTTTATGCCGAGGCTGCCTCCGTTGTATGAGAAATGATGTGAAATAAGGTGAATTGTACGGTCAAGCCCTGTTCAGTTCCCAGGTTGACAGTTGGTCTTCACTGGGAGGCCAAACTCATGGGGAGAGGTACCTATACTAGGGTTTGTAAGTGAAAGGTTATGGTTGATGATCCACGTACTGTGTTACGATGATTCGGGGTTATCCCGACGGATGAAATCAAATGTTGTGGCACAAGTGTGCAACCTCTGCAGAGTGTAAACCTATTCGAATAGCCGTGTCCACGGTTACGGACGGTTGGAAAGGCCATACAGTTTTCGGTGTCAGATTCTTGAAAATGTTGGTGAAGTGAAGGGTGAATGGTGACTTGTTTTTGAATCACAACTGAGTTGTGGGAATGACACTAATGTTCCCACTTGAGTTAGTTAGCACATGAAAGAGTCTTTATGAAATACTTGTGAACTAAAATTGGTTTTATGCAAAATAAACTAGAGCTTAGCATCTCCTTACTAGAATTGATAGTACTTACACTAGTATTAGTTTGCGAGTACTTTAAAGTACTCACGGCTGTGTCCCTGGCTATTCAAATGGCTAGACTATGAACAGGAGCAGAACTACCAAGGAGACGACCAGCAGGACGTCTACGACAACTAGGGAATCTTCTGACGTTAGACGTTGGCCTGTTGATTAGATAGTCCACTTCCGTTACGCTTCCGCCATGTAATATGTTCGTTGATCATTAGATCAACTATTTGTGTAATATGGGATCATGTGATCTCTATTTGTAAGACGACTATGGTATGTAATGAATGATGACTTATGATATTCAACGGTTATGTCTCGCAGCAACAATATTCCTGAGATTGCGATGTATGGCATAACAGGCATCTGGACTTAAAAATCCGGGTGTTGACAGTGGGCGGCGGCGCTGGCCAGGCTCTCGCGCTGGTCTGCTGCGCGTCTGGTGGATGAGGAAAGGGGCAAAAAAGCATACGCTTTATTTAGGACCACACGCTCTTGTTCTGTTGTTCCAACCTTATCCCAGACTAACGGCAGAACACACGGCATTTTACACGTGTCGAGCAAAGAAGCGTTGCTCACATACCCCCCTGATCACCAGGCTTCATCCGTAGTTGCTTGTATGATCATGGTCTAGTTTAAAAAATGGCTCTATGACTATTTCTAGTCCATTTAAATTGTGCCAAATTTATTTATTAAATAGTATGGGAGCTCTTCTCTCATTTAAATCTTGTCTCAAATAACTCAAAATAAGATAGAGACCATGGTCTATTAAATCTCATGTGGAATTGTTTGATGATATTAAATCATTACCATGTTGGTATTAAATTGCATGAGGTGCTTCACCTCATTTAAATCATTTTCCTAAATGATGAGTATGAGGAGGTTGACCTTGGTCAACCTAGGTCATATGTTATTCATTGAGGAAATTAAATCTTAACAAGATAATGAGAGGAAATTATTTCTCTAAGGAATTAAAAGAAACACCTTAATGAGTATTTATAATGAGAGGAAATTATTTTTCTTCAAGAAGAAAACAAAGTCAACCAACCTAAAAGTAATGTTGTGATGCTAGCCTAGCTTGTGTGACTCATGTGTGTGCTTAGTCTCGTACTTAAGTTTGGTGTGGTGATTGTATAACTCGTATTCGATGATAGACGCTAGTACCGAGGAGTATCAAGAGGAGGAGGAGGTCTACTTCCAAGGAGAAGAAGATCACTTTGACCAATTCCCCAACCAAGCCAAGCTAATATTCTTGCAAAGTGCAAAGCTCAACAAAGAGCAAGGCGTCACCCCCTTTTTACTTTATGCTTAATGATCCCATCCCAAGTTTTTCCTTTACAAGATTTATTGAATTTGATTTATCAAAGTTACTTTTTGATTCATGATTTAGTTGGTTAGTATTGAAGTAATACAAGGGCATCAAAGTTAGCCTAAAAGCAAGGCAAACTACTTAGCACCCCTCACACTTAGTGGCTAGTGCTAAATTAAAAATGACTACTCTAGATGGGAACATATGAATTGAAACGACTTTGAAAACCTTGGAATGATGAGTCATTTCCATTGAAAGACTTTGAAGGTGAATGTGACATGTTTAACTTGGTGAATTTGATAAAAACTGATGATTGAGTTGGATGCGATACCATTCCAATTCTTGAGTACCCCCACAATACCTGATTATGGGTAAGGCTTAGCTGGAAATTTATGTGTCTTAGTATGGGTTCCCTCTGAACAAGCGTCATAGAGGTTATGCCGAGGCTGCCTCCGCTAAAAGTGAAATGACGTGAAATGAGGTGAATGTACGACCCAAGCCCTGTGTAGTTCCCGGGATAACAGTTGGCTATCACCGGGAGGCTAAGCTCATGGGGAGAGGTGCCTATACTAGGGTATGTAAGTGAAAGGTTATGGTTGATGATCCGCATACTGAGTATGATTATTCAGGTTTATTCCTAACGGATGTAATCAAAAGTTGTGGCACAAGTGTACAACCTCTGCAGAGTGTAAACCTATTCGAATAGCCGTGTCCACGGTTATGGACGGTTGGAAAGGTCATACGGTTCCGTTGTCAGATATTTTCCGAACTAAAGGGTGACCTGAATGGTGACTTGACTTGAATCACAACCGAGTTGTGGGAATGACACTAATGTTCTCACTTGAGTTAGTTAGCAAATGAGGAGTCTTTTACTAAAATATTTATGAACTAAAATTGGCTTTATGCAAATAACCCTAGAGCTCAGAACACTCCCAACAGAAATGTTAGTGCTTACACTAGTATTAGTTTGCGAGTACTTGAAAGTACTCACGGCTGTGTCCCTGGCTATTCAAATGGCCAGACTATGAAGTTGAACAGCAGTATGAAGATGTTGGCCAACAGGACGTCTACGACAACTAGGAGCTTCTTCTAAACGTCAAGCGTTGCCTGTGGAATAGATATTCCACTACTACTTCGCTTCCGCTACGTATTTGTGTAATGATCAATAGATCAAGTGTTGTAATTAGACTGGATCATGTGATCCTTTTTATGTAATGACTACTATGGTATTGTAATGAATGATGACTCTATGATATTCAACTGTTATGTCTCGCAAAAACAATCTTCCTGGGATTGCGATGTATGGCATAATAGGCATCTGGACTTAAAAATCCGGGTGTTGACACTAACATGTGTATGCCTAATGAGCATGTCAGGTGTATACCCTTGGTTTATTTTTTCAGGTATCTTAGGAGTTGAAGGCCTATGGATCCGAAGGTTTGGAGCCCATGAAGCCGAAGATATGCGGTCCGAGGGAGCAGAGTCAATATAGGGAAACTAGTAGCAATATATGGAAAGGCCCAACGCGGCCCAATGTTTTTATACTTGTACATCACGAAAAGCCTCAGCTTCGCCTCGTATATAAGGGCGAAGCTGAGGTCGAAGAAAGGATCGATCATTGTTAAACCATAGCCACCGTTTCTTTCTAGTTAGGCGCCTTTATTCGTCTTACCATCTTCGAGTTCTACTTGCCCTCCACTTTCACGAAACCCTAAATCTACAATATATAGGCATTGATGAGTTGATAGTTCATCAAATGCCTTCTCAAAATCTAACATAAGCAGGATTCCCTCCTGCTTGCTCACCCGAATATCATGTACGATCTCTATGAGCACGGAGTGGTCGGTGAAGAATGTTTCTGCCTTTGATGAATGCAGTTTGGTTTGGGCTTATGATTCTGTTAGTAGTCGGATCGAGTTTAGTGGCATATATGCTTTGGAGATAATTTTGAAGATCACATTGATCAGGGCAATCGATATGTACTAGGATATCTGGTCCGCCCACAAGACTTTAGGAATAAGGAAAAAGATCCTAAACTTCAGTCTAGCAATATCGATACGTCACAGCACAAAATCATTCAGAATATGAAGAATGTCGTGTTTCACTTGCGGCCAGAATTTGTTGAAGAACGCAATTGTCTTCATCTCTTTAATAATAGCTTTGTGCTCCGCCTTAGAAAAAGTAAGCGCAAGGGAGGTAACACGTATTTTTTTTTTGCCAAACTTTAAGAGTTTTTATTTTGTTTTCTTTTGCGTGGCAAAACTTTAGAGTTAACCCGCGCTCCTAAGCTACATGTGATAAGCTATTTCAACAAAAAAAAAGTCTTCCACGGTACGGCCGTACTTGTCGACCCGAATTCCCCAACGTTATGCAAGCTCTGGTATCCGAGTTTCTCCGTACACGTAACCTAATCGTGTTCGGCATCCAGAGTTTTATTTGGACTCCTCCACCCTGGTCTCCAGGTAGAAGTTGTCGAGAAACCAGGTATAGTAGTTGTACGTATATATAGTACTCCGTAAATAAACAGACGGAGGACCCTGACCTCGGGATCGTGTTTTGTTTTCTCGCGTTCCATAGTCGTTGGCCAACTCTCATGGCGGAAGGGGGCTGGGATGAGCTCCCGGACGATGTCGTCCAACAAATCGACGGGCGCCTTCCATGCCCGCTCGACCGCGTCTTCATGGCCGCCTGCTGCAAGTCGTGGCGCACAGCTCCCGTCGGGCCGCCCGCGCGTTCCCTCCCCTGCCTCATCCTCCCGCTCGTCCGAGGGCCGTCCGTCGCCTGCATCCTGGGCGGCGGCGCCCTGCACGGCCTCGACCTTCCGGCAGACGCGCGTCGCGCCCGTTTCTTCGGCTCCTACGAGGGCATGTGGGCGTTCGTGGCACTCCGCCGAAGAGACGGGCACGTGCTGCTGAACGTCCGCACCAGCGAGCGCATCCCGCTGCCGGACATCGAGTTCGGGAAAATCACGAGGTTCCGCCGCGCGGTTTACGACGAGAACGGAGCCATCCAGACGTTCAGATGGGCGGGGATCGGGGGCCCTCGCCGTCCCGTCATGATGCTCGCCGCGACCCTCTCTCGCGCGCCAGCGGTTGACGACGAGGAGTGCGTCGCCGGCGCCATACTCAACGTGCTCGGACCGGAAGGCCGCGTCAACCACTGGCGCTACGTCTGCTTCTGGCGCCTGGGCTCGCAGATGGCCATCCAGGCACAAGAGGTCAGCACCCATGTTGGGTGGTCGCCGCAAGACATCGCCTACTTCGACGGCCGCTTCTACGTGCTGACCAAGGGCGAGCACCTCCGGACCTACACCGTGCTTAACGAACCGGATCCGAACCGGGAGGGAGTGGATAATTTTCACGCCAAGTTGTGCAACCTCTACCACACCGGCCGCGGCGACAAGCCAGACGACGCAGTACCCCGCGCCGGATATCTCGTCGTCTCCCGCGGCCAGCTCCTGATGGTGGTCAAGGAGTGGATGCCCGACGACGGTGCCACCTCCTGCATCCGGCTCTTTGCGCTTACTCCGGCTGTCGTCCTACTCCACGATGATCCAGACTCCTCTCTCGCTTGGACTGCGGTAGAAAGCCTCGATGGCCGGCTGCTCGTCGTCGGCCCCGGCTGCTCGAGGGCATACGAGTGCGCCCACTTCCCATCCGGCTGCATTCAGGAGGGTGTATACTTTCTCGACGACCGCACCTACTACAACTACACCTTCTTCGCGCCCTACTTCCCCGAGCAGAGTAGTCCTGACGAGTTTAGCTGCACCGATAATGGCTGGTGCCGCCTGCTGCCGGCTCGCCCCGAGCATTGCTTCCCCATGAAGCCCGGGGAAAGCTCCATCTCCACTTACTCGCCGCCGGTCTGGCTCCTACCTTGAACCTGTACTGCATGATGGACGACACGGCACAAGATTAATGCTCTCTACATCGTCTACAATTTGACAAGCGCATAAGATCTAGTGTGCATATACGATAGCATACTCATACTTGCTACTCCCTCCGTTTCAAATTAGTTATCCTAGGTTTGGTTAGATTTTGTCTAGATACCATTGTATTTAACGCGTTTCAGTGTGCGGGTTTGTTTATTTTATTCATAATATTATATTATTCCACTCCTTCCGATTCATATTAATTAACTTAATTTTGATTAGACATGGATGTATCTAGTTAACAAACACATCTTGATACATATATATCTAAGTAAATTTGAGTTAATTAATTTGAATTGGAGAGTACACAAGAAAGTGTATGTATAAGTTTCTTACATAATATAAATGCCCAAGTGCAAAAAAGTGCTCGAGTGCTGCGTCGAGCCCTCGTTTCGTGGCTGTCAGATGGGTTGATCAGGCCGTCTCGCGAAACCTTTTCAGACAGCTTCTGTCCTGGGCCCCACCTAGCGAGCGCCGCAACCCTCTCTTTCTTTCCCCACTTCCGTTCCCCATTCCTATCTCAAATTGCGGTAGGGTTCAGGGAGGGCGGAGGAATCATCGAGACGAGCGGTGGGTCAGGCTTGTCGCCGGAGAGCAAGGCGCGCTGGAGGAAGTGAGCCTCCCGCGCTGAGCTCATCGCTGGAGAGCGATACGCGCGCTGGAGGGGACTGAGCCGCGCGGGAGTGCGTCGAGCTCGTCGCCGGAGAGCAATTTTTTCGATAAAGGGAATATATTAATATCAAGAAGATACCAATTACACCCAGCCTCTGCAACAACGCACCACCCTAATGGCACTACGGATGCACACAAATAAAAATAAGAAAAGAAAACTAAGAAAGAAAAGTCCCGCTACAGTATCTCGGGCCTAACAACAGCAATACATCCACCGCCAAGACAACACCTGAATTACAAACTCTCCAAAAATGACGCCTCCAAGAAGGGAACAGTGCTCAAACACCGTCGTCGCTCGATCAAAGATCTTAGGTTTTCACCCTGAAGATAGTCTCCACTCTCAAAACAATGCCTCCACTAAGGACATTGCCATGCACAACCAATTAAGGCCAGACCTTGGATTTCACCCTGAAAGGTAGGACTCTGCACTTCACCTCTGTTGTCGCCCCCACTTTCATACCGCTGCTGTGAAGCCCGGAACACCAAGCAAGTCCCTCAACAACGCAGAGACTTGAACCTCCCTTAGCTAGTCCTCCCCTTCGGCCTTCATGAAATTCTCTTCTTCCGACTTTCATCATGGATCCATAGTCACTTGATGTCAACAAAGAAAAAGAGCTTCGTGTCGCTCCCTCCATAACCAATCGGTCGGAATAAAAACATGGGTGCGCACGACCGAATACCTCCGATCCAACAAACTCCAGGCAAAAACACTATTACATTTACCAGCGGAGCCTTCGGGAACTCAACACTCCGGCCAGGTCAGGAGTCCAGGCCTCCAGTAGGTCCTTCTCTTTACGCAAGAGAGACCCTAGGACCGCCGTCTTTATTCAGGTCGGACCCCCACGTCGCCGGAGAGCAATACACGCCCTGGAGGGGACTGAGCCGCGCGGGAGCGCGCCGCACGAGAGGACAGGGAGCACGGGGACGGAGAGGTGCCAGACGCGTGAGGGCGGGGTGCTTGGCGGCGGAGAGCGATCTGAGTTCGCATTTTGCACGGCCATGGCTGCCGGCAAGGAGAAAGCACGCCGGCCAGGTCCTTTGCCGCTCTTTTGTCTGCAGCCACGCGCTCGACCTCCTGGATAACCATCCTGGCGTCGAGCCATGGAGCAGCGCGTGTTGGCCACGTGCAACGGTGCAGCGGCGGCGACAAGGAGGCCGACCGCCTTCACCCGCCCAGGCACCTCTCTGGTTGATGCAAGCTGCTGCTTGCGCGTGGAGGTCCAGCAGGCCAACGTTGATGTGCGGGCACCTGCGAGGACGCTGGCTTCGTGCACTTGGTGCCGCAGAGAGGTCGGCCATGCCCACACCTCCCACCGGAGCTGCCGGTTTTTCTCTGCACCTGCTGTTGATACTGGCCGTGGCCGAGTCATGCGGCGCCCCAACAAGGCTGCTCTTACTGCTGGTCCAGGTCGCTAGGCCACGGCAGCCAGGCCACGACGGCGCGCGTGGTCACCTGCAGGTTTTGCTACTAGCTAATTTTATCTGTAGTTTGCTGCTAGTTGAATCTTCTATGCGCACAGCCGATCGGTAATGCTATTTGAACGTTGATTTGTGCTTAGCTGAACGCCGATGTAGCAAGGTCTTTGTGTGTGTGTCTAGTGTCTACAACGAGATGTAGCAATGCCACTATCGATTTGGATTGTGGCTTCAGTTTCCACTAGTTGAACCATTCAAATATGTAAATATGTATGCTATCGTAAAATTGATGATTTAAGTTGGAGTACGGGGTACCGTAAGGGAGGAAGGGCGGCACAGTGGACGGTCGCGGGAGGGTTCGCGAGCGGCGCCGGAGGGCGGACGCGGGGGCGCAGAACAGGGAGAAGGGAGGCGGCGCTGGTCTGCTCCTAGGCTATGGTCACGGGGTGGAGGGTAAATATGCAAATTGACCTTTTGGCACTCTAATTTTTTTATATTAACTCTCAGAAATTTATATTACACACTTGTCCCTGATCACGGACGGCCAGATCGTTTTGGTACTCCATCCTTGAGTTTTGGAGTACGGGGTACCTTCACAAGCAATATTGATGATTTAAGTTGTTGCGTGGCTTTAGTTTTCCACCATTCCCAGTTTTGCTTTTTTGACTCCCCTGGTTTATGTGTCGAGCATCTTGCATATATTTGCTCAATGACTCCTGTTCTATTCCTTTTACATGGACCGGTTCTGCTGCTACCACGTGCGAGCGGCATCCATGGTGCCAAGAGCGAGCGCAAGCTGGTCGTGGCTCCTACATAGATTAGGTTGCTTTTGCAACATAGCTAAGTTGTTGTTCCATGCTATTAAGTTTTCTTTTGCAGGAGTTGATTAAGTTTCACTCCACATGTTAATTTTCTTTTGCAACATAATTAAGTTGTTTCTTTCAACAACGGTAAGTTGCTACTACATGCTATTAAGTTTACTTTTCAGTTAATTAAGTTTCGCAACATATATTAAGTTGCTTTTGCAACATAGCTAAGTTGTTTATGACAACATAACTAAGTTGCTACTCAATGCTATTAAGTTTGATTTTACAACAGTAAATTAAATTTCACAACATATATCAAGTTAGCAACATAGCTAAGTTGTTTGTTTCTATCAACATAACTAAGTTGCTTACATAATGATGGACTAGATTACAACAGTTCGCCCACCATCTCGCCCTCTCCATCTTTCTAGACCTTTGACCCACCACTGTTCGGACTAGCTCCGTGGAGGGATAAGCACCATCCGTATCAAAACGATATTCCCTTTGGCTTCTTGCAACTTGTGTAGTGTCAAGTGTCTTGGCTCGTGGGATCGGCCACATTGGCGTTGAACGAGATGAGTTGTACCTCGCGGCAGCGGCAGCAACGAAGACAACAAATTTGTTTCTTCACACATGTGGTAAGTTGCATTTTTATAAGGGGTACTGTTGGTTCTACATATGAGCTAAGTTGTATTTTGCACACAATAAATTTTTCACTCACAAATCCGCTAAGTAGTTTTTTTTAACGAGGCAAAATCTTTGCCTTTCATTGATATAGGAGAAAAGAGTTGGCCCGTTTATAAGGAAAACTGGCCGAAAAACCATTACAACATGACTCCACACGGTAGCCCCGAGGCTGCGCTCCACACGAGTCGACGACCAACCAGGTCGACACCATACCTCAACGCAACAGGCGGAGGTAAAAGACTGGAGACACCGCTCCAACTACCACACCGGCCCCAAGGCCGCACCCCGCCTGGCTGAAGAAGAGACCGCCTCCGCTGAACCACCAAAACACTCCACAAGTCCCTCTGTCTGGTGGACATCAAAAGAGACCCCCGGAGAGCCGCCGCACGCACCCCGCCCCGCAGCCTCAAACGCTCGTCTTCTTGCAACATCTTCATGGCCAACCTCGAGCCACCACCTTCCCCAGGGAGCGTGCGGCCTTGCCGGCCCACCTCCGGCATCGGCGAAGCAGGGAGGAGAGGTGGAGGGGGGCTACTGGCGGCGGCTAGGGTTTCCCCTGGTCGCCAGAAGAGGGCGACGCGGCGGGGGGGGAGAGACGCGTGTTTTTTCCTGGTTAGTGACCACCAATATCTAATGTCTCTAGTGCTTCTCCTAATTAAGTAGTGTTTGTAGATGGTAAAATATTGATTCACACCTGTGGTAAGTTGTATACCCACTATTTCTAAGTCGTATACCTACTAATATTAAGTTGTATACTCACTCTTGCTAAGTTGTATACCTACTAATATTAAGCCGTATACCCATTGTTGTTAAGGTGTATAGCTACTAATATTAAGTTGTATACCCACTATTGTTAACTTGTATGCCCACATGATTAAGTTGCATTCATTATCCAATATATTTCACCACGTCTAAGTTGTATATCACCGCCCCTAAGTTGGCTAGAACAATTATGGTAAAGTTGCATACCCGTGCCATAAACTTGAATGTCCCTGCGTCTAAGTTGCCTATAGTTAGTACTAAGTCGGCTACCACGATTTGTTGTGAAGTAGCGCACCATTATTGTGAAATTGCCTACCGTTGCGTCTAAGTTGCACGTTATTTGGCATATGGGTTGGTAGTAAGTTGGCTACCTCGAAAATCAAGTTGCCAACATTAATAGTGGTACGGTGAAATTGTAAATACTCCCTCCATCTTAGTTTACTTGTCTTCCACGTATCCTTAGGTCATTAATTTAACCTATATAATTTAAATTTTATAATGCAAAAATTATATCATTAGAAAATAGAACATCTAAACTTTCTATTGATATAATTTTTATAACATATAACTGATGCTAATTTGATTAAATTTACGACCTAGGAGTACACACACGCCTAATAAACTGCGAGAGTCTGAGAGAGGGAGTAGTGAACTTGCCTATCACTATACCTAAGTTTACTATGCCTAAGTTGTATACTAGTAGCACTAAGTCAGCTAGCAACTATATTGTTGCAAGTCTAGTTACTCACGGCACTAAAAACTATGATGGATAACTAGTGCAATGTTGCAAGTCTCATTACTATGAAGTTGTTAGTTATTGTTGCTAAGTAAGTACCTTAGAAAATAAATTGGCTATAAAGTATAGAAAAATATAGTGTAAGCAAATTTTGTATAAAGTTGTTTTTCTACAACATTAAAGTTGATTTATCACGGTAACATAGTTGCTTTTCCAAAAAAAATTGTCGGAACATGTATAAATGGGATCTAGTTTCGAAGATCTTATCGCGAGAGGCCTAACGGTGAAAGCGGATTGCAATTTTGATACACGGTTTACGAGTTATGACTTTTTGAATTTTCTTCTTATGAAATTAAATGCACACGTGGAGTATTTTTGAGTGATTCAGCTAACTGTCCTCAACTTCCTATTTTTAGATACTGAAGACTTTCCTTTTATGGGCGAGTGCTTAGATCAGCAAACGGGCACCCGGATGCTGCCTAGTCACGTCCATATAAATGTCTGATTTTGTAAATCACTCTTACAAATATGTTTTATGCTAAGTTACAAAAGTGTTCTATAGTACTATATTGCTCTATGGTTGTGATCATTTCTCAATCAACTGAGAACTAACTTTATTACCAGTGAGATGATGTCATCAAATCTCATTTGCAACTTAGATTTAGCATGAATCACAATTTTTAATGGAACAGAAACAAAGAGAAACACTCAATAAGGACGTTTAACTTGTTGTTTTATTGATAATTAATTTTTTGTTACATGGAAGAAATGGATATGTTGTAGCAGTGCATATGTGGCAAACACTTACGGTTTTGATCAAAATCCATGAATCTTAAACTTAACAATCAAGATGAAAAATTGTGCCATAAACAATAGCTGAAATTAGCAAAGGCACGGGAATTAATAAAATTATTCTGTCATGTTGCTTGTAGCAACATGGTTAACATACTACCATGCTAACAGCCGCTCTATGATACAAATAAACTAATTGAACTACCATAGGGGACTATCAACAACAAAGGAGATAAATAAAACACTATCAAAAGCAAAGGAGATAACCAGCTGCTCCCTACTCCTTGGGATTATTCCAAAACAAATTGTAGTGGGAATTAGAAGAGGTTCCCTACTCCTTGGGATTATTCCAAAACAAATTGTAGTGGGAATTAGAAGAGGTTTCACTCTCTGCCCACTCACTGGTACACCAGGGAGACAGCCGCCCGTGACCGCAGTCGTGCAATTCAAGATTCATACTATTCATATATGCGTACTGATATAAGCAACCAAGTAATCTTGACGGAGGACACCATTCAAGAAACCATAATTCTTGTACACATATTTATAGGACACAAAGTATCATTGTTGTTCTCACAATGAGTAACATACACACTAAATAACTTAGCTTACGCTGCAAGAAAATAGCTTTGAAATTTTGTTTACTTTTGAAAGATACTCAATTTGTGTCGCACATTGATGCCTATCTTTTGGCCATCCTCGGCAGAACAGGCAACACAAGAGGCCATTACTCCAAGTGAAAGAGGTCACATAATCACGTGTCAAAACATCAACAGCTAGAGGATTCTCTTTTGCAAAGATACAATAACACAGTCCTTGTTAGAAAAAATCTTTTGGCCACAACCAAAGTATTCAGACCCACAAGTAAATTATACATTTATATAAATTTATTTCATTTTTTTTTTTGAGAAACACAGTACAAACGCAGGCGCTCACATACACGCGCATACACTCACCCCTATGAACGCACACACGCACACCCTACCCCTATGAGCACCTCCGGAAGACTGAGCCGGCGGATTGGATCTTGAAATTGACGAAGTCACCACAGGCGCCTCGCTATCGACGGGAACGTCGCCTCCCACTGAATGAATATTCCGCCTTTATGAGACACACAGATGTCAAACCTGGGGTTTGAACTCTGGTGGGCTGGGGGTACAACCACCCTCCTAACCATCCAATGGCAACCCTGAGCATATCAAAAGTTTACCGTAGGTGGTTGCAGATGGGTGGATTTCATGCCGAAGATCATAAGTTCCATTAATACTTCTTTGGAACTATCCGAATTTTCATTTGATTAAGGTGTTTGTGAGGGAACCCAACATAGTTGTTTTATGATCAACGAAATGATTTGCAAGGAATCCTTACCAAATATAGCAAACATCTGCATAAGAAATTCTTCTCTTCATGAGGTCATGTATGTATGAAAGCCAGCTCATTTTTAAGTCAAATAGGACCCTTAATTAAGTCACTCCTAATGACAAACCTAGCACTTGCCTTATCTTCGTACTGTAATCAGTGCTGGCATATCTATATATATATATATATATATATATATATATATATATATATATATATATACACTATTATATTGGAGTTGGTCGTAGGTCGTACAACGCGTTTGGTGAAGGAGATTCGGAGCATCTGGACCGTTCAATCAAATCTTAGGATCTCCCCTTAATATCCAATCGTTCGATCACATTTGATAGCAAGTTGCCGCTCCTTCCCTGGTATCAATCATGGTAATTAGGAAAGATATATTTCTTGCAACGAAAAAATAAATCTCGCAACCTCAGTCACGGTACAAATTCTTGCTAATTAAATCAGTTCAACTATCGTGCCAAATACTAGCCATAATTCTTGCTAATCAAATCAGCCATAATTCTCCGCATAATATTCAATCGTCAGTTACGGTAACTTGCCCTTCCTTCCATTGTCAACGTGTATCATAAATCACGGTTAATTACGATAAGATATATTTCCTTGCCCGTAATCAGGGAAAGTCAAATAGCTCGCTCTATCACGGTTAATCACTTCCCTCTTTAGTGCAGAAAAACCAGGCCACAAAATATCACGAGCACCAACGCCGCTGAATACATCTCTCTCCCCGCTCTCACTTCTCTTGTGTTGGGCCTCGGATGTGGTCTTCTTCACGCACCGCCGCCCAGGTTACTCTCCTGTACGGCGTAGCCACCCGCCTCCTCCCCTCTGCTTTATCGCGTCCTTCTCTCTTGTGTACCGCATCGCTACCCCAGTGTCCCTTATTCCGGCTTGTTCTTCCGTGCTAAGAGCATCTCCAGTCGCGTCTTCTAAAGCCTTCCTTAAAAGTCATCAGATTGGTCGAATGGGAGACACCACCGCCTCGTGTCCGTTCCCAGTCGCGTTCCCTAAAACCACCTCCAAATATAAATTTAAGTAATTCACATTCAAAAGAGATTGTTTCCGCCGAAGTCATCACGATCAAAATAGCCGCGGTCAAAGTAGTGGACGCGATCATATTACAGACCAGGGTGTGAACTGAACATAATTTAGAAGAAGCAGGTTGGTGACGACAACGACACATCCCGAGTCGATGTAGGCTCGTTGAGCATGATGACCTCGTCGTGCTCTGCACGGTGTAGCTGCTCTGTCGGTGATGCCGACACCAACGTCGATGGTGATGCCGACACAGGTGTACTAGCAAACGTTGTCGCCGGCGCACCTGCTGGTGCCGCCGCTGCTCGTCACATGTCGGGGAGAACACGGTGTTCCGGTTGAAGCCGCCGTGCTCCAGAGCATCCTTGTACCGTGGCGACAACTCCGGGAGTGGCGTCGCTGCTGCGGCCTCGCCAAAGAAACCGGGTGTCGACGGGGACGCCACTCCCGGAATGTACGCGCTCGTCGAACAACTCTATGGGCATGTGGCAGTTGGAGTGGCACACGCGGCCAGCATGGCCTTCTGCTGCACAAGCGACACCGTCGTCTTCCTCGCTTGCTCCACCTCCCGCCGCTCCCTCCGCTCCACCGTTGACAACTTGTGTCGTAGGCATCTTCCTGCGACCGTTCTTCGGTCGACTCCTCCGGCTTCACCTTCGCCACTGGCACCTTCCACAGCTTCTTGAACGGCACCTTTTGCCCCTTCTTTGCTACCTCCTTGTCCAGTGGCTTGGTGGCTGATTTCTTGGCCAGTTTTTTGGGGACTGTCGGCGCCATCACTGGGAGAGAGAGTAGCGGCAGTGGGAGGGAGAGAGCATCGGCGGTGGGAGGGAGAAACAAATCAGAGGGAGGGGTGAAATATTTTGGTAAGGTAGAGAAATGTGCAACTGGCGGTGGGAAGTGGCGGGAGGGTGTGATGTGGCGGGAGATGCGCGATGTGGTGGGAGACTAATTAAATGTAAATGTGTCACTGACGCGTCAGACCGTTTTCTCGCTCTATCCGGCGTGCCCGGAGCGTTCCTTGTGGACCGGGGACATCCTCGGGATGCCGAACAGCGTATTGGGCCGTGACGAGCGGAAAAGACCTTTGGAGCGCACGACTCGGGGCGGATAAATGTCCGGCGCCGTCCCAAAAAACTTTGGGAAACACTTTGGGAAACGCGACTGGAAATGCTCTAAGCCCACGGTCACCTCCATGGTGAGAGTCCTCCGAATCGCCTTACGGGGCGCGAAAGAGGCGGCTTCTCAGAGGAATGTTGCGATAAGGAAGACGATGAGAGGAAGGCGTCCATGGACGGCTGAGGTTCCGTTGGAGTGCGATCTCGGGACTGCGACCACACTACTCTCCTCATCCTTCTATGTTGTTCCTCCCAAGTTATGTCACGACCACCCATATCCCTCACCTACTACCACACAATTCTTACACCTATGGTAGCTTATCTATGTTTGGTTAATTTTAAAGGCATCAACCTCTAAACCTTAATCCCCTGACAGTCCATATGTGTTGTTTAATTTTGAGGAGAAAGAGGGAATTCCTAAACATAGTGGATACTCAGTTAAGTATCACTCGGGTGAGGCTCTCCTTTTGGTTAAGCACAGTAGATATGGGCAAAGATCAAGTGATGTTGTTGGTATTGGGCAAAGACGTCATGGCTAATTGATGGCCAAAAAATTTATCCAAAGAAAGAAGTGCTTCCAGATCAATATATCAGAGTAAGTAGAAAAGAATCAGCATGTCTACTAAGGAGACTAGATAGGCTACAAGAAGAGTATAAACATAATGCACCTCTGATGGTTTGATTCCACTGTGGGAGGCAGCCATAGCTACAGAGTTTGGTTCCATGTTCATGTGGTGATTGTTCATTCCTACGATTTATTTCTTTTCCAGTCTTAATTTAGTTGACGACATTTCTTGATATATATTTTTAGAGTTAGATGTATGTAGGACATCAGAACATGGCTAAGACGGGAAATTAGAAATCAATGTGGTACTTTCATATAGGACTACAAGAATTTGTTTTTGTTCATGTTTTTGTAAGTCATGTATTCCACAGTTTTATATAGCCGCATAGGATATAGCCGCGACCTGTGAAAAAATGTTATAACCAGGCTATAGCAGGCTATAGCCACCTTTTAGCATGCGAATACCTTTAACTGCACTTTGCTCGAAAGGCTATAGCCAGGCTATAGCGGGGCTATAGCCGGCTATTATTCCCACAACTCATTATTATTTTAATCGTAATGAATCCTAGGTTTCTAGATTGTCACTAATTCTGACGAAATTGTTTCCTTGTGTGGGCAGACATATGACATATTTCAGCTGAGCATTAGCCAAAGGAAGGTTAACATGTTAGCAAGAGAATATTGCGATGACATGAAAATGAAAAACAAAGCAATAATTTTGTCACAACCTATCCTGATTTGACACTGTTGTGCTATTTATGTTCTTTCTATATTGTATTTTGTCTTGTTAATGTTGATATATGTACGTGTCTCAATGGTTATGGTGTTAGAATTCCTGAAACAGTGGTTCATTTGTAGGTAGTACAGAAACAGTCTTAACGTGAATTACAGATATCCAAAGAAGTAAAGGAGAAGATTTGAAAGAGTGATCCACCGTCAACTACCTTCATGGAAGATGATGAGGTTCTCATGATATTTTCTCTTCATTAACAATCTTTATTTATCTTTGCATGCAATATTGTAGGGCATGATTCTTGTCTGCCATGCAACAAAATGAAGCCCTGGCCACCGTACTTACATGTTACAGTTTGCTATACTTACATGTTACCTGTCTACGATTTTTGTAACCAGCTCATAAACTGCGCATTCAGTTGTGTGTTGTTGAATACATGTGCATCGCTTTGCTTCCATAGCGACCAAAAGCTCATAAATTTCCTAACTATGCATCTTGTACTGATTAAACACAAATGAATACAAGTGTCATGAAGTACTGCATGTTCATTAGTAGCTTATTGTGTTACTCCATTACACTTGGTTTAGATTGCAGCAATCAAAGAAATTTTTTTTTTTTGGAAACACACAAAAAAGTACTGCCCCTTTCATTTCTACTCTTTTAATAACCACAAAAAGGTTGTGTCATCGTGGCGAACGAGCAGATACCATGGGATGGCTTAAGTTGGGGCCGAATGGGCGCTAGAGGATTCGGGAGAGGGTTTGCTATTAGATGGGATGAACTTCCGGATGCTTTCCTCAAGAACACAACCAAAGGCAGGTATGCAAGAAGAAAGACAAGAGGAAGAACTCTGCTCTAAATCGCTAGCTTCATTGATCTTAACATGGTTACAGGTTTCTGGGCGTACATGAGCTTCTAGGATTGACCATCCCGAATACGGGTGTGCCCCCTCTCCTTATATAGGGGAGAGGGTGGCTTACAAAACAAGAAACCCTAATGGCATCTTTGACTGGAGAAACTACTTTACAAAGCTACTTTAATCATGGATGACGCCGGGGTCTTCTTTAATCAGGGACGCTGACGTCCTCCGGCTTCTTTCAGCGTCACCCCTCTCTTTGGCGCCAGGGCTCTGATTAAAGTCACTTTGCTTAGCTCATCCTTGTCTTCTAGCTCCGAAGAGAATCTTTGACCAGTCTTGCCGATATGCCCTTCCTTCCGGTAGTCCGGTATCTTCTTTATCTGGTTCCGGTATACCCCTCTTGGGGATACCGGCTTAGCTTTACTTAGCCAAACTCTTATCTTCGTGCTCCGGTATAAACATTAAACCGGTATCTTGATGGCCCAAACCATCCGGTTTGGCATGCCTTTGGCATACCGGGGGTCATCCCCCCAACATTAGTCCCCGAAGCTGGTATAGTCTGGTGGATTCTATCCAACAGACCATGCCAGGTTCTATCGTTTTTAGGATACCGGTTTAATATTTCCGACGCTTAGCTTAGATCCGGCATCTTTGCCCGGACTCACTCTTTCTTTCTCTGCGGAATATTCTCCGGCATCTTCTTTCTCCGGTATCTTTAGCATTTACTCTCTCCTCGGCGAAGTCGAGAATTTTTCGGGCCCCACGCCTGTCAGTGACATGCGCACTGTTAATTGACGCGCCAGTGTCAGGGGTCACTTCCCTTCGACTTCCGCGCGCGTATTAAATGCCTCACAGCGGATCCCAGTCGCCATTCCGGATCCGTGTGCACCTCCGTGTGGCTTTCCCTTTTTACGCGTGTATCACCGCGCCACGGCGGCCCGTGGTGCGAACCGTCGCGGCCCGCGGAGCGAACCGCTGCGGCCCGACGGTTTTCGGCCCACCTTCTCTCTTCCTTTATAAGGCAGAACCGCCCCCTCTTCTTCCTCTTCTCGCATTCTCCGCTCTCTCGCGCACTGTGCCTCTTGCTCTCTGCGCCTCCGCCGTTCTCCGTCCGCCGTTCTTCGCTCAAGCCCCGCCGTCCGGTGAACTTGCTCCGCTTCTTCGCCGGACTTCACCGCGCGGAGATTCTTCGCAGCGTTCCTCTCGCGACCGCTGCATTCACGCTTCTTCGAGCTCTTCTCCGCTCCGCCGTCGACGGAACTCCTCGGCGACCGCAGGCCCGCTACTTCATCGGCGAACCTCTTCTGCAGCGACTGCGCCGCCTCAGGTTAGGTCTAATCTGAGTTTGCTTCCCTTTTGCTCGTTTTCTAGATCTTGGGTCGATAGTGTTTTTATTTCCCCTTTTTCTTTTGCTTTTTCTCTTACTCGTAGATCTTCGCGCGGGGGCAAATTGTGGGATTCCTGTTTTTCTGCATCTAACCTTATGTCTAGCGAGGAGTCATCTTCCGCTTCATCTTCCTCTGCCTATTCCTCCGGTAGCCGGCATAGCCAATCCTCTGATAGATCAACCGCCGATCCTGTTCCGATGGATACCGACTCCGGTAGCCACCAAGAATCCGGTAGCTCTAGCCAAGCTTCCGGTGTAGATCCTTCCGGTGTGACACGTGGAGCCTGGATGGGCTCCAATGTTACCCAGTATGAGATTGACTGGCTATACCGGTCCCGAAGGATTCCGGAGGGAGTAACCTGCCGGCTTCCTGGCGACGAGATTGAACCGGTGCTTGAGCCTGGTGAACATGTCATTTTTCTTGCTCACTTTGAGCGCGGCTTCGGCCTCCCTGTCTCCTAGTTCTTCCGGAAGTTCTTAGATTTCTACGAACTTCAACCTCACCATCTTCCCGGCAATGCCGTTTTTTACCTTTCTTGCTTTGCCACGTTCATGGAGGCTTATATCGGCATTCGTCCCCTTCGCGAGACGTTTGCCCGTTTCTTTGCTATGCGGATCAATTCCGTTCAGGGCAAGGAAATTCCTAAACCCAAACCCCCCGTTCAATGCGGGTCTTGCATCATCGGCTCCCGCCAAGGGAGCCCTTTCTTCAAATTTTCCGGTCTCGAGTCATGCCGGCTATGGCAAGGGACCTTCTTCTATGTGAAGAACAACGGCGCTGCAAATCTCATCGATCTGCCAGCTTTTAATCCGGCGCCGCCCAGCAGAGCCAACTGGAGCTACAACCCGAAGTCGGATCATATCGAAACCAACCGGGTGGTACGCTTCATGGCGAACCTGGTGAAGGAGACTAACATCTGCTCCGATGATATTATCCGCACCTTCATCTCGCGTCGGGTGCTTCCTCTCAAGCGCCGGCAACAAAAGATGAGCGAGATGTATGGTCCTGGTGATCCCACCAAGATCACCGGCCTTCCTCTCAGCAAGAAGGACGTCGTCCGCAAGGCTAGGCAGATCTGCCAGACTCCCATGCCGGATGATTGGGAATGGGGCCTCCTGCCTCTCAGTACTACTAACCCTCCGACCCAAGAAGTAAGAGATTACGCAACTCGGGTCGGCTTACCGGTAACTTTTATGCTGTTGTTAACCTTCTTTTTACTTGTTTCAGGCCAAGGACCGCTTCCCCTCTATTCACGCAGGGCGACGAGACCCCTGCGTGAAGCGCGCCCTAGATTCTGTTGACCCGGATCCTTTCATCCGTTGGCAGGACCTGAAGATGGGCAATACCAAAGCTTCGCGCCTCGGCCCATCCGTGCCGGAACCAACCGGTTCCTCGGACGACCTGACCTTGCTCGAGGTACTTTTTCTTTTTCGATTTCTTATACTTTTTTCATTATTGCTCCTTAGTAGATGTTCTCTTAGCTATCTCGAACCCGCAGATCCACGAGCACGCGCCGCCCCTGCGAGCCGAGGCCGGTCACGAGTTCGTGGACAAGCTCATGGCCCAGGGCCAGAAGAACAAGGTGCCGGCATCTGACGCCGGTTCCAGCCAGGCCCCTCCCCCGAAGCGCTTCCGGACTGAGCCTTTGGGGCAGAAGGAAGTAGGCGTAAGGCGCTACAAGCGCAAGCAGATGCCGACCTCCTCTGCGTGAGCTCCCGTTTTCTTGCTCGTTTCTTTTTACCAAGTTCTTTTTCCGGTTTCTTTTTTCCAACTCTCTCTTTTTCTTTTACTCAGCCCTGCGCTCAAGCTTGGCTCAAGGCCTGAGGGTTCTGAAGGTACCGCGCGGACCTCAACCCCTCCTCCTCACTCAAGCCCAGCACCATCTGGTGCCGGCAACATCTCTACCTCCCCTCTGGGGGGGCACTTCAAGTTCGGGGCGCGTGGCCCCTACACCGCCAGAACACCGCGCGGAGGAGGACTTTGTCTCCCCTCCTGAAAATCAAGACACCGGCGCCAGCAACATCGGCGCCGAGGAAGAAGCTGCCGGGCGGGCGGAACCTCTGGTTCCTCCCGTCCTTGAAACGAAGAAGAAGAAGACTTCCGTGCCGGAAAGTTCCAACTTGGGTGACGCGCCTAGCGCTCCCCTTCTCCCAGAACTGCTCCACCGCCACCGCCAGAAGCTCCTCGCACCGAGCCAACCGGCGCCACTCCAACTCCGCCGCCGCCCAAAACCTCCAAGCTCATCAAGGGAAAGGCGACGGCCTCCAGCGCCCCTCCGGCGGTCCGCAGCCCTTGGTGCTGCACGTTTCCCGCGCCGCCAGCGCTGCCAGTGAAAAGGCCACCGGCCTGCTTGGCCGGATCACTGAATTCCAGCGCGAAGGCCGGGAGCTGGGGCATCTGCTGCCCTACGCTCAGAAGTGGAACGCCGCGGACATGTCCCCGGCGACCCGCGGTATGGGCAAGGACAGGTGATACGTCTCCGACGTATCGATAATTTCTTATGTTCTATGCCATATTATTGATGATACCTACATGTTTTATGCACACTTTATGTCATATTCGTGCATTTTCTGGAACTAACCTATTAACAAGATGCCGAAGCGCCAGTTGCTGTTTTCTGCTGTTTTTGGTTTCAGAAATCCTAGTAACGAAATATTCTCGGAATTGGACGAAACAAAGACCCAGGGGCCTATTTCGCCACGAACCTTCCGGAAGACCGAAGAGCATACGAAGTGGGGCCACGAGGTGGCCAAACCACAAGGCGGCGCGGCCAAGGGGGCCCGCGCCGCCCCGTGGTGTGGGCCCCTCGTCGCCCCCGACTCTGCCCTTCCGCCTACTTAAAGCCTCCGTCGCGAAACCCCTGAGGCGAAAAACCACGATACGGAAAACCTTCCAGAGACGCCGCCGCCGCCGATCCCATCTCGGGGGATTCTGGAGATCTCCTCCGGCACCCTGCCGGAGAGGGGATTCATCTCCCGGAGGACTCTACACCACCATGGTCGCCTCCGGATTGATGAGTGAGTAGTTCACCCCTGGACTATGGGTCCATAGCAGTAGCTAGATGGTTGTCTTCTCCTCATTGTGCTTCATTGTTGGATCTTGTGAGCTGCCTAACATGATCAAGATCATCTATCCGTAATACTCTATGTTGTGTTTGTCGGGATCCGATGGATAGAGAATACCATGTTATGTTAATTATCAAGTTATTGCATATGTGTTGTTTATGATCTTGCATGCTCTCCGTTATTAGTAGAGGCTCGGCCAAGTTGATGCTAGTAACTCCAAGAGGGAGTATTTATGCTCGATAGTGGGTTCATGCCTCGCATTGACACTGGGACAAGTGACGAAAGTTCTAAGGTTGTGTTGTGCTGTTGCCACTAGGGATAAAACATTGATGCTATGTCCGAGGATGTAGTTATTGATTACATTACGCACCATACTTAATGCAATTGTCTCGTTGCTTGCAACTTAATACCGGAGGGGTTCGGACGATAACCTCGAAGGTGGACTTTTAGGCATAGATGCAGCTTGGATGGCGGTCTATGTACTTTGTCGTAATGCCCAATTAAATCTCACTATACTTATCATGACATGTATGTGCATTGTTATGCCCTCTCTATTTGTCAATTGCCCGACTGTAATTTGTTCACCCAACATGCTTTTATCTTATGGGAGAGACACCTCTAGTGAACTGTGGACCCCGGTCCATTCTTTAATACTCGAAATACAAATCTGCTGCAATACTTGTTTTACTATTTTCTCTCGCAAACAATCATCTTCCACAACAATACGGTTAATCCTTTGTTACAGCAAGCTGGTGAGATTGACAACCTCACTGTTTCGTTGGGGCAAAGTACTTTGGTTGTGTTGTGCAGGTTCCACGTTGGCGCCGGAATCCCTGGTGTTGCGCCGCACTACATCCCGCCGCCATCAACCTTCAACGTGCTTCTTGGCTCCTCCTGGTTCGATAAACCTTGGTTTCTTTCTGAGGGAAAACTTGCTGCTGTGCGCATCATACCTTCCTCTTGGGGTTGCCCAACGAACGTGTGAAATACACGCCATCAAGCTCTTTTTCCGGCGCCGTTGCCGGGAGATCAAGACACGCTGCAAGGGGAGTCTCCACTTCTCAATCTCTTTACTTTGTTTTTGTCTTGCTTTATTTTATTTACTACTTTGTTTGCTGCACTTATATCAAAACACAAAAAAATTAGTTGCTAGCTTTACTTTATTTACTGTCTTGTTTGCTATATCAAAAACACAAAAAAATTAATTTACTTGCATTTACTTTATCTAGTTTATTTTATTTACTATTGCTAAAATGGCCAACCCTGAAAATACTAAGTTGTGTGACTTCACTAGCACAAATAATAATGATTTCTTATGCACACCTATTGCTCCACCTGCTACTAAAGCAGAATTCTTTGAAATTAAACCTGCTTTACTTAATCTTGTTATGCGAGAGCAATTTTCTGGTGTTAGTTCTGATGATGCTGCTGCCCATCTCAATAATTTTGTTGAATTGTGTGAAATGCAAAAGTATAAAGATGCAGATGGTGACATTATAAAATTAAAATTGTTTCCTTTCTCATTAAGGGGAAGAGATTAAGATTGGTTGCTATCTCTGCCTAAGAATAGTATTGATTCCTGGACTAAATGCAAGGATGCTTTTATTGGTAGATATTATCCCCCTGCTAAAATTATATCTTTGAGGAGTAGCATAATGAATTTTAAACAATTGGATAATGAACATGTTGCTCAAGCTTGGGAAAGAATGAAATCTTTGGTTAAAAATTGCCCAACCCATGGATCGACTACTTGGATGATCATCCAAACCTTCTATGCAGGACTAAATTTTTCTTCGCGGAATTTATTGGATTCAGCTGCTGGAGGTACCTTTATGTCCATCACTCTTGGTGAAGCAACAAAGATCCTTGATAATATGATGGTTAATTACTCTGAATGGCACACGGAAAGAGCTCCACAAGGTAAGAAGGTAAATTCTGTTGAAGAATCCTCTTCCTTGAATGATAAGGTTGATGCTATTATGTCTATGCTTGCGAATGATAGGACTAATGTTGATCCTAATAATGTTCCATTAGCTTCATTGGTTGCCCAAGAAGAACATGTTGATGTAAACTTCATTAAAAATAATAATTTCAACAACAATGCTTATCGGAACAATTCTAGTAATAACTATAGGCCATATCCTTATAATAATGGTAACGGTTATGCTAATTCTTATGGGAATTCTTACAACAATAATAGGAATACACCCCTGGACTTGAAGCTATGCTTAAAGAATTTATTAGTACACAAACTGCCTTTAACAAATCTGTTGAGGAAAAGCTCAATAAAATTGATATTCTTGCTTCTAAGGTTGATAGTCTTGCCTCCGATGTTGATCTTTTGAAATCGAAAGTTATGCCTAATAGGGATATTGAAAATAAAATTGTTACTACAGCAAATGCCATCCAAGTTAGAATTAATGAGAATATAAGATTAATGGCTGAACTGCGTGCTAGGTGGGATAGAGAAGAAAATGAAAAACTAGCTAAAAAGGAAAATGTAGCTAAAGTTTGGACTATTACCACCACTAGAAATGCTAATGATTCACATGTTGCTGCACCTCCTACTATCAATGGTAAAATAATTGGTGTTGGCAATGCTTCTACTCCTAGTGCAAAGCGCGCAAAATTACCTGGAAACCGCTAAAACCGCTGAAACCGCCTCGTGATAAAACTGCTGAATTTTTTTCCAACCTTGGGGATGATAATCCCATTGCTTTAGATTGTAATGATTTAGATTTTGATGATTTCCACATCTCTGAAGTTATAAAGTTCTTACAAAAACTTGCTAAGAGTCCCAATGCTAGCGCTATAAACTTGGCTTTCACAAAACATATTACAAATGCTCTCATAAAAGCTAGAGAAGAGAAACTAAAACTTGAAACTTCTATTCCTAGAAAGCTAGAGGATGGTTGGGAGCCCATTATTAAAATGAGAGTCAAAGATTTTGATTGTAATGCTTTATGTGATCTTGGTGCGAGTATTTCGTTATGCCTAAAAAGTCTATGATATGCTTGACTTGCCACCATTGAAAAACTGTTATCCGGATGTTAATCTCGCTGATAATGCTAAAAAGAAACCTTTGGGGAGAGTTGATAATGTGCATATTATGGTTAACAATAACCTTGTCCCCGTTGATTTTGTTGTCTTGGATATTGAATGCAATGCATCTTGCCCCATTATATTGGGAAGACCTTTTCTTCGAACCGTTGGTGCTACTATTGATATGAAGGAAGGTAATATTAAATATCAATTTCCTCTCAAGAAAGGTATGGAACACTTCCCTAGAAAGAGAATGAACTTACCTTATGATTCTATTATTAGAACAAATTATGATGTTGATGCTTCGTCTCTTGATGTTACTTGAGATACACTTTCTGCGCCTAGCTGAAAGGCGTTAAAGAAAAGCGCTTATGGGAGACAACCCATGTTTTTACTACAGTATTTTTGTTTTATATTTGAGTCTTGGAAGTTGTTTACTACTGTAGCAACCTCTCCTTATCTTAGTTTTGAGTTTTGTTGTGCCAGTAAAGTCTTTGATAGAAAAGTAAGTACTAGATTTGGATTACTGCGCAGTTCCAGATTTCTTTGCTGTCACGAATCTGGGTCTACCTCCCTGTAGGTAGCTCAGAAAATTAAGCCAATTTACGTGCATGATCCTCAGATATGTACGCAACTTTCATTCAATTTGAGCATTTTCATTTGAGCAAGTCTGGTGGCCTAATAAAATCCATCTTTACGGACTGTTCTGTGTTGACAGATTCTGTCTTTTATTTCGCATTGCCTCTTTTGCTATGTTGGATGAATTTCTTTGATCCACTAATGTCCAGTAGCTTTATGAAATGTCCAGAAGTGTTAAGAATGATTGTGTCACCTCTGAACATGTTAATTTTTATTATGCACTAACCCTCTAATGAGTTGTTTCGAGTTTGGTGTGGAGGAAGTTTTCAAGGATCAAGAGAGGAGTATGATGCAATATGATCAAGGAGAGTGAAAGCTCTAAGCTTGGGGATGCCCCGGTGGTTCACCCCTGCATATTCTAAGAAGAGTCAAGCGTCTAAGCTTGGGGATGCCCAAGGCATCCCCTTCTTCATCGACAACATTATCGAGTTCCTCCCTGAAACTATATTTTTATTCCGTCACATCTTATGCACTTTGCTTGGAGCGTCGGTTTGTTTTTGTTTTTGTTTTGTTTGAATAAAATGGATCCTAGCATTCACTTTATGGGAGAGAGACACGCTCCGCTCTAGCATATGGACAAGTATGTCCTTAGGCTCTACTCATAGTATTCATGGCGAAGTTTCTTCTTCGTTAATTTGTTATATGGTTGGAATTGGAAAATACTACATGTAGTAATTCTAAAATGTCTTGGATAATTTGATACTTGGCAATTGTTGTGCTCATGTTTAAGCTCTTGCATCATATACTTTGCACCCATTAATAAAGAAACACTTAGAGCTTGCTAATTTGGTTTGCATATTTGGTTTCTCTAGAGTCTAGATAACATCTAGTATTGAGTTTTGAACAACAAGGAAGACGGTGTAGAGTCTTATAATGTTTACAATATTTCTTTTATGTGAGTTTTGCTGTACCGTTCATCCTTGAGTTTGTTTCAAATAACCTTGCTAGCCTAAACCTTGTATCGAGAGGGAATACTTCTCATGCATCCAAAATACTTGAGCCAACCACTATGCCATTTGTGTCCACCATACCTACCTACTACATGGTATTTTTCCGCCATTCCAAAGTAAATTGCTTGAGTGCTACCTTTAAAATTCCATCATTCACCTTTGCAATATATAGCTCATGGGACAAATAGCTTAAAAACTATTGTGGTATTGAATATGTACTTATGCACTTTATCTCTTGTTGAATATCATGTGAGTTGCTATGCATGTCCGTCTTGTCTGAAGTAAGAGAGATCTACCACCTTAATGGTTGGAGCATGCATATTGTTAGAGAAGAACATTGAGCCGCTAACTAAAGCCATGAATCATGGTGGAAGTTTCAGTTTTGGACATACATCCTCAATCTCATATGAGAATAATAATTGTTGCCACATGCTTATGCATTTAAGAGGAGTCCATTATCTGTTGTCCATGTTGTCCCGGTATGGATGTCTAAGTTGAGAATAATCAAAAGCGAGAAATCCAAAATGCGAGTTTTCTCCTTAGACCTTTGTACAGGCGGCATGGAGGTACCCCATTGTGACACTTGGTTAAAATATGTGCATTGCAAAGATCCGGTAGTCCAAGCTAATTAGGACAAGGTGCGGGCACTATTAGTATACTATGCATGAGACTTGCAACTTGTAAGATATAATTTACATAACTCATATGCTTTATTACTACCGTTGACAAAATTGTTTCATGTTTTCAAAATAAAAGCTCTAGCACAAATATAGCAATCGATGCTTTCCTCTTTGAAGGACCATTCTTTTTTACTTTTATGTTGAGCCAGTTCGCCTATCTCTCTCCACCTCAAGAAGCAAACACTTGTGTGAACCGTGCATTGATTCCTACATACTTGCATATTGTACTTGTTATATTACTCTATGTTGACAATTATCCATGAGATATACATGTTACAAGTTGAAAGCAACCGCTGAAACTTAATCTTCCTTTGTGTTGCTTCAATGCCTTTACTTTGATTTATTGCTTTATGAGTTAACTCTTATGCAAGACTTATTGATGCTTGTCTTGAAGTACTATTCATGGAAAGTCTTTGCTTTATGATTCACTTGTTTACTCATGTCATTACCATTGTTTTGATCGCTGCATCCACTACATATGTTTACAAATAGTATGATCAAGGTTATGATGGCATTTCACTTCAGAAATTATCTTTGTTATCGTTTTACCTGCCGGGACGAGCAGTAACTAAGCTTGGGGATGCTTGATACGTCTCCGACGTATCGATAATTTCTTATGTTCTATGCCATATTATTGATGATACCTACATGTTTTATGCACACTTTATGTCATATTCGTGCATTTTCCGGAACTAACCTATTAACAAGATGCCGAAGCGCCGATCTTGTCGTTTTCTGCTGTTTTTGGTTTCGAAATCCTAGTAACGAAATATTCTCGGAATTGGACGAAACAAAGACCCGGGGGCCTATTTCGCCACTAACCTTCCGGAAGACCGAAGAGCATACGAAGTGGGGCCACGAGGTGGCCAAACCACAAGGCGGCGTGGCCAAGGGGGCCCGCGCCGCCCGTGGTGTGGGCCCCTCGTCGCCCCCGACTCGCCCTTCCGCCTACTTAAAGCCTCCGTCGCGAAACCCCCGAGGCGAAAAACCACGATACGGAAAACCTTCCGGAGACGCCGCCGCCGCCGATCCCATCTCGGGGGATTCGGAGATCTCCTCCGGCACCCTGCCGGAGAGGGGATTCATCTCCCGGAGGACTCTACACCGCCATGGTCGCCTCCGGATTGATGAGTGAGTAGTTCACCCCTGGACTATGGGTCCATAGCAGTAGCTAGATGGTTGTCTTCTCCTCATTGTGCTTCATTGTTGGATCTTGTGAGCTGCCTAACATGATCAAGATCATCTCTCTGTAATACTCTATGTTGTGTTTGTCGTCATCCGATGGATAGAGAATACCATGTTATGTTAATTATCAAGTTATTGCATATGTGTTGTTTATGATCTTGCATGCTCTCCGTTATTAGTAGAGGCTCTGGCCAAGTTGATGCTAGTAACTCCAAGAGGGAGTATTTATGCTCGATAGTGGGTTCATGCCTCGCATTGACACCGGGACAAGGTGACAGAAAGTTCTAAGGTTGTGTTGTGCTGTTGCCACTAGGGATAAAACATTGATGCTATGTCCGAGGATGTAGTTATTGATTACATTACGCACCATACTTAATGCAATTGTCTGTTGCTAGCAACTTAATACCGGAGGGGGTTCGGACGATAACCTGAAGGTGGACTTTTTAGGCATAGATGCAGTTGGATGGCGGTCTATGTACTTTGTCGTAATGCCCAATTAAATCTCACTATACTTATCATGACATGTATGTGCATTGTTATGCCCTCTCTATTTGTCAATTGCCCGACTGTAATTTGTTCACCCAACATGCTTTTATCTTATGGGAGAGACACCTCTAGTGAACTGTGGACCCCGGTCCATTCTTTAATACTGAAATACAAATCTGCTGCAATACTTGTTTTACTATTTTCTCTGCAAACAATCATCTTCCACACCAATACGGTTAATCCTTTGTTACAGCAAGCCGGTGAGATTGACAACCTCACTGTTTCGTTGGGGCAAAGTACTTTGGTTGTGTTGTGCAGGTTCCACGTTGGCGCCGGAATCCCTGGTGTTGCGCCGCACTACATCCCGCCGCCATCAACCTTCAACGTGCTTCTTGGCTCCTCCTGGTTCGATAAACCTTGGTTTCTTTCTGAGGGAAAACTTGCTGCTGTGCGCATCATACCTTCCTCTTGGGGTTGCCCAACGAACGTGTGAAATACACGCCATCAACAGGCTGCCGGCGCCTGACCCTGTTGGAGACCGGTCTTCCGAGGAGCACTTCATGCGGCTTCGCCGAGCCGTCAAGGAGCTGGATAGCGCGTGGTATGATGCCACGAACAACTTGATGGTAAGTTCCACCAACTCTCTTCAACTTTTACCGGTTTCCCTGCTTCCGGATCTTTTCTATCTTTTCTTTAATTTAATGTCGGTTTCTCTCTTTTTTGTTGAATCTTGTCTATCTTCCCAGTCCCCGAGTTTTGTGTTGAGAGCGTAGCTCTTAGCACGAAACTTAACTTAAAAACGCGCGAAACTAGCATAGCCAGTCCCCGAGTTTCGGGTTAAGATCTTTGTTCTTAGCGCGAAACTTATCTTAGAAACGCGCGAAACCGGCATAGCCAGTCCCCGAGTTTCGGGTTAAGAACTTTGTTCTTAGCGCGAAACTAAGCTAGAAGCGCGCGAAACCGGCATAGCCAGTCCCCGAGTTTCGGGTTAAGATCTTTGTTCTTAGCGCGAAACTTAGCTAACATCTTTTTCTTGAACAGACCACGGCTGACGCTCGGAAGGTCCTCTTTGAGGAGCTTCTCTGGGAGCACCGGGATCTTGCTGAGGCACATGACAAGTGCCAAGGTAAACTTCTGTACCCCTGGCATTTTCTTACCGGTACCTTTTCTTTCTCTGAGTACTTACGATTTTCTGTTTCAACAGCTATCCCGGAAGCTTCTATTGAGGCCCTCAAGACGCAGCTCGCCACCGCCCAAAGTACGACTTCCTGTTTTCCGGTTGGCTTGCTCCTTCTTCATTTTACCGGTGCAACTTTACTAACATTTTCTTTCCGGGTTCCAGAGGAAAAGGACCAGCTTATCCGGCAGCACCAGGAGGAGCTGAGCGCCCAGAGAACCAGCTACCAGGAGCTCAAGGGTCAGCTCATCCAGCTTGGTCTTGACCATGCCAAGGCGCTGAAGGCTGCCGAAGCCGATGCGGCGACCAAGCTGCACGAAGCGCTGGAGGAAGCCGGCAACTCCAATGCGGTGTTGCAGGCTGAGCTGGAGGAGCTTGCCAAGGCGCGGAAGGCTGCTGAGGATAAGGCCGCGCGGATGGAGGCGGAGCGGAAGGAGTATGACCGGCTAGTCATGCAAACTGATGCACACGCCTTCCGTAAGTTTCTTCCTTTTTCCTCTTCCGGTTTCTGCTTATAAGCTTGTTTCTTCCGGTTGCATTTTCTTAGCTTCTTTCCTTCTTTGGGTAGGTCTCTTCCCGGACTCTCAGGCGTTTGCCATGAAGAGGGTTGAAGAGCATCGTGCTGCCCAGGCCCATGAGAATCTTGGTGCGCCATGGGACCCCTATGACCACCTGGTTGCGCTGAATGCGCGGGTCTCCCATATGCGCGCCATATATCGGAACCTTTCCGACATTCGTGATGTGGCCAACCAGCTCTTCAGGACTCTCTGGCCTGGAGAAGTGGTGCCAGACACCTTCTCCCTCATCAGCGACCGCCTCAAGGGTGCCGGCAGAAGGATCCGGGAGTGGCAGTGCTCTGGTGCCCGTGACAGAGCATATTCTGCGCTTCGCGTTGCCTGCTCCTGGTACCCGGAGCTGGACTTGGACGCCCTTACCGGAGTGTGCGAAGGAGCCGAAACCGATCTGGACCCGGTCCTCACCGCTAAGCGGCGGGATCAGGCGTACCACATCGCGGAGTACGCCGACGTGCACACCTTCATCCCTCCCCCTCCAGACGTCAAGGACTATCTCAGCGACGAGGAGGAAGGTGAAGCTGATGAGGAGGCCGGAGCTGATGACGAGCCTCTGGAAGGTCCTGGCGCTGGCGACGCTCCCCCTGAAGCCCCTGTTGCTTGATTATCTGCCGTTAACTATTTGCCTGTGAAATGCTTGTTGGTCCTGTTTGACTTAAAACACTATCAGTTAAATTCTACCCCGGTATGCCGGGGTTCGTGATGTAAAACTCTAAGTTCCCTTTTGGTTGTGGCACAACAGTTTATGCCGGTATGCTATACCGGTAGTTAATTATTTTATGTTTGCCTTAACATATTCGCTTATTGTTTTGCTTTTATCCTGCACTGCAAAGATTTCAAAATTGTTTCCGCATCCAACTCGATGCATACTTGGTTCTTTTACCTTGGCTCTGCCTGCCTTCTCTGGGCGTTCTTTGGCGTATGAGCACAAGGTTCTTTTACCAAACAAGCATTTTCTTGAACTTAGAAATAACTTCGAAATTTTGCAAAAAACCGGCTTAGCCGGGGTTAGTTAAACTTTTCCGGATTGTTTGTTCCCACTCTCTCTTTTCGCAGTTCGCGTGCTTAATTGCTACCGGTTTATCTTGCTTGTCATGAAGCCGGGTTGCGGACAGCAGCAGTCGAAGACTCCGGTAGGTTTAGCACGCTACTAAACCGGAAAGAAAAAATGTTCACTAAGCAACCGGTGAACTGAAAAAATAAACATATTGCATGCAACTTTAGGGGTAGTCCCCGAGATTCATTCGAGGTTCCGACATCTTTTTATTCATAGCATATAAGGTACAAAAAGGAACTTCTTACTCCACAACTTCAAGAGTAGAAAGGACGCAACAGAGCTACGTTCCATGGATGCTTGCTCTCCTCTCCGGACCTGTCCGCCTTTCCTTTTTTCCACTCTTGTGCATCGATCAAGTAATAAGCATCATTGTGGAGAGCCTTGCTCACCACGAAGGGACCTTCCCATGGGGGTGAAAGCTTATGCCGGCCTTCAGTGCGCTGCACCAGGCGTAGCACCAGATCTCCTTCCCGAATACTCTCGGTTAACCTTCCGGCTATGATAGCGTCTGAGGTTTTGCTGGTAAATGGCTGTTCTTGCCAATGCCAACTCTCTTGCTTCTTCTAGCAAGTCCACATCATTTTCTCTGGCCTCTTTGACCTCTTGCTCGGTATAGAGATGTACCCTTGGTGAGTCATGGATGATGTCGGTTGGTATGACCGCTTCTGCTCCGTATACCATGAAGAATGGAGTGTATCTGGTGGACCGGTTTGGAGTTGTTCTTGTGCTCCACAACACTGATGGTAGCTCATCAAGCCAACACCCTGGTGACTTCTCCACCGCTTCGATGAGTCTTGGTTTGATACCGGAAAGTATCAATGCGTTTGTTCTTTCCACTTAGCCATTGCCTTGTGGGTGTGCTACCGAGCACAAATCCAACCGGATGTTGTTATCCTCGCAAAATCTTTTGAACTCACCTTGAGCAAAGTTGGTTCCATTGTCTGTGATGATGCTATGCGGGTAGCCATACCGCAAAATGACATCTTTTAAGAACTTCACCGCTGTGCGCCCATCACACTTTGCGATAGGTTTCACTTCTAGCCACTTGGTGAATTTATCCACCATAACCAAGATGTGAGTCATGCTGCTCCTTGCAGTTTTGAATGGGCCAACCATATCAAGGCACCAAACAGCAAATGGCCATGTTAGCGGTATGGTTTTTAAGCCGGATGCTGGGGTATGATTTTGCTTGGCGTACCTCTGGCACCCATTGCATTTTCTTACCAAATCCTCAGCGTTCTCCAAAGTAGTGGGCCAATAGAACCCATGCCGGAACACTTTTGCTACCAGCGCCCTTGACGAGGCATGGTGCCCACATTCCCCTTGGTGAATTTCTTCAAGCATTTCTTTTCCCTCTTCCGGCTCCACACATCTTTGAAGGACACCGGTAACGCTTCTCTTGTACACCTCGCCATTGATGAATGTGTATGCTTTGGACCTTCTTTGGATCCTTCTGGATTCATTTTCGTCATCCGGCAAGGTGCCGTTGATCAGGAATTCCTTAATATGTTTAACCCATGACGGTGTCTCTCGAACCAAAAACACCGGTACGTCTATCTCCATGTTATCTACCAACATTGTTTCTTCCGGTATGGCTGCGACAGTCCCCGAATTTGCCGGAACAGTCCCCGGGTTTCCTTCATCGATATCCATGGGTACCACATGCGATTCCGGTACGAAAATTGATTCCGATTCCGGGCTTGGTTTGATTGATGGTTCTCTTAAGTGTGCCAAGGCTATTCCGGGAGGAATTTCCTGCCTAGATGAGCCCAGCTTGGACAAAGCATCCGCGGCTTCATTTTCCGCTCGCGGCACATGGTGAAACTCACAGCCCTCAAAGAAGCCGGCAATCTTTTGCACATGAAACCGGTACAAAGCCATGTTAGCATCCTTTGCGTCCCAATCCCCGGAACATTGTTGCACCACAAGATCTGAATCTCCATAGCAAATGATCCGGTGCGCACCTATTTCTTTTGCGACCTTTAACCCATGGATCAGAGCCTCGTACTCAGCGACATTGTTTGATGCCCTGAAATGCACTTGCAGAACATACCGGAGATGATCTCTCTTAGGCGAGGTAAGCACCACACCAGCACCTAGACCCTCCTTTAGTTTGGATCCATCGAAGTGCATCTTCCAGTATTCTATCTTTTGATCCGGCGGCTTGTATTGCATTTCCGCCCAATCCACCAGGAAATCAGCCAAAGCCTGTGACTTTATGGCGTCTCTTCTTTCGTACACCGGTACATATGGTGATATCTGGATTGCCCACTTTGCAATCCTACCGCTAGCATCTTTGTTGCACATGATATCGTAAATGGGTGCTTCACTCACCACTTTCATGGGGTGCTCTTCAAAGTAGTGCTTGAACTTGGTGGCGGCCATGTACACGCCATAAGTCATCTTTTAGAAGTGAGGGTAGTTTTGTTTTGAGAGGGAAAGCACCTCGCTCAGGTAGTATACCGGCCTCTGGACGGTTTTTCCTTCCACTTCTCTTTCAACCACAACTACTACACTCACAACCCGTTTTGTTGCTGCTATATACAATAGCATAGGCTCTCTCTCTAGAGGAGAAGCCAGTATAGGCGCTGTAGCCAACATTGTTTTTAGCTCTTTAAACGCTGCGTTTGCCTGAGGGGTCCAGACGAACGTATCAGATTTTTTCATGAGAGCATAGAGTGGCAGAGCTTTTTCTCCCAACCTTCTTATGAACCGGCTTAGCGATGCCAAGCTACCGGTGAACTTTTGCACGTCCTTGAGATCGCGCGTAATGTCATTCTTTCAATTGCCCTGATTTTTACCGGATTGACCTCAATGCCCCGGCTTGATACGAGAAAGCCAAGAAACTTGCCGGCAGGGACACTGAAGGTACATTTTGCCGGATTGAGCTTCATCCGGAATCTTCTGAAGTTATCAAATGTTTGCCGGAGGTCATCGATTAAGGTTTCTTTTACCTTGGTTTTCGCCACGACATATCGTCCACATAGACTTGCACGTTTTTTCCGATTTGATCAAACAAGCATTTTTGCATACAGCGCTGGTACGTTGCACCAGCGTTGCGCAAACCAAAAGGCAGAGTGACATAGCAATAAGCCCCGTGCGGGGTAATGAACGCAGTTTTTATTTGATCTTCCTTTTTCAAGTGGATTTGGTGGAAACCGGAATAAGCATCCAAGAAAGACAATAGCTCACATCCTGCAGTGGAATCAATCACTTGATCGATCCTAGGTAGAGGGAAAGGGTCTTTCGGGCAAGCTTTGTTCATGTTGGTGTAGTCGATGCACATGCGCCACACGTTTGGAGCTTTTGCTTCCATGTTCTCTTCCTTCTTCTTCTCGACCAGCACCGGATTGGCTAGCCACTCAGTGTCCAGTACTTCCACAATGAAACCGGCAACCAGCAACTTTGTTACCTTTTCTCCAATGATCTTTCTCCTGTCTTCAGCAAACCGGCGCAGCGGCTGCCTTACCGGCTTTGCATCTTTCCGGACATTTAATGAGTGCTCAGCCAGCTCCCTCGGAACACCTACCAAGTCATCGCAGACCAGGCAAAGATATTCCGATTCTCACGGAGGAAGCTGACGAGCGTGCTTTCCTATGCCTCATTCATGCCGGCACCGATACGAACGGTGCGCTCAGGGTAAGCCGGGTCCAGCACAATGTCCTTTGTTTCTTTTGTCGGTTTGAATGCCGGTGTGCCCAGGTTTGCACTCATTGCCGCTAAACTCAGCTGTGAGGATCGAGCCAGCCGCAACCGCGGTTTGCATCCTCCTTTTTTCTTCAGCCGATCACCAGCGATTCTGCCAGGTTTGATCCGGCGGAAGCTGTTTCCAGTGAGACTTTGTAGTTTCCCACCACAGTCAAGGGTCCACGAGGTGCCGGCATCTTCATCTTGAGATATGCCGTGTGGGTTGAGGCCATGAAAGCAGCCAACGCCGGTCTCCCCAGCAATGCATGATAAGGACTATCTAAGTCCACCACCTCAAACTCAAGGTTTTCAACCCGACAGTTGTCACGTCCGCCAAACGATACATCCACCCGGACCTTTCCAACCGGTGCACAGGACAGGCCCGGAACGATTCCATGGAAAGTCGTACGCGTTGGCTGAAGCATGTTTTCTGTTATGCCTAGCATGTTCATGGTGTGCCGGCACATGATGTTTATGCTGCTCCCATTGTCTATCAGCACCTTGCTGAACTTGACTCGAGCGTTTGGCCCTTGCATGATTGGGTCCAAGACGAGAGCATAGCCACCCGGGTTAGGCATGATCTTGGGGTGATCCTTAAACGACCGCGAGATCTCTTGATCAGACCATAGCATGTACTTTGGTACTGCCGGCATCACCGCGGTCACTTTCATAGAACGGCGATGCAGGCTCTGTCTGTCGGTTGGCTCAGTTACGAACACAACGCAGCACATATCTGGATCATGGTAAACATTCCGGCCCAAAGGTGCCGGTGGAGGCGGTTGGCCATTGCCTTCTCCCACCTGGTTAACTTGCTGGTATTGTTGCCGGTTTGGCTGTACTGGTAAGGCGTTTGCCCCGGTAAGCGGCGGTGGTGGTGGTAGCTGTTGTTGCCGCGGCATGTCTTGCGCTGGTTGTGCATCTTTTACCGTTCCCTTTTGCATCAAGTACTTGGTCCAGGTACAATCCTTTGTCAGATGGTTTGATGGGTGTGCCGGATTCGGTGTGTGCCACCGGCAAGGTTGGTCCATGGCAGCTTCCATGGTGTACTTCGCGGGTTCTTGCCAGTTCTTTTTCTGGCCCCAGGGTTTCTTTTCTACCCACTGTTTTTTAGGACCCGCCCATGGCTGCGATCCGGTTCTCTGTCTCTGACTGCCTCTGGCCTCAGAGTTTTCTTGTACAGCAGCAACTTGCTGCGGACCGTACCTTCGATCCGGAAAATCTTCCCTTCTTTTGTTGTTCCGGTTATCCCGGTGCTGCTCTTGGCGCTGCTGTTCCGGCTCAAGTTGTACTGTCGGCTGCGTTGGGTCTCCCAACGCATAGCTATCCGCCACACGTATCATCTCTGCCAACGTTGTCGGCATGTTCCGCTGCAGCTTTTGCCACAATGGCGAACCTCTTCTGCACCCACTGCTAAACCAAGCAATGGCTTGTGCCTCTATCACCCCTTCACATGAGTTCCTTGTAGTGTTCCATCGGGCCAGATAATCCCGGTCTGTTTCATTCTGGCGCTGTATGCATAGAGCGAGCTGCTGCGGCCTGTTTGGCCTTTGATAGGTGCTGCTGAAGTTGCTCACGAAAGCTTCCTCAAAGTCCAACCAACCATTTATACTTCCTGCCGGCAGGTTGTTCAGCCAAATTCTTGCCGGTCCTACCAAGAATGATGGTATGATTCTCACGGCCCAACGCCGGTTTCCTCCTCTTGCTACGGTTCCTCCGCCGCCTGCGACGTATACCGCGGTCACGTAATCCGCGAGCCAGTCTTCCAGCTTCGTGGTGCCATCGTATGTTTTTGTGTCACGGGGCAACATAAAGTTGCGAACTGGTGGTTTTTCTTTCATGATCCTTGGGCCAAAACACTTTGGGCCCGGGGGACCTTCTTCCTCGATCATTTCTGACAAGTATACTCTATCCAGACGGTGCCTCGCATCCCGTTCTGGTAGGTATCTTTATCCTAAGCGTTCTCCCAACGGGTTCCGGTATGCTGCCGGTCTTGCGGAATCAGCCTCATCATAACATTCCGGTACCGCGGCCCTTGCCTGCCGGTACCTTGGGGGATCTATTTCCTCCTCATCGTACGCCGCCCTTGCAGCTCGATAATTTTGCCCAGTTTGTTGTCTACCGGCATGATTGTTTCCGGCATAGCCTTCTTTGGCGTAGCCTCTATTTGCCCCTTGGCTTTTTCCACCGGCATCGTGTTGCCCGGCTTGTTGTTTTCCGGCAAGAACCGGATCATACACAGTCATCTGCTGCGCATTCACTTCTTTTTCTCTTCTTCTGTCCGGATGGGGGGACGAAGCCTGCCCATGGGACTTGCTACCGGCATTCCTTGTCGAACGCGCGGATTTTGAAGCCACCGCCTTGTTCAGCTTATCAAGCTGCTCAGCGTTTTGCTGCACGATAGTTTCAAGAAGTTCCCGGACACGCTCTTGTTGTTTTGCCAGAGCGTCCCCGCAAAGCGATTCACACAGTTGCACAGCAGCTTTAGCAGCTTTTATTGTTTTATCCGGGCTACTGTACTTAGGTTTCTCTACTATGCTCACAGATGCAGAAGTGCTTTTGCCGGCATGAATTTCTTTACGCAGATCCTGGTCTAGATTGCGAGCCTTAAGCCGGTTTTCCGGTATCCTAGCAGCATGAGCGCTAACAGAAGCAAAGCCATGGGCAGCTTTATACTCACGTACAGTTAGGTTCAGCTCGCGCTGCGCCCTGACGACGTCCTTGCCGCTCTCAAGTATCTTCTGGCGCTGCGCCTCTAGCTCCGCCTGAGCCGCTGCCGGGTCGATGTTCTGCGCGATGGGGGTGGCGAGGACGTTCATCGCCGCTTGGAGCGGTGTTTCCGGTGGTGCGGATGATGCTCCCGCAGTGCCTGCGCCGCGTTCCAGCGGTGGCTTGGCCGCACGGGTTGAAGCCGCACGCCCAGCACCTTTGTCCATAGCTTCTTTGCCGGCGTCGAGCGCGCCTGCCATCATCACCTCCACGCTGCCAGGAGCGCGGCCAGCATGTAGCCATCTTGGCCACCAGTATCGGCGAGAGGCACTGGCGCACAGGGACGGTGCCGAAGCAGATGCGGTGGCTGCCGAACTCGATGATGCGGCCGTTCTTGGGGAAGATGCCGCCGTTGGCGAAGCAGCCCGCGTTGTCGTTGATGAAGTCCATGGCGTAGATGCGCTGCACCAACGCGGAGACCGTACGCTGGCCGGCGACGTCGAGGATGCCCGCCCGAATGTGAACTCCAGCAAGCGCCCCTTCATGCCCCACGGTGGGCGCCAACTATCGTCGTGGCGAACGAGCAGATGCCATGGGATGGCTTAAGTTGGGGCCGAATGGGTGCTAGAGGATTCGGGGGAGGGTTTGTGATTAGATGGGATGAACTTCCGGATGCTTTCCTCAAGAACACAACCAAAGGCAGGTATGCAAGAAGAAAGACAAGAGGAAGAACTCTGCTCTAGATCGCTAGCTTCATTGATCTTAACATGGTTACAGGTTTCTGGGCGTACATGAGCTTCTAGGATTGACCATCCCGAATACGGGTGTGCCCCCTCTCCTTATATAGGGGAGAGGGTGGCTTACAGAACAAGAAACCCTAATGGCATCTTTGACTGGACAAACTACTTTACAAAGCTACTTTAATCATGGATGACGCCGGGGTCTTCTTTAATCAGGGACGCTGACGTCCTCCGGCTTCTTTCGGCGTCACCCCTCTCTTTGGCGCCAGTGCTCTGATTAAAGTCACTTTGCTTAGCTCATCCTTGTCTTCTAGCTCCGAAGAGAATCTTTGACCAGTCTTGCCGACATGCCCTTCCTTCCGGTTTTCCGGTATCTTATTTATCTGGTTCCGGTATACCCCTCTTGGGGATACCGGCTTAGCTTTACTTAGCCAAACTCTTATCTTCGTGCTCCGGTATAAACATTAAACCGGTATCTTGATGGCCCAAACCATCCGGTTTGGCATGCCTTTGGCATACCGGGGGTCATCCCCCCAACAGGTTGGCACTTAATGCATGAGAAGAAGGGAAATTCTTAGTCCATTACTTCCATGTCTAAATGGCAAACATGTACCCTGCATCTCACATGTGTTGCATTTTTATTCCGTTTATTTTTGCAGAGTAGTATGCAACTAGCGCCCAAGCACCACTATCTGAGGTAACTAAGGGAAGTAATCATGGAATTTACCTTTTCAAATATTCTCTTCGTGAAATACCATTCGGGCATGTACAATGGTAGGGAAGTCGTGTCTTCTTTTATTAGTCCACCTCATGTAGAGAAGACGATGAATATAAGCGATACAATGCATTATCTCTTATTGTTATCTCTTGCAATAAATGAGAATTAATTATTTTATTACGATTTTTTTTGGCTAAGGGAAGACAAGTGGTACAACGGAAAAAATAGCCTTCTCTTATTTCATAAGGGATCATCCCTCAGCTAAGGGAAGACAACATTCTCTTTCTTCATCTCTCTCCTTCAACTCAGCAAAAAATCCAACATGGCGCGTAAGGGAAAACTGATATCACCCCATATCTATCTGAAGGAAACCAATCACAATTATCTATATCAACTAGTCATCAACCCGTGCATCGCACGGGCTACATATGTCCCACACATGGATGTATTAACACTATTTAGTTAAAAATTAGGCATGGTTTTGTTGCCTCAGCCTCCCGCACGGGAAAAAAATCTGTGCTTCGCATTATTATTGGGTATTAGGTGTTCTTAAATTGTTACCTCTTATCTTATGTCGTTAAGTATTTTTGTTATGGTTGTTAACTATGCCATTCATGTATATTAACTTAAGAAAAAAAAATGAAAAATTTGAGGCCTCGTGCCTCCAAACACATGACACTGGAGAAAGATGTGGTGTGGAATATACATAGTACAGTGTTTAATTAGTTGAATCATTATATAGAAATAAACACCCAAATTAATTATTCAAAGAGAATTAGTTAACAACATTCACTCAAATTATACTTCAACGATGTAGATATCATATAAGACATTCACAACTTACAGTAGTTTCTTTTGGATTTCGAACCAATGAATGTATGTGTTACAATAGTGAAACTTGCTGTAAATTTTAAACTGCATAAATTCCATAAACATGCATATGGAAGTCACATGATAGGATTTATTTTGGCCCCTGAACGATTCTCCGCATGTATTTATGAACTTATAATTCTACAAAAAAAAATGAAGTCAACAAATGCAAATTGTTGCTCTGGATACACTGATATGCAAGCCATAAATAATACTTCCCACCAAAGTCAGATAAACATGTATGTGTGTGTGTATAGGTAGGAGGCCGGTTTGGGAGACGAAACGATCTTGACATTCGACCAGGAGTCACAGCTCCTCCCTTCCTCCACCACCCCGATCACATCGACCTGCAAGGAGAGAGCAAACATAAGGAATTAAAATTGAAGTAAGCGTTGTTCTTTCATGATTTAAGGCAGCACCTTTTACATCAGCTGCTCATTGGCGCACTCCTACTCAAGACCTTCTGTTTGACATGGTTAGGCTGAGACATCAACACGTTTAATTTACTTTGTCAGTCATGCTTTCTGTTATGGTTAAGTGTCATGAACTCATGATGTTATTCCTTTGAGTAGACCTACGTATCATAGGTGAAACTGGTAATTAGAGCTACGATCTAAGATTTAAGGCATCACCGTCCTCATAGAAAATGCAACATACCTTTTTAGGAACAATAACAGATATTGAAAGGCTAACCTTGTCCGATGAAATTGGGGTTGAATTGATAATTGTTGAGCTCTTCCAATTCTCTTCTTCCTTTCATGTGCCACCCATACAGTTATACACGTGCTGTTTCGCTCAAGTAAATGTTTGATTTCTTTCAAACTGAAGATAAAAACCGTGATAATTTGACTGCTGCAAGTAAAATAGCAAATCATAGTGGAAGATTATTGTCATAATATTGCATAAATAACTATCTCCTTTAAGATATACTACAAATAAGATTATGTTACATACACATCAAAATCTAAGGAATAACTTGTATTATTGTTAAAGAGCTAGTTGTGTATCTAAATCCATATATATTGTCGCACACACATGAAGCATGCCTCTTCAATCTTAGCTTCTAGTTAGTTTGCCTACCAATAGAATTGTACATATATCGGGCACATCTCTTTAATCGATCCAGTCATCGATCAGCTTAACTCCTGAAATTCCTAATTGCTTACCATATATGGAGGCCGCTGAGAGATCGATGCTATCGAAAATTAATTTTATGAGACCTGGTCCATCAATTTATCTCCGTGAACTTGCTTTAGCAATTGACACGTGGTATACATGATAATTTAGATCTAAAATTAGACAACTAAATTATGTACCTTTTCTCTCTTCTAGCCACGTATCAATTACTGGAGCTGGTTCATGGGGTGAATTTGGGGACCAGGTTCCATAAGTTAAATTCCGATGCTATCAATCATGAATCTTAGATCTGATTAGAACGTGGCACATCATTGCGTTTATTGCATAATCGTGCGATCCAACGCTAGCGGACGTAAAGGTCTTGCTGCTACTCTTCGTTCAATCCAGCACTGCCAGATGGAACCTTTTGCAGGTGCTCCGACTGTCATGTGCAGATGGATGGAGGTGGCTTCTTTGCATTGCAGCGACAAACATCGGAGGCAGTTCAGGCCCTAGGCTGGTAGCCAGATAACTCGCCACTGCGAGATTAGCTAGGTACAGGCGACACGCAAGATTATCTAGGTACAGGCGACGATTAACTTTTTTTCTGTTATGGTAGTAGACCGGAATAGAGGAGTCCTCACGCGTGTGGAAGCCGTGAAACGGACACCGTCTAATCGGCGGAAAATTTAGCGTTAGTAGTTCTTACGGACAAAAATTTTAAATTTCTAGAATAAGCGTGGAGACTTGTTGGGAGTTTTTTTCTACATACAACATATAAATTAATAAGAATCCTGTACGTAGGTACTACATCAAAAAAAATAAGTGCGTGAATCATGGTTTGAAAAGTCTAAATTACATTGAACAAACTCTAAAATGTAAAAATTCAATATGTTTTGAAAAAGTGGGACGTAAGCTTCTATGCCATATTTGTAAAGATTAAACATTCAATGATAAGGCAAGAATAACTTGACCCATCCAATATAGACGTCAATTTTTGACAGCTGCGTTCCTCCTCGCTATTGCTTGCTTTCGTGGTCGGTACCTAGGCTGCTACATGGTGGGATGCAAATGCAACAGATATTTCTTTGATATAAATTATTACTTCCTTGGTCTCATAAAGCATGTCATAGATTTGTCAAAATTATAATATATAGACACTATATTTGATATGGGTGGAATATTAGATGAGTCGAGATGCATAAAAAGTCTACCCATAAAATATTTATCTTAAGGAGCATAGTACTGTTTCTCTGATTGGATTATTATACCTTTAGCACATGAACCACGACACACCTAGTAGGGCTACATAGAAATCTATTTGATTGGTGCTTATAACAATACATGCCACCGTTGGGATAAAACGAAGCCTGAGCATGCAGATTTGCAGTCGTGTGCAAAAATCAATCACCGCGAGATCAAGCTAGCTAGGTTCATACGGTCCTACGTGCATGCAATGGAGCTGGCTGATTGTTGATCTAATTAGAAAAGAGAATAGGATCCGTACCTGAGATTAGCGGGACGTTTGGCCGCTGCGCTGCCGAGGCGCAAGACTGCCGCTACAGCGTGCGACACGGAGAAGACACACGCTGCTTTTCTCCATGGATTTTTCAGATGAAGTGGAGATCGTCAGATGTAGTCAGGCGGACGGCTTACTCCATCTCGCAAGATCAGCTGGAGAGAAAGAAACGGAACGGGATTAGTTACCTGGCGAGATCCGAAAGGATAGGAAAAAGGAAAAAGGAGTTACGACTTGATGCCGTCAGCCTGTTGTGCGGGAGGAAAAAGGAAGCGGAGGTTTAATCCTACGGCTTTAGAAGGTTTATTAGTTAACTGGACGGATGATATTGTTTAAACTCTAGGATTAACGTGGAGGCTTGATGGGAGTCTCCAATTAGTAAATATATAAGATAAGATGGTTTAGTAAATAATTGAGTCCCTGTCATGAAATTTTGGAAAACCAGTCGTGGAATTTTGGGAAAGTAATCACGTAACTGTTTGTGAAATTAGCACGCACAACCCTTCTCTGGAGCAGCTGGAGCCACTGCAGCAACAATCGAGGTCTCAAACCTCTTCGTGGCGTCGTCAATCCTTCGAGTTTGAGTCTCTTTCCTGCGGAGGAATACATGGTGGCGTGTGGCAGTGGAAGGGGGCCCGGGTGGCCCGCTGGTAGTGGGGGCGGCCGGCGGAGGAGAGCCAACGCCAATGTGGAATAGGTGCAACCGGTAGGGAGGTGCACCGGCATCGATACAGAAAATGTTCACGTTTGACGACCTGATTATGGCGAGCGACGGAGGGAGATGCGGATGGCGGTAGAGCTCCAGCGTTGGACACCCTCTCCGAGGAGCAGCAGCACGCGGCCATCCCCGACGCGAACAAAGATGATCATTTGAATCAAACGTGTTTTCGAAACATTTGGAATTAGAGAAGGATATTTTGGTAAAAATGAATTACTATACATGATGCACATGTTATTTCGGGACGTTTTTACATGTGTTTACAACCTGAGGAATTTTATTTGGTACGCTTACTTAACTAGCATTAAATTAAAGCCGACGAAAATATACGAAACATATACCAGTGTCTATGTGGAACAGTTTCGTATTTAAGTTTGACAACCGAACGATGGCGGACAGCGGAGGAGTTGCGGATGGCGGCGGAGCTGCAGCGTAGAAAGATGATGATTTGAATCGGATATGTTTTCAAAACGTTTAGAATTAAGGAAGGGGGTATTTTTGTACATGTTATTATACATGCTGGACATGTTTTTTTTTTGGACATAGGGAGTATTTTTTACGATGTTTACGAGCCAAGGAAGAATTTTTGGTACGCTTGCTTAAGAACCGCGAAAATGAGGCAGGAAAAATATATGTAACATATATCTAAGGAGCATCAAAGAGTAGATACTTGTTCATGTAAAATAATTAGTCGAGTGCTTGTTGTATATTCAAGTGCTGCCAATTATATTGTTACCAGAATATATTTTAAATGATGTAGAATCTTATAGTCTCTTTGTTCCAAAAGAAGCTGCTCAAGTCAAGTTTTTCTATATACAATTGTATCTAGACATATTTTCAGTGTGTAGCTACGTCTATATCTAGAAAAAATTAAGTACTCCGTAGCTTATTTTTAGTACGGAGGAAGTAGGTTCTTAAAATATATTGTGGCGGTTTTCATACAAGTGATTTTTGCATCTATTGTATTGACAGGCTGCGAGAAAACATATAGTAGCCGTAGCAACGAACGGACATTCAACTAGTTCAAACAAATTATGTGTTAGTTAAACTGTAGAGTGAGTGATGGGAAGCATATTTAATAATCCACTATAAATAAAGTAGAACAAAAAAAGGTAATTAACCTCATAGCAGTTAGCACTCGACATCCTTTATAAAATAACTTGGTCGGGAGGTAGTAAAAATCAGAGCAGTTGTGCAGATTTTACAACTTAAGTTTCTGTTGGGTGGGTTTATGGGAAGGATTATATATATTGGCATAGATGTGGGCAATCAAAGAAAGATTAAAACATGTCAATGCAATAAAAAATTCAATTTCTTGGTCAAGAAAAGGAACAATATTTTAAGTAGGAACTATGGAAAGAGAACAAAATATAAAGATGTTTGCCTAAATTTTTCATAAAACTGATCCATTCTCAAGCACATAAATGATAACAGTGGCCTTGAACTACCTCGATTCCCATGTACTCACTTGAGCAATATCTCCAAACTCTATCCATTTAGTGATCTTCCAATAAAAAAGTAGGGAATAAATAAACTTCTATTCATTGATACAATATTTCAAATCAGAACAATTGCTTCAGACTGGAGTCATAAAAAGTATATTCATATAAATCAAAAGGGTCCGCAAAAGCAGTGATGATGAATACACAGTTGTCACTCGTACTTCCATGAATGATATACACATAAGGGAATAAACAAATCACATTGTGGAGATCTAGTAAGATTAATAGCCTGTGCAAGATTAACCCTAAAAACAGTTTGTGCAAGATTCATACCCTCAACATAGTTTGTGCTAGATTATCTTTATCTAACAAAACCGGAAATCGGATAATACCTTAAACGGATCACCACACTTGCATCCTTACCGGCCTGGTGGGAAGTGCTAGCCTATGTGGAGTCTTGCTTGCTCCTCCCGTGAGAGAAAGAGAGGAAGATATGGATTCACTAATGGGGACTGTAAGCACTCTCCGTCACGGCACGTCTGTTGATCGTGCACATGAGCTTTCCAATGATAGCTACACGCTGACACATCCTTTACATACTGAAATCTGCATTTTCCTCTCCTGAATTGTATGACAATGGGCATTCTTAGCAGAAGAATACGTAATTTATTATGAAAGATATATAATCTAGGTAACATCAGATTTAGGAGAGGAGCAGAGGGAGTCCAAGTGCCAATCAATCTGAAGCAGATTATAAAATTTAGTTCATGATGATTCAATTCATAATCTGAAATTAGTTGGAACAACCAATAAATGTTAGAGGTGCTCTTCGAAGATAGGATTACCTTACATGGGAGACAGTCTCTCTGGACGCGGTCGCTAAATCCTAGGGAACGGAGCATGTACTGCTGGCCTGCAGGTCCTTCTTCCCGCAGATGCTCACCTCGACGGAGGTGTCCTTGCGCGTGAATGTGATGTGCAGGGCTGACCCTGCGCCTGAAGATGAAGTGCAGGGAGTTGTACCCGCAAAAAAAAAGTGCAGGGAGTTGTGCAACCGGCCCCGACCGCCCTTGAAGGGCGCATCGAGTGAGGCGGCC